>NC_074674.1:15031589-15375339 GCF_029448725.1 Salvelinus fontinalis
TGTTACCTGCAGGGGCTACATATATGGGTCTTTCAATAAATTAGGGTACCAGTGTGCATCTCTAGTAGTGTACAACTGTTTGGAGCTGCTACAATTGTATTCATGGATGCCCCCCCTGAATGTATCTCATCGGAGATACTGTCTGAATGACAGTCAAGTGATAAAGAGGTCATCCTTCAAACTCCATTCTATGAATTTATTATCAATTAATTAATTGACTAATAGCTGCCCATACCAAGCCACTGTGCAAGATAAGGTAATATTTCGACATTTCTGCATATAATTGAGTGTGTATTGACGTATTAATGAACTGCTGTTACTGTAAATAGTTAGCTGACTGATATATCCTAGCTACCAAGCTAATCATTGGTAATCTTATTAAATTATGCTATACATCCAAAACAACAGTGCCTATTGCTAGACAAGAGATATGCCCTAGCTATAGTTAGTCATTGGTTGTACATCTAACTAGCTGGAATGAAAAACATGAATACATTCAGAACAATATAGAGCGAGTGCTATTTTAAATGCACCGGCAGAACAGAGACGCTACCTCTGGTAAGACGAGGGGTGGGGGTGTGTGTCTATTTGTCAATAACAGCTGGTGTGCGATGTCTAATATTAAAGAAGTCTCGAGGTATTGCTCGCCTGAGGTAGAGTACCTTATGATAAGCTGTAGACCACACTATCTACCGAGAGAGTTCTCATCTATATTATTCGTAGCCGTCTATTTACCACCACAGAACCGATGTGGGCACTAAGACCGCTCTCAACCAACTCTATAAGGCCATAAGCAAAGAAGAAAATGCTCTCCCAGAAGTGGCACTCCTAGTGGCCGGGGACTTTAATGCAGGCAAACTTAAATCAGTTTTACCAAATATTTAAAAAAAAAATCCTAGACCACCTTTACTCCACACACAGAGATGCATACAAAGCTCTTCCCCGCCCTCAATTTGGCAAATTTGACCATAATTCTATCCTCCTGATTCCTGCTTACAAGCAAAAACAAAAGCAGGAAGTACCAGTGACTCGTTCAATACGGAAGTGGTCAGATGACGCGGATGCTACACTACAGGACCGTTTTGCTATTACAGACTGGAATATGTTCTGGGATTCATCCAATGGCATTGAGGAGTACACCACCTCAGTCATCGGCTTCATCAATAAGTGCATCGATGACGTCGTCCCCACAGTGACTGTACATACATATCCCAACCAGAAGCTATGGATTACAGGCAAGGAGTGGGAGACTAAACCGGATGCTTATATGAAATCCCACCATGCCCACAGACGAACCATCAAACAAAGCGTCAATATAGGATTAAGATTGAATCGTACTACACTGGCTCTGATGCTCGTTGGATGAGGCAGGGCTTGAAAACTATTACGAATTACAAAGGGAAACCCAGACGCGAGCTGCCCAGTGACGCGAGCTGACCAGACGAGCTAAATGCCTTTTATGCTCGCTTCGATGCGATCAACACTGAAGCATGCACGAGAGCACCAGCTGTGCTGGAGGACTGTGTGATAATGCTCTTGGTAGCCGATGTGAACAAAACCTTTAAAAACAGGTCAACATTCACAAAGCCGCTGAGCCAGACGGATTACCAGGACGTGTACTCAAAGCATGCGCGGACCAACTGTCAAGTGTCTTCACTGACATTTTCAACCTCTCCCTGATCAAGTCTGTAATACCTACATGTTTCAAACAGATCACCATAGTACCTGTGTCCAAGGAAGCGAAGGTAACCTGCCTAAATGATTACAGCCCCGTGGCACTCACGTCGGTAGCCATGAAGTGCTTTTAAAGACTGGTTATGGCTCACATCAACAGCATCCTCCCGGCCACCCTAGACCCACTCCAATTCGCATACCGCCCCAACAGATCCACAATCTCAATCGCACTCCACACTGCCCTTTCTCTGACGACACAACAGTGGTAGGAGTGATCACCTACAATGAGATGGCTTATAGGGAGTATGTCAGAGAACTGGCAGTGTGTTGCCAGGACAACAACCTCTCCGTCAATGTGAGCAAGACAAAGGAGCTGATCGTGGACTACAGGAAAAGGCGGGCCGTACAGGCTCCCATTAACATTGACGGGGCTCTAGTGGAGCGGGTCGAGAGTTTCAACGTCCTTGGTGTCCACGTCACCAACTAACTGTCCTGGTCCAAACATACCAAGACAGTCGGGAAGAGGGCACGACAAAACCTTTTCCTCCTCAGGAGACTGAAAAAACTTGGCATGGGTCCCCAGATCCTCAAAAGGTTCTACCGCTGCACCATCGAGAGCATCCTGACCGGTTGCATGACCGCCTGGTACGGCAACTGCTTGGCATCAGACCGTAAGGCATCTGTAGAGGGTAGTGCGAACAGCCCAGTACATCACTGGGGCCAAGCTTCCTGCCATCCAGGACCTATAAAATAGGCGGTGTCTGAGGAAAGCCCATAAATAAGCCCAGAGACGCCAGTCACTCAAGTTATACCAGAACGCCAAGTCTAGAACCAAAAGTCTCCTCAACAGTTTCTACCCCCAAGCCATAAGACTGCTGAACGATTAATAAAATCGCCACCGGACAATTTACATTGACCCCCCCCCCCCCCCCCTTTTGTACACTGCTGCTACTCGCTGTTAATTATCTATGCATAGTCCCTTCACCTCACCTACATGTACAAATTACCTCAACTAACCTGTACCCCCGCACACGGACTCGGTACCGGTGCCCCCTGTATATAGCCTAGTTATTGTTATTCTTATTGTGTTACTTTTTATAATTACTTTTTATTTTAGTCTACTTAGTAAATATTTTCTTAACTTTTCTTGAACAGAACTGTTGGATAAGGGCTTGTAAGTAAGCATATCACGGTAAAGTCTACACTTGTTGTAGTCGGCGCATGTGACAAATAACATTTGATTTGAATGAAGGAAGGGTTTGAATAGTAGACATGTAAATATATCCTGTTTACAGCAGGTCTCCAGCTGCCCAGACCTGTCTGATCAGCCTGATAGGGTTGCCGTGGGTGTGTCCAGCTTACACCTGTGAAAATCTGTGTGTGTATAGCAATGGAATTAAACATCCAACCCATGCCTCAAGTGTTGTGCTGTCGGTCCACTACACACCCGAAGGGTTGTGGAGTCCTGTCCAGAAACACTCCCCAGCCCCTACCCCGAGACACTTGTGGAGATCTGAGAGAATTGAACAGGTGTAAGCAATACCACCAAAATTCCACCAAGCCTATCAGAGGTTAAGATGGCGCTCTCCCCATGTCACCACCCATCAATCCCTCTTAGATCTCCACAAGTGTCTAGACTCTGGGAAGTAGGGGATGCGGGTTGTTTCTGGACAGGTCATGGGTATTATGGTAGCTCAGTCGGTCAGTCAGCCAGTCTGGCACTGTCAAAATATTTGAATAGCTGTCAAATACTTGCTTCCTCTGTCCTTGGGAGAATTTCTATTGCATGTCCTTGATTCGTTGCATCCTCTCTCTTCATCTCCGCCTCAAAACCCATTGGATGAGAAGGTCAGAGGTCCCTCCTCTGTCACCTTCTTATCCAATGGGTTTTGAGAAGGAGGCAAGGGGAGAGGATGTGAGGAATGAACGAAATGCAATTGAGATTCTCCTCTTGTTTCCTCCATTCCTCACCTCCCTCTCAAAGCACATTGGGGGAGAGGAGGGAAGGTTCGTCCCACTTTCGAGGAGGTGCATGGAGTGGAGGAAACAAGGACAGAGGAAGCAAGAATGTGACATCTAGTTCTCACACACATGCACACACATGCACACACATGCACACACACAACTTGAAGAGTTTACTGACTATAATGATTTCATTATTGGTAATTATTATTGCCAATGATTTGTTGACAGAGGCCATTCTATTATATTATTGCATTAAATTATATAAACTATACAAAAAAATACAGAAATGCATTCTTCTGGAATGTTTAGCATGGCTATAAATGATAGAGAAGGCGACTACAACACAAAAAGACCTGCTACTTGGCATGGCAAAGAAAATGCAGTGTCCGTGTTTTATGTGACATTTTGAATGATCTGTAGATGTTTTGTTGTTGCTAGGAGTTATGGTCTCATTTTGCCTACCTAGACTCTTATTCCTGTAAATACACATGTGAAGATGCAAGAAAATCCTAATTAAATGTACATAAAGCCTTTTTTTTTACCCTGATGTCACACATTAGTCCCTTTATTTATAGAAAGTGTCAATGATGACTGTTCGGTAAGTCACTAAAGGTGTCTGCTTAATAACCCTATTATAATTATCATCTCATTATGACCATTACAAACACCTGACCTGATACACGTTTCTTATTGGACAAGTTTCTAATTGGTCACAAACGTTTTCACACCATTTTTTAGTAGTCCCTCCCTGTTTCAGTCTGTTTTCCTCTGTTTCATGCCTAATGAACACCACCCTGGTCAGGAAACACACACTCACCAGGTCGACGACTACGTCCTTGTGAAAGGTTGCTCTCCACTCGGCGGCGACATTACACACGTACACGACAGCCTCGGGGTCGTCAGCGTTGACATGGAAGATGGGGGCGTTGACCACTTTGGCCACGTCTGTAGGGTAAGAGGATGACCTCGCCACCCTGGGGTCGGTGGTGAAACCAATCTGCAGGGTGGGAGAGAGAAAAGAGGGAAGTTAAACTAAGGGAAGGGTGTGTGTGTGTGTGTGTGTGTGTGTGTGTGTGTGTGTGTGTGTGTGTGTGTGTGTGTGTGTGTGTGTGTGTGTGTGTGTGTGTGTGTGTGTGTGTGTGCATGCATGCGTGCCTACCCGCACGTGCATGTGTTACCTGGTTGTTGACCACCACATGGATAGTGCCATGTGTGGTGTAGGAGGGCAGGTCAGAGAGGTGGAAGGTCTCATAGACAACCCCCTGGCCTGCAAATGCTGCATCACCATGGAGCAGGATGGACATTACCTGGAAATACACACAAACAGAAATATAAATACACAGACAGACAGACAGACAGACAGACAGACAGACAGACAGACAGACAGACAGGCATACAGACAGACAGGCAGACAGGCAGACACAGAAACCAAAAAACATACAAATCCATACACAGTCTGTCTGTCTGCCTGTGTGTGTGTGTACTTACCCTGTTGCCTTCTGTGTCCCCGCAGTAGAACTGCTCAGCCTTGGTCTTTCCCTGCACCACAGGGTCCACAGCCTCCAGGTGGGAAGGGTTAGCCATGAGTGACAGTGTGATGTTCCTATCAGTGACCCGGTTGATCCTCCGGTGCCACATCCCCAAGTGGTACTTCACATCTCCAGAACCCTGAGGGGGGAGGGGGGGAGAAGAAGAGAGGGCAGGTGAATTGTAAGAGTATAACTTCTTCATTTTCTTTAGCTTCTGATATGGAAGATTCTTTTTTGTGTTATTCACTTTCCATATTGTGTTACCAGGGTCGTGATCTTTAGGGTACGCAATGGACAACGTTTGAACATTTTTTGCAACAGAAAATGAAAATCTGTGTTTCTTATTGGACAAAGTCCCTCCCTGCTTCAGTTATTTCTGTCCCCGTTTGGTGGTTAATGAACAGGACCCTGCTCTCTGCTAGCTGTAGGAATTACCTCATCAGCAGCCTCAAGCTTGGAGTCAAACTGACAGAAGATCTGATCCAGCTCCTTACGGATCACATTGGCCAACACATTCAACCTCCCCCTGGAGAGATAGAGCGAGAGACAAGGGTGGAGAGAGAGAGAACAACTTTCAGCTACGCTACGCACTGGGCAGCTTGTGATTGGTGTGTATGCGGTAACAGTACCTGTAGGGGGGCCTATGATTGGTGTTTCCATGGACAACGCTGCCTGTGGGGCAGCCTGTGATTGGTGTTTCTGTGGTAACAGTACCTGTGAGGCATGCCCATGATGATGCTCTCCACTCCGTTCATGCTGGACTTGTCGATGATGGTCTTCAGGGCCGGGATGAGAGACTCACAGCCCTCCAGGCCAAAACGCTTCTCTGATGACCATTTCCTCTGCAGGAACTCCTCAAACCTTGCCAACAGGAAACAGGAAGTTAAACAGGAAGTTAAACATATGTCACCAAGTCCAGAAATGAACCCTAATCCCAATTTCAAATAGCCCTTTCGCTCTATGCATTTGTGGAGATCTGAGAGGATTTGATAGGTGCAAGTGTTACGGAATCAATGAGACAACCTTCTGTTACACTACACTCACTTTGTCTAGGGGACCTAGGCTTGCCTAATTGTTCTGTGACCTGACTGGGTGTGTGCTTTAGCGTGAACGTAGAAGTGTCCGGATCGTGTTGTATGTACATGTACCCAGGAGATAGCAAACTTACCGAGTTCAGGGCCAGCTCTGTCTTAACCTCTTGGTCGGCCAGTCCAAGAAGGTTATTCATGTTCATGGTGACAAAATAAATAGATGTACAAAAACCAACCTACAAAAAGGCATGCCCAACTAAAGAGGTTAACTAACACAAAGAAACAAACAAAGGCCGTCTGAGAAGCTTCGGTCCCACTCTCTCTCACTGAGAGGACACTTGCGTAATTATCAAGGCTTTTGTGAAGTAATACTTGCACCTCTGAAGATAAACAAAGCATTTACATTCAGCAAATCTTAATCTGATTTGTCATCCTGAGGGTCCGAGATAAAATGTAGCATAGCTTTGTTTGATTAAATCCATTTCTATATTCAAATGTAGGAACTGGGTTCTAAGGTTTGAACCCCTACTGTTTCTGGCCCCACACCGATCCCGACCGGCCATCTAGATGTGTGAAGGTTAGTGTCTTTTCTATAGGGAAGCTAATTTCCATCATGTATGACCTTCCTGGGGATGTGTAAACTTACATTATTTTTATTACCATTATTTCCATTACCATTTATGTATGTTCTCTATAGTTATGTACTTGAAAATGTATCAATTGACTAATTCGGCACATTTGGGCAGACTTGATACTAAATTTTGTGCAGTATTGCAATGCTTCACTGGATCAATCTGAAACTTTGCACATACACTGCTAATCTAAATTGCACCTAAACTCCAATATTATATAATGGCCTTTCTCTTGCATTTCAAAGATGATGAAAAGAATAACAAATAGGAAACGCATGTTTTTTTTGTTTGGATTATCTTTTATCAGATCTAATGTGTTATAGTCTTCTACATTCATTTCACATTTCCACAAACTTCAAAGTGTTTTCTTTCAAATGGAATCAAGAATATGCATATCCTTGCTTCAGGTCCTGAGCTACAGGCAGTTAGATTTGGGTAAGTCATTTTAGGCAAAAATTGAAAAAAGGGGTACGATCCTTAAGAGGTTTTTAAGGTGAATGCACTAACTGTAAGTCGCTCTGGATAAGAGCGTCTGCTAAATTACAAAAATGTCTAATGTAAGGCTTCCTGGCAGAGCACATCACTTAAACCGGTTGCTGCTGCCATCTGGGGATGAGGTGTGGAAGTGTAGTATGTTGTCCTGCTATGTGCATCACACTAAACATATCATGGCACAAGAAATATGGCAAAAGCAATGTGCTTATGCAATAAACTGTCTTTGTGACATTTTTTGTAACCTGCACAATTGGTAAATATGCACACACTATTTTTTTTTATGTGAAACCGGTGTACAGACAGACCTGGTGGATCGAACCATTCTGGCTAGCAGGGTCCTCTTCTCCTCCAGGGTGAACTGCATGATGCCTGGCCTCTCAAACTTCTGTCTGATCCACTGGCACTGCTCCAGGTCATTAATGAACATGAACTCTACTCCAATTGACTGACAGTACGCCATCTAGAGGAGAGGAGAGGTCAGTGCACCTGTGTGTATGTGTGTGGGCAGTTTTTAGCAAGCAGTGAGTGCATGCAACGTGTCGGTTCTACCTCGAGGCGCTGTATGATCTCTCGGAGGGGCAGAGTGCTCTCGCTGCCCCCTATAAAGGTTGTGGTGGGGAGCCGGAACACCTTGTCCAGATCGGACTCATCCAGACCATAGAACTCTGCCATTGTTACCATGTAGATTGGAGGAGGGGGGGGGGGGGGGGGGTATAGAAACATAATAGACAAATGGAGAGAGGAAGAGGTGATCAGAGAGTTAGAGAAAGAGAGAGAGACGGAAAAAAGCAGAAAGACAGGGAATTAGTGGGAGAGAGGGGGCATACAGAAGGAAGGCTAATTTAAACATCAAAATGACAGACGTGATATCTAGAGAAACCCACTCTATATTCGAATATCAAAGTTATACAGACATCCAAAAAAGCACAACATTGATTGGTTAGTTTGATGGCCACAAGCAGGGTTATTGCATTACACGAGATAGACGGGAGAGACAGAGCATATGAGCGAGAAAGAGGTAGAGCGAGAGAGAAAGAAACAGCAAGAGGTGATGGTGAAATAACAATGTCAGCAGTAACATGAAGAAGAGTGGTGGGGAGAGATGGAGGGGTGACAAAAACAATTCATTTTCTGGAATGAAGGGGTACGCGACGATGCAAATACAAAATGGTGGCAGGGAATGGCGTGAACGTGAAAGGCTGTCTCAGAGTCAGCGGACTCCCACTATAGTGCCTTCAGAAAGTACTCAAACCCCCTGACTTTTTTCACATTTTGTTGTTTTACAGCCTGAATTTAAAATAGATTAAATTGCGAATTTGTGTCACCGGCCTACACACAATAGCCCATAATGTCAAAGTGGAATTATGTTTATAAAAAAGTTTTGAAATTGTGACTCGTTTCAGGAAACTAGGCATATGTCCCGCATCACTACTTCACAGGAGAGGCATTGGAACGTAAACATTTTTATCAAAATGCATTTTTTTGGCAGAAATGCCTTCTGAAACAAACTTCCATGTGCGTTAATAACAAACTTGTATGTTGTAAGTCAAAAAGAGAACACACAGAAGGCTGTTATGTAAAACACCTGTCTCCAGATTACATCTTTAAACTTAGAACAACTATCTGTGACAGAGAGGGACAAGCGTTCATCCATGTATACGACTAAGAGAGTCTATTTATCTACATTTTAAGATATTATACGTTTCTAATTTTGTCAGAAAGTTGTTTTCATTGCAAGTTAAAGCGTACTGTTAGCTAGCTAGCTAACGCTAGCTGGCTGGCTCGCTAGCTAACGTTACGTGTGTGTAGTAATATTATTCGTATCTCAGAGCATTGCTAGTAATAGCCGAATGTTAGCCAACTAGCTAACATTGAACCTAGTTGGTTAGCTTTAGCTACCTTCCGATTCATGCAGGGTAGTAACGTTATGAGTTGGGACTATGGTTAATTGTTTAGCTAAACAGAATACTCCACTATGCAAGTAACCATTTCACTGTACCGTTTACACCTCCTGTATCCTGTGCATGTGACAAATACATTTTGATTTTACTTGATAGAGTGTGTGTTTACCAGAGACAGTAATGTGAAGAACAACATGACTTGCACCAAAGACAAATTAGGATATACCGTTAGGTCAAAGAGACGGTGTTCAAGTTCTCTGGTAGAATGCCCTGATTTTATTTTAATCACACTCACAACCATAAGCTATTTTCTGTAATTAGCTTGCCATTAACTTGTAAATAATGATCTTGTTGTGAGTTTATTTTCCTGAAATAATGAATACAAATTAGCTAAAGTTAAGACGTTGTCAGCTATATGATATGCTCATTATTTGAGCTGGCTAGCCAGCTAACTTAACGCTAACTTAGTTTTGAAATCTTTGGTTGTTTAGCACACAACGACCGTACTCACTCTGTTTAGCATATGGCGTCACATGTGAATCCTTAAAGAGATGGGTGGGGCTAAGGCCTAAGCTGGTGTGAATGATGCTGAATGGGTGTTAACAAAGAAGAGCTGTCCAGTAGGTGTACCAAAACATTCAAGGACCATTTTCTCAAAAGTGGGGTAACAAGTTTATCAACTTTAAAAGCAGAATTACTTCTGCTTTGTTCCTAATTGTTCCTAATCTGTAGTGTCTGATATACCATGCTCTAGTCTCTACTTTTATCCAATGTAAAAAAACACAATTTCAAATGTTGCTACATAAGATCGAATCGAACCGGTCGGTCACAATTAATTAAAAATGAAAAGCTGAAATGTCTTGAGTCAATAAGTATTCAACCCCTTTGTTATGGCAAGCCTAAATAGGTTCAGGAGTAAAAATGTGCTTAACAAGTCACATAACAAATTGCATGGACTCTGCGTGCAATAATAGTGTTTAACATTATTTTTGAATGACTACCTCATCTCTGTACCCCACTCGTACAATTATCTGTAAGGTCCCTCAGTTGAGCAGTGAATTTCAAACACAAATTCAACCACAGACCAGGGAGGTTTTTCAATGCCTCGCAAAGAAGGGCACCTATTGGTAGATGGGTAGAAATACATTTAAAAAGCAGACAATGAATATCCCTTTGAGCATGGTGAAGTTATTAATTACACGTTGGATGGTGTATACAACCAGTCACTACATACAAAGTTTCCCAAACTCAGTCCTCGGGACCACGAGGGGAGCACGTTTTGGTTTTTGCCACAACACTACACAGCTGTTTAAAATGATCAAAGCTTTATGATTAGTTGATTATTTGAATCAGCTGTTTAGGACTAGGACAAAAAACAAAATATGCTCCCCTTGTGGTCCCTAGGACCAAGTTTGAGAAACCCTGCTCAAACCCAACGCATGTATCTTTGTAGTGCTCAGTTGCCAGAGAGGAAGGAAACCACTCAGGGACATAACACATCACGAAGTACCACTCTGGGAGACAAATTCGCCTTTCAGCAGGTCAATAACCTAAAACACAAGGCCAAATATACACTGGAGTTGCTTATCAAGATAACACTGAATATTCCTGAGTGGCGTAATTACAGTTGACTTAACTCAGCTGTGTAGCAATGATCAACAACCAACTTGACAGCGCTTCAAGAATTTTTTTAAATAATGATGTGCAAATATTGCACAATCCAGGTGTGAAAGCTCTTACCCAGAAAGACTTACAGCTGTAATCGCTGCCAAGGTGATTCTAACATGTATTGACTAATGGGGTTGAATACTTATGTAATCATGAGTGTTTTATTTCTCATAATTTTCTTTACAAATGTTAGAATTTTTCTTCCACTTTGACAATACAGATTATTTTGTGTAGATCGTTGACACAAAATTACAATTAAATCCATTTTAATCCCAACTTGTAAAACAACAAAATGTGGAAAAAGTCAAGGGGTGTGAATACTTTCTGAAGGCACTGTATGTCTGTTTTTTATTGAAATGTTCCACTGCCATATGTAATGCTTGAGTGTGTAAAGCCTAGGAGCAGCGCTAGCCTCAGCTGCACTGATGATCTAAACAGCTGTTTCTGTTATGTTAAAGTAACTGTCCAGTCTTTCCAGATTCCTATAAAATATGACCTATGGTTAATTACAATATGATTGAAATAGTTTTCCTTCCAAAAGCAGCATTTAGGTGTTTGAATGGTGTGGACGAACTGCGTACCCCTAACAATAGAATGGTGTAGGCATATACCCACCATTAAAAATATTCATGCGAGTAGACCGCTGATTGGCCAGCTCAGCCAATGAACCAACATGACATCATGTTCTATTAGGAAATAGCAAGTATTTTTGAAACGGTCTTTCTGAGATACAAGTTTGAGGTGTTTTTTTTTTTTTATGTTTTTTTATTCTTTATTATTATTTGGCCACAAACGTGAGTATAGGATGAGTCAACAACATTATTTGGGTATGAGTTAACAGAATATACATTTTCTGAAGATATATTTTCCCTGGACAGTTACTTTAACAGAACGACTATAGATCAAAGACTATACTTTAAGCCAATACATGTATAATACACTTCTTATTACAGAAGAAATCTTATAGCGTGTAGATGCGTGTGTTTGATTTCCTAGTAGGTGTATGAATAACAGTCCAAACCTCAATGGATTAACTCGGCACAGCACAGAAATTACATAACAGCATTTGACCTAATAAAACACACACTATCACCCAGCGCGCGCGCGTGCACACACACACACACACACACACACACACACACACACACACACACACACACACAATCCCCTGATATGACCTTGTGTTAATAAAAATACAACAAGGCAGCATTCTCTAACACTCTGCCACTTGTTTTACTAGAGACTGGGGGGAATCCAGCCAAGCAGATGAAATCTAATCAAGTTAAAGAGTTGAGGCAGCCGGAGAGACATGTCTACACAGCCTTCTCACTGACCCTGAGGACACACATTTACATTTTAGTCCTTTAGCAGACGCTCTAATCCAAAGCGATTTAAAGGAGCAATTAGGGTTTAGTGCCTTACTCAAGGGCACATCGGCAGATTTTTCACCAAGCTGGCTTAGAGATTCGAACCATAAACCTTTCGACAATTGTCCCAACGCTATTAACCGTGATTACTTCAGGAAAAGAAACTTGGGACTACTTTACTTCTACAATAAACTGCACAAAGAGCTACCGAGAGATAAAAGAAGAGCTAAGAACTAGGGAACTATCCTACCATCACTCATCAGTGGGACTTGGGAACATCACCTGACACTACAGAGAAATCCTTACGTCCAGTTCGGAAACCAATACTGTGACCTGATCCCTAGGCCCTTGCTTCTCCATCTGAGAGCGTAGTCTTAAGGGCATAGACAACAAGTACGTAGAGACAGGGCCATGGTATGGGTTTGGAACCAGGGCGCAGCAGCAGCAGAGCTGTAGCAGAGCTTAAAAAGGTCGAGGATCCTGTATATTGTAGTCTAGGGGCTGTGTCCATACCTTCAGCAGTGAGATCATACAGGCGCTCTTTATACCCAGAGAGGTCTGGGGGACACAGAGAGACACACACATATGGGTTAGTGGAACGTACACACAAAGTGGTTGGTGACACGCACGCACGCACACAAACACACACACATATTCTGGTGCACACCGACAGATGTCTCTCAAACTCACACACAAACCCAGATATTTCCCTGTTGACATCAGCTAAAAGTGACAGCCAGTCAGTCAGCCAGTCAGACACACCACTGAACCTCGACAATACCAGTTTGAGACACACAGAACCAAAGGATAACCCTTTGAAGTACCCTTTTCGGTTCCAGGTAGAACCCTGTTGAGATTCATGTAGAACCCTTTACACAGAGGGTTCTACATAGAACCCAAAAGAGATCTACCTGGAACCAAAATGAGTTATCCTATGGACAGCCAAAGAACCCTTTTGGAACCCTTTTTTCTAAGAGTGCAGAAGAGAACTCTTTGACCCCAACACCAATTAGCAATAGGCCAACTGTAAATTCCATGTAATCACATTTTTTTAAACTATGAAACCCTTTCAGTACACACACACGCATACGCACTCACACATGCACACACACTCTGTGACCATTTTCTGTCAGAGATCATAACCTAGAGATTACCCAGGCAGGAGGAAGGGGTGATTAGATAACAGTATGCCTGGAAACTAGTGATGCACCGATATTACATTTTTGGTGATGATACTGATATCAGATATTTTCCTTGCCCAAAAAAACCCGATACCGGAACCGATAACCGATATTTAAAATTTTAGCGGCCTTTTAAGCATTCTAGTACAGTTAAATAGTTAACACACACACATGGACGCAGCGGTCTAATGCACTGCATCTAAGTGCAAGATGCGTCACTACAGTCCCTGGTTCGAATCCAGGCTTTATCACATCCTGCCGTGATTGGGAGTCCCATATGGTGGCGCACATTTGGCCCAGCGTCGTCCGGGTTTGGTCGGGGTAGGCCATCATTGTAAATAAGAATTTGTTCTTAACTGACTTGCCTAGTTAAATAAAGGTTACACACACACACACACACACACACACACACACACACACACACACACACACACAGACCAAATAGTTATTTTGTTGCCATCTACTTATGTCCCCATTACCAGTAAAACATAATCAAAACCTATTTCTTTCACTTGCTGTGCTGTTTCGTTGTTCATTTGTTCAATCGTTTCATTCTCAACCAGGATTTCTCATACTACGGAATGTCGTTTGGATGCTGTGCCAAACATGCTTGTTGACCAATCAGGACCTGAATATGACATAATAATTTAACGCGTTCATAATTTTTTTACGTAGTTATTACACATTGATTACACTATCACTCGTATTTCATATTTCACAACGATTCATCGATACGTATGCTATGATGCTGATAAAGTTGTCTCGCGCCTACAGTGCTGGTCATAAAAGAAAAGCTAGCTAGCTCATGGATGCAAACAATGTTCTTCCACAAAAACATAGCAAAACGACATAATCTGTTTCAGTAGCTATAGTTACCCAGCTAACTATATTGCTAGGTGTCATCATCTAAAATAACCCTAATTTATAAGACAGTTCTTATTTGATTAATGGTGGTCGGACCCATCTATGTAAAGCTAGCCACAATAAGGATTAGCCACAATAGTCATTAAATGAATACAAATAGTAGAATTATGCCATAATTTAATAGATCATGCTAAACGAGGTTGGAATGTTGTTATATAAGATCCACCCCCAATTTTTCTTTGTTAATTTCACAAAAATCTGTTATAATCACACTGGCTGTATTAGACTTTAGAATTGCATTGGGGGCATACTTATTTCACTGTACAGCCTTACCTGTGGATTGTGGATCAATGACATGGGGTATCAGTCTATTCAATGACACCCAGAGAACATCAAGAGCTAGCACCGTAGCTCTTATTGCGGGACTCTGAAACTGTGTATTGAGCAACATTTATTGTCAACCCATGTGTATTGAACACTATTCCTGAGGAAAAACAATACTGCGTAGATGTTTTAGAGTCTGAAAACTCTGAGGATGACGTTGGGAAAAAATATCTTTGGTATGGAGTAGACTGATACCCCATTTCATTGATCCCCGAATCCTTAGGTAAAGCTGTACAGTGCAATATGAATGTCAATACACACAATAGGCTGACTGGGGAGGTGATTTCACACAGTCGCAGTCCCGCGATAAGAACTACAACGCTAATATTTGCGTAAACTCTTCTGTGGGTGTCACCGAGTAGACTGATACCCACCCCATTTCATTGCTTCACCTTCCAACCTTGTTTAACATTATCTAGTCTAAATATGGCATGATTCCCCCAATTGTAACCTTCTGCATCACTTTCAAAGAGGTCCTTTTATTTTGAAGACAAACCGCAAATTCCACTGTTGTGCCTAATCCTTATTGTGGCTAGCTTCACAACACATACCCCGGTCCGGTCGAGCTTCACTAGCCAGATGAAGCCAGCTGGCTGCTTATAACGTTAGCTTTGGGCAACAGGGTTAAGTAGCTGGCTAGCTATTTATTTTAATGAACTGAAGTTCAATTTCAATAGGTGAACAACAAGTGGCAACCTAGCTAATAGTTACTCACAAGGAGTCCTAAATCATTGCTAAGAAAAATGAAAATGATTGCAGTTTCTACTGGTCATTGTTTTCAGGTTGGTTGTATTGGTACTAGCTAGGTACCAAGCTAAAGCTAGCTACCCCAAAAGTTGCAGTCGAACAAATAATGCTTTATTACCAACGCGGTATTGTAAACACATAGTTTGTGGCTGATGTTTGCAGACTTTTTTGTACAGCTTGACAGTGCTACTGATAGTAGTGGTGGCGCTTGGCTTGGACGTGCAAATTCAGAACACACACACCATTCTTTCATTTATTTCTTTAATTATTTGACGTGTCAAATTAAAAGCTTATTTGACGAGACAAATAGTGTTAATTGATGTGTATCTTTTTTGACACGCAAAGACCCAAACGGCGTTCCATATTATGTTGTGAAGCTAATAGCAGTGACGCTATTACTGTGTAACTCTGGTAGGGCAACGTGTACCGGTGCTCGACTGGTCGGCGAAAGCCAACATCACCCACGACAGAGAACGGTTGATTGTCAAGGGCAATGAATCCCATTATCTTGGCGTTAATGGATTTCGCCTTTGAGTTGTCTCGCTGAAATGTTCTTACTCTTTGAAATGACTGCTCGACTTGTTGACTGCTCGATCCACACAGCAGACATTGTGGGCTGGGTTAGGAATGCTGTGTCGCACGTGTAGCGCAAAATTTGACGTGGCGTCATTACGTCATGTACCTACGTTATATAGGTATGCACGTCAGCTTTGTCATCGGTTTTTCACATCGGCGTTATAATAGACATCGGGCCGATACCGATATTGTCAATTTTTGCTAATATTGGCTGATTCTGATATGTTCACCGATATATTGTGCATCACTACTGGAGACATAACTAAATCCCATGGTTGAACAGTGCGACAATCTGACTCTGTGCCCTAAATGTGAGTGCGAATGAATGAAACAAAATGGCGGCATGCAATATTTACCCATGGCATATGCAACACTAGCACAGCCAAATATATAGTTTACTGCTATAGTACACGCTAAAGAAATGACATAGTTGGGTGACAGGTGGGTTAAACCATGTGGAGGGTGAGGATAGGGGTGTGGGATAGGGTTAGATACAGTATGTGGCGACAGACTATATTTAAGGCCTAAAACCTGTCAGTCTCAATTAACCCTTAACCCTTCCCCTCCTCTCCTCACCCAGTTTGTCATTGGAGGTGATGATGTCAGAGGGGGGAGGGCCTGGGTCGATGGCAGCCATGATGCCCAGAGGGTCCAGCTGTGCCACGTGGTGACCCCGAATCTACAGGGGGGCAGGGGGCAAGTTCGAAAGGAGGGGACAAATTAAAATATTCAAAATAAACAAAACCGCAAAAGATAGCAGAGGGGAGGAAAGAAAAATCAAAAAGAGGTGGAAGATCAAATAAATCCAGAAAGCAAGAGGTAGGGAAAAAGAGAAAAAGAGAAAGAATAAACGAAGGGAGAACAGAGGAAGAAGAAAGTAAGACAATCAATCAGAAAGGTTAACAAATAAGTAGCTTAATCAGAGTCGGCACACACACGGCAGCGAGGCGAGGCAGGCGGGCACATGTTTCTCACCAACTTTCTTCAAGCCCACCATTACTGGGGCCTCATCAAAGTCTACAACACTGATGTCCAGAGGGTCCAGCTTGGCTATGTGGTGCCCCCGCACCTAGACGCATACAGGGCAATGACACTCAGTGTGTGTGTGTGTGTGTATATAATATAAGGTGCATAAGTGTGTGTGTGTGTGTTCAGAGGAACCTCCTAAACACAGGTATTACACTCAGTGTGTCAGTGTGTGTGTGTGTGTGTGTACAGTACCTGGTATGCTCGTACAAGTGACTGTACAGCCAGATGGTCCTCCACTAGCTTCTCCACGTTAGGTTGCAGCCCGACCATCGCCTGAGCGTTAGCCAATCCCAGAGCAGCACCACCCAGAGGAGGAGGGCTCTGATAGGCTGCGCCTGGTGGCGCCCCCGCGTTAGCATTCCGGAAGAAAATATCCCATGACTGCAGAGTGAGAGAGAGAGAGAGAGAGAGAGAGAGACAAAAGAACAGAAAGAGGGCTTGGTTAGAAAACCATCAATCCAGGTATGCCAGGTATTTACCAATAAATGACAAGGTAAAATGGTAATAACACTGTAAAAACCTATGAATTACTTTTGCTTCTTTGGGATTCATTTAAAACCTAGCACCACTACAAGACACCATTTGGTACCAATAGGTTACCAACTGCATTGCCTAATATTATCTATTGATCTTAGGTCGCCAAGCCACATGGAGCAACGTTAAAGAGCAACTGACCCTAAAAAAACAACTTCTCATTTAGAAAACAACCTAAACTCAGCAAAAATAGAAACGTCCTCTCACTGTCAACTGCGTTTATTTTCAGCAAACGTAACATGTGTAAATATTTGTATGAACATAACAAGATTCAACAACTGAGACATAAACTGAACAAGTTCCACAGACGTGTGACTAGCAGAAATGGAATAATGTGTCCCTGAACAAAGGGGGGGGGGGGGTAAAATCAAAAGTAACAGTCAGTGTCTGGTGTGGCCACCAGCTGCATTAAGTACTGCAATGCATCTCCTCCTCATGGACTGCACCAGATTTGCCAGTTCTTGCTGTGAGATGTTACCCCACTTTCCCACCAAGGCACTTGCAAGTTCCCGGACATTTCTGGGGGGAATGGCCCTAGCCCTCAACCTCCGATCCAACAGGTCCCAGACGTGCTCAATGGGATTGAGATCCAGGCTCTTCGCTGGCCATGGCAGAACACTAACATTCCTGTCTTGCAGGAAATAATGCACAGAACGAGCAGTATGGCTAGTCATGCTGGAGGGGCATGTCAGGATGAGCCTGCAGGAAGGGTAACACATGAGGGAGGAGGATGTCTTCCCTGTAATGCACAGCGTTGAGATTGCCTGCAATGACAACAAGCTCAGTCCGATGATGCTGTGACACACCGCCCCAGACCATGACGGACCCTCCACCTCCAAATCGATCCCGCTATAGAGTACAGGCCTCGGTGTAACGCTCATTCTGTCAATGATAAACGCGAATCTGATCATCACCCCTGGTGAGACAAAATCACGACTCGTCAGTGAAGAGCACTTTTTACCAGTCCTGTCTGGTCCAATGACGGTAGGTTTGTGCCCATAGGCGACGTTGTTGCCGGTGATTTCTGGTGAGGACCTGCCTTACAACAGGCCTACAAGCCCTCAGTCCAGTCTCTCTCAGCCTATTGCGGACAGTCTGAGCACTGATGGAGGGATTGTGCGTTCCTGGTGTAACTCGGGCAGTTGTTGTTGCCATCCTGTACCTGTCCCGCAGGTGTGATGTTCGGATGTACCGTTCCTGTGCAGGTGTTGTTACTGCGAGGACGATCAGCTGTCCGTCCTGTCTCCCTGTAGCGCTGTCTTAGGCGTCTCACAGTACGGACATTGCAATTTATTGCCCTGGCCACATCTGCAGTCCTCATGCCTCCTTGCAGCATGCCTAAGGCACATTCACGCAGACGAGCAGGAACCCTGCGCATCTTTCTTTTGGTGTTTTTCAGAGTCAGTAGAAAGGCCTCTTTAGTGTCCTAAGTTTTCATAACTGTGACCTTAATTGCCTACCGTCTGTAAGCTGTTAGTGTCTTAATGACCATTTCACAGGTGCATGTTCATGAATTGTTTATGGTTTATTGAACAAGCATGGGAAACAGTGTTTAAAACCTTTACAGTGAAGATCTGTGAAGTTATTTGGATTTTTACGAATTATCTTTGAAAGACAGGGTCCTAAAAAAAGGGACATTTCTTTTTTTGCTGAGTTTATATTCTACTGTCAAAATTGACTACAAAGTAGAAATAGGATAATTTTGGTCATAAAGTCAGTCTCGTCCAAAACAATGTTTTGGACTGCATCACAGTCACAAACAAACAAGAAAGTTGGGTTTGTTTCTATCTTGCCCACAGCTGGCAGCACACAAGAAATCATCAATTTGGAAATCATCTTTGGATATCCATATTGGGCCAGTTAGGGACCTTAGGTCAATTACACAATATACATGGGATACAATTTTAATAGCTCAGAATTTCAATGACTTAAACTTCAAACTATAAA
Source organism: Salvelinus fontinalis (assembly GCF_029448725.1). Classification (NCBI taxonomy): domain Eukaryota; kingdom Metazoa; phylum Chordata; class Actinopteri; order Salmoniformes; family Salmonidae; genus Salvelinus; species Salvelinus fontinalis. The sequence continues at coordinate 15,051,114 of NC_074674.1, forward strand.
TTGTTGAAATGCATATGTAGAATAGTGAAAATTCACTTCCTCTGAGGAATACAGAGAATTAGTGTAGAGGTTCTATGCCCATAATATATGTACTATCTGACTCCATAATTATTTGAAGGCTATAAGCCCATAATTGTATCCAGTGGGTATAGCCAAAGTTGAGAGCCTTGCGTCACCCCTCGGAATATTATAAGACGCACGTGTCTAGGTTTACCGTTATGCAATTATTAAGAGGCTAAGGAACAAAGAGCTAATATCGTGCAATCATTGTCCTAGCATTAAATTATTGAGTTAACCCTCAGCTCAGAGATGCACAGTTAGAAGACTACGGTTTGTATCCATTTAAAAATAATCCGATGTATTACAGTTACGCAATAAGAATACAGTTACCAAATGGTACATAGCAGAAATCTTCACAATGAAAATAAAAGTCTTTAACCGCATAGACAATTCACCACTATGACATACAAGCGTATATCAGGAGGTCGGTTTACCAATGACTCCATGATCAACGTTTAAACCCAGCTTTAATTCTTTCCAAGAGCGCCAAATCCCAGTATCTCCCATAATCTAATTCACATCCCTTTGCATGGCTCAAAACATTAAAACAAAGGCATGAAAACAACACCGACATTCTTGGATATACCTATTTTCTAAATTATAGCTCCACTTTGAACTATGCGCCGTCCAACGACCAGAACAACAGTTTCTCTGTAACAATAAATCCACATCACTTACAGTACAATGAAATATATACAAATTCATAGGTCTTTATGACCTCCTGAAACAATCCAAACATGACACTCTAATTCACACAGCAACATTAATTTAGTCAATTCAAGTTTCATAAGTCTTCACCTCTCCTGGCTACAGTGACCCTAGGACTTCTGTGGGAATGTCTCTTCATTGAGATTGCCACAGATGGTCTGTCATTCTACCAATGCCATAAATTGTGATTGTCATCGTGCTGGGCTTTGGCGCCAGCAAGCCGCTCGATGCATCTTCATCACTGGCCTTCATCATTGTTCACATTTGTTCACTGTCTTTATTTTTCCACTACACATATACAAATATTGAAAGCATTTAAAATATTTACAAAATATTGTCTAATTTCCCTAACTAGCCCCAGAGATAGGCTATCGAAAGTCAAACCAACTTTGCCACGGTCGCACACCAGCTAGCTGAAGCTAATTGGCTAAATCATTTAGCTAACTCTGCCACCTGCGAGCACACACGAGACACCCACATCAAACCACACCCCAAAACCAACTAACGTTTGCATTCAGTCATGGCTGCTAGCATTTCTTAATGAACCAAATCTAAAATGAGGCCAAATGAGGAAGTGCAGTCACCCTTTAAACTAATTTAGCACAAGGGGAGAAAACAAACAATATTAATTTAGTGCATTTCTCTTTTGGATGTGACCCGTGCCATATCAGTCACAATGAGTGCTTTTGAATAGGCTTTGTAATATCTGCAGGTTTTAGTCTGATCAAAACGCTGTCATTGAGCCAAAAACTACTCTACAATATACAAATCTTGATGTACAATTACATGCAGTTACACGTTCATTCAATACTGTCACACCAGCCTTCGTTTTGGCTCCCCCTCCTGTCCAGCTCAGACGTTCGGCATCGCCTGCTTTCTAGCTGCTGCCGAACGCCCTTCACTCATCAACCCCGGACTTGTCTCGTCATCATTACACACCCCTGGTTCCAATCTCCCCTCTATCACTGTATATATACTCCCTCTGTCATTTGTCTTTCTCGGTGATGCCGAAAACAAAAGGACGTGGCGTGTTGGTGTAAATGGAGTCCTTAGAGAAAGAAAGAACAAGATGATTGTCAGGAGTAGTGCAGTATTATCATAAGGAGACATATCCTTGGAAAAAGAGAGGGAGGAGGTCTAAGAGAGAGAGGGAAGAATAGGGTGAGCTTGAGTCGGATAAAAATTGTGGAAAAAAGGGAGATGGTTTGTTAAAGAAGAAATGGTAGAAAGTGTAAGCAGAGGGAGCTGAAGACAGGAGGAAAAATGGAAGTGAATCGGAGGTGGTAGGTGTGGTGAAGTTATCGGAGACCGAGGTATGCACCGAGGGTCAGGAAAAAGATGAGTCTGTGACAGTAAGATTGAAGTGTATGGAAAAAGTGGATTCTTGCCATTTGGCTGATCCATTTGTGGTTTCAAGGTGGGTGAAAAAAAAAAAGAGTTGAGTAAAGTGGAATCGATGAGGGTAACCAGAAGTGGTCTAGTAATAATTGTTTGTGTTTCTGTTGGTCAGAGGGAGAAGGCGCTCGGAATAAAACAAATGGGGGAAAGAAAAGTGAATTGTTTCGCTCTCAAGAAAAGGGCACCAATGAAAGGAATGATAACTGGAATAGCAGTAAATATAAAAGTTGACCAGCTGAGGGAAAAGATTCCCGGTGTATGTGATGCTTGTCGTTTGATGCGACGGAGACAGGGTGGCGAGAGTGGAGAAACAGAAGAGTCATTGTCTGTTCTTTTGAGTTTTGAAGTTGAGTCCTTACCCGACAAAGTGAAGTTAGGATATATAAGTTATCCTGTATGAGAGTATGTGCCGAATACATTACGATGTTACAGGTGTCAAGCTTATGGGCATGTTGCAGCAGTGTGTAGGAGGGAGGGTCCAACGTGTGAGAAGTGTGCAGAAGGGCATGAGACAAAGGAATGTGTAGTATTGGTGAAAGTAGTGGAATGTGTTAATTGTAGGGGCGCCCATGGAGCTGGGGATCAGACATGTCTCGTGCGAGAAAGGCAGGTTGAGGTTTCCAGGGTTAAAGTAGTGCAGAATTTGTCATATACTGAGGCAGTGAAGAAAGTAGAAGAAGATTGGTTAAGGAGGAGGAGTTGTGAGAGTAGTAGAGATATACCAGTATAGAGGGATAGGCCAAAAAGTGATATAAGTTTCAGTAAGATTGGATTTTTAGAATTTATAGTAATGGTTATCCACTGTACTGCAGGGATGAAACGGAAGTCGCAAAAAATTGAGGTAGTGGTGGCATCTGCAGAATGGTATTTTGCTGTGCGAGACTTGACATCAGAAGAGTTACAGGGTGTGTTAAGTGGTGATGTCCCATCCTTTCAGGATGATGACATGAGGTAGGAATAAATACATTTAATTAGTGAAGTAGGGTGGTGTTAATTTTATATAATTTTGAAATTAGTGAGTGTAGTGTTAGACGGTAGGGTATTTATTTATTACATTTGTATTTTTCAAGCAAAGTATAAGGGACTTGTATTCCAGTGTAGTAGGTGGTGGTAATGCAACAAATTGGATGCCAACCGCCGTTAAACCTCATAGAAGTAGAAGAAGTCTTTGTCTGTCATTGTAAATGTTTCTTGTTTTCCTACTATTTCCTGAGTAGTTTATTATTTTGTACTTTGGGTTTCGTCCTGCTTTAAGATATATATAATGCTTTAATAAATGCAGAAGTTCTAAACCTGCAACTGCCTCCTGCCTACTCCTCTCTACACTTGTGACAGAATGACCGACCCAAGAGAAAAGGAAGCAGCAGGACATCCCAACCTCTCCGCTATAGGAGACCACGACTCGTGCCAGGAGCACCTCGGGACTGCCATGGACGTGGTGCTCCGGACCATACGCCAGCTGCAGGCTACACCACCACCTTCCCAGCTCCCCACGGTTGTTCCAGTCACAATCTACATCACCAGGTCTGATCAGCAATGTCCACCTGCCCCTCCCAGAGCGGTTTGACGGCACCCCAGCTCACTGTAGGGGGTTTCTCCTGCAGTGTGACCTCCACCTTGCTCGTCATGCCAGGATGGCCTCCGAGAGGGACAAAGAGTGTGTGCACGCCATCTGGGAGAGGGGCGGTTCAGAAGTGCAGTTTTCGACCACCCTACAGAGGACCGAGAGGGAGGTGAGCGTCTCCTCAGTCTACAGTGTACTGGGGTCCAGTACAACGTCTGAGTACGCTCTGGATGGTGGCTGCGTCCACTGGCTGGAACGACCAGGCCCTGTTGACGGTTTTCCACTGCAGGCTACAGGCAGACATCCAGACCGAGCTGGCCTGTCGCGATGAGGACCTCACGCTGGACTAGCTCATCGTCATGGCCATCCGCCTGGATAATCTCCTGCGTGCCTGTCGACGCCCATCCCGGGTGTTCGGGTCTCTCTCCGGAACCTCCAGCAAGACTGACCCCATGGAGGTAGGCATGACGCACCTTCCCCCAGAGGAACGTCAATGTCGCCATCAACAGGGTCTCTGCTCCTACTGCAGGGAGTCAGACCACCCCTGGAACACCTGTCCCAGAAGGAGAACCAGGTGAGGAAGCGATAGGCCGAGGAGTGCTCCTGCTTCTTCCCAGGTAGGCCTTCGATGTGCCTTGCTCCTCTCTGTCCACCCAGCCCGTCCTCCTTCCTGTCACCTTCCCGGACTATCCTGGTCCCCCACTGAGTCCTGCCCTAATGGACTCAGGTACTGCAGGTAATTTCCTAGACCGGTTAGTGGCCTTATCACTTCGCATTCCTCTAGTCCCTTTACAACCCCCACTCCCAGTTATTGTGGAACTGGGATTCCTGGGAGTGGATTCTGATGAAGATCATCAAAGGTAAGTGAATATTTATAATGCTATTTCTGACTTTTATGACACCTCTCCTTCTTTGGAAAATGTCTGTATGTTTTTCTGTGACTTTGCGCTTACCAAACATAAATCGCAAGGTGTGCTTTCGCCGTAAAGCGTTTTTGAAATCTGACACAGCGGTTGCATTAAGGAGAAGTTTATCTATATTCCCATGAATAACACATTGATAACATCTTTTATCAATGTTTATTATGAGGATTTCTGTAATTTGATGTGGCTCTCTGCACTTTCTGTCACGTTCCTGACCTTATTTCCTTTGTTTAGTTGGTCATGACGTGAGCTGGGTGGGTGTAGTCTATGTAATGTGTCTCATTGGTTTAGGTGTGTCTCATTTGCCTGATATGGTTCTCAATCAGAGGCAGGTGTTTTACGTTGTCTCTGATTGGGAACTATATTTAGGTAGGCTGTGTTCACTGTTTGTTTGTAGGTGATTGTTCCTGTTCGTGCGTTCATGTTTTATATGTTCTCAAGTTCAGGACTGTAGCGTCGTTGGTTTCATTCTGTTTATTGTTTTTGTTCGTGTTGAAAAGCATTCAAATAAATATGGATACATACCACGCTGCGTTTTGGTCCGATCCTTGCTCCTCCTCAGACGAGGAGGATTACGACGTTCGTTACACTTTCCCCGGATGTTTGTTTGAGACAATGCATTTCTGACCATAACACACCAATTTCAATTGAGGTTTTTGGACATAAAGATTAACTTTATTGAACAAAACACACATTTATTGTGTAACATGAAGTCCTGTGAGTGCCATCTGATGAAGATCAAAGGTTAGTGATTAATTTAATCGCTATATCTGACTTTTGTGAGGGCTCTCCTTGGCTGGAAAATGGCTTTATGGTGCTGACCTAACATAATCGTTTGGTGTGCTTTCGCCGTAAAGCCTATTTGAAATCAGACACTGTGGCTGGATTTACAAGAAGTTTATCTTTAAAATGGTGTAAAATACTTGTATGTTTGAGGAATTTTAATTATGGGATTTCTGTTGGTTTGAATTTGGCGCCCTGCAATTTCACTGGCTGTTGTCGAGGTGGGACGCTACCGTCCCACATATCTCAGAGAGGTTAACGAGGTGTTTAGAGACATGTTGGGTCGCTGTATAGTGGTGTACATAGACAACATCTTGGTTTACTCCACTACACACGAGCAACATGTCTCTCATGTAAGGTCTGTTTTGGATAGGCTGATAGGGCATCACCTGTACACCAAGGCGGAGAAGTGCCTATTCTTCCAGCAGGCGGTCTCCTACCTGGGTTATCAGATATCCACCGCGGGAGCGGAGATGGAAGAGCAGAGGATCAGTGCAGTACGGTCGTGGCCTGTTCCATCCAACATAAAGGCGGTGCAGAGCTTCCTAGGTTTTGCCAACTATTCCAGGCGCTTCATTAGGGGTATCAGCACAGTGGTGACCCCTCTCACCTCTGTCTTGAAGGGCGGTCCTAGACAGCTGTGCTGGACTGAGGAGGCCAACGAAGCCTTCTGTGTGCTCAAGGAACGTTTTACAAACTCACCTGTTCTGGCTCATCCTGACCCATCTCTTCCCTTCATCGTGGAGGTGGACACCTCAGAAGTTGGAGTAGGGGCTATTCTCTTCCAACGCACTGGATCGCTGCCTAAACTCCATCCATGCGCCTTCTACTCACGGAAGCTGTCTCCCACGGAGGGGAATTACGACCTGGGGGATCATGAGTTGCTGGCCGTCAAGAAGGCGCTGGAAAACATGGCGACAACTGGCTGGAGGGTGCTCTACACCCATTCCTTGTTTGGACGTATCACCGGAACCTAGTGTATATTCGAGCAGCGAAGAGGCTGAACCCGTGTCAGGCCAGGTGGGGCCTATTCTTCTCCAGGATTGACTTTACCCTCTCCTACCGGTCGGGATCTAAGAACGTCAAGGCCGATGCGTTGTCCCGAGTGCATGACACAGAGGATTAGAGGGAGAAAGTGACACCCATTCATCCCCTGTCCCGCATTGTAGGTCCTGTCGTGGAGCCCTCACCTGCCCACTGTCCCGAGGGGCATATCTACGTGCCCTCTGATGTGCAGGACATCTCCTCGCCTGGGCACATGCAGCACCTGTGTCGGGGCACCCGGGTATAGCCCGTACTATCGACTGTCTCTCCACCAAGTACTGGTGGCCCACCTTAGCCCAGGACATCCGGGTTTACGTCTCTTCCTGACCCACCTGCACACAGAGAAAGACACCGAGACACCTTCCCTATGGCAAACTCCACCCGCTGTCGGTTCCACAACGATCCTGGTGTCATCTCTCCGTGGACTTTGTCACAGATCTTCCCCCCTCGGAGGGGCACATCACCATCCTGGTCATCGTGGACCGGTTTCCCAAAGCCTGTCGTTTGATTCCTATGCCTGGTCTCCCTACAGCCATGCAGACTGCGGTGTCTTCCGGCACTGCGGGATCCCAGAGAACATCGTGTCTGACCGTGATCCTCAATTCACCTCCCGTGTCTGTACGGCCTTTATGGAATGACTGGGTGTCATGGTCAGGCTCACCTCCTGGTATTGTCCTCAATCAAATGGGCAGGTGGAAAGGATAAATCAGGAACTACTAACTACCTTCGTAGTTACTGTCAGGACCGGCCGGGGGAGTGGGCTGCGTTTCTGCCTTGGGAAGAATATGCACAAAACTCCCTCTGTCACTCCTCCACTAACCTCACACCCTTTCAATGTGTTCTAGGCTATCAGCCGGGCCTGGCACCGGAGTCAGATCGAGGCTCATGCGGTGGACGATTGGTTCCGGCGCGCCGAGGAGGTATGGAACACAGCGCACACCCTTCTCCATTGCGTCGTCCTCCAGGAGACGGTGCAGGCTGATCGTCTCCGCAGTGTGGCCCCGGTGACAGGGTCTGGCATTCTACGAAGGATGTTCCCCTCCGCCTGCCCTGCCGGAAGCTGAGCCCGCGGTTTCTGGAGACGTTCAATAACCTGAGGAGAGTCAATGAGGTGACGTACAGATTTCAGCTCACCGTCAATTACCGCATCCCACCCTCATTTCATGTATCTATCCTCAGGCCGGTGGCAGCTGGTCCCTTGGGTAGCGCTGGACCTCACGATGCACCTCCCCTCCCTTGGACGTCGAGGGGGCCCCGGAGTTCTCCGTCCGCAGTCTGTTGGACGGCGTCATGGAGGTCTCTCCAGTACCTGGTCGACTGGGAGGAGTACGGTCCCGAAGAGCGGTGCTGGGTTCCGCCGCGTGACGTCCTGGACCATTCTCTCATTCAGGCCTTCCACAGGCGTCGTCCCGACCGACTCGCACCGCGTCTCCGGGGTCGTCCCCAAGCTGCTAGCTGCTGCCGAACCTGCTGCTGGCAAACGCCCTTCACTCATCAACCCCGGACTTGTCTCATCATCATTACACACCTGGTTCCAATCCCCACTCTATCACTGTATATATATACGTATATATATATACATACATACATACATACATACATACATACATACATACATACATACATATATATATACACACTCGCTCTGCCATTTGTTTTTGTCGGTCATTGTAAATGCTGCTTGTTTTCCTGAGAGGAATCTCTCCTACTATTTCCTAAGTACTTTATTATTTTGCACTTTGGAATTTGTCCCGCTTTTAGATATATAGTGCTTTAATAAGTTTAGTAGTTCTAAACCTGTGACTACCTCCTGCCTACTCCTCTCTACACTTGTGACAAATACCTTGCAATAACATGAACAATAACATTGAGTGAACAGTAGTTTCTAGAGCTTGGTTTTTAGGTCAGTAAGCCATGTTAACCTCTCTAGGGTATGTGGGACGGTAGCATCCCACCTCGTCAACAGCCAGTGAAACTGCAGGGCACCAAATTCAAATTCATTTAAATTCCTCAAACATACAAGTATTTTACACCATTTTAAAGATACACTTGTTATAAATCCAGCCAAAGTGTCCGATTTCAAAAAGGTTTTACGACGAAAGCCCACCAAACGATTATGTTAGGTATGAGCCAAGTCACAGAAAAAGACAGCCATTTTTCCAGCCAAAGGGAGGAGTAACAAAAAGCAGAGATAAAATTAATCACTGACCTTTGATGATCTTCATCAGATGACACTCATAGGACTTCATGTTACACAATACATGTATGTTTTGTTCGGTAAAGTTCATATTTATATTCAAAAAATCTGAGTTTAGGCGGGACGCTACTGTCTCACTTCATCTAACTTTCATTAAATCACACATGAAAGATACCAAATTAAAGCTACACTGGTTGTGAATCCAGCCAACATGTCAGAATTCAAATATGCTTTTCGGCGAAAGCCAACAATGCTATTGTCTGAGGATAGCACAATAGTAAACAAAGACAGAGAAGCATATTTCAACCCTGCAGGCGCGACACAAAACGCAGAAATAAAAATATAATTCATGCCTTACCTTTGACGAGCTTCTGTTGTTGGCACTCCAATATGTCCCATAAACATCACAAATTGTCCTTTTGTTCGATTAATTCCGTCGATATATATCCAAAATGTCCATTTATTTGGCGCGTTTGATCCAGAAAAACACCGGTTCCAACTTGCTCAAACGTGACTTCAAAATATCTCAAAGTTTACCTGTAAACTTTGCCAAAAAATGTCAAACTACTTTTGTAATACAACTTTAGGTATTTTTTAACGTTAATAAATCGATAAAATTGAAGATGGGATGATCTGTGTTCAATACAGGATTAAAACCAACTATAGCTAGCTTTCTGGTCACACGCTTCTATCTAACAGGACACTTCATGTGACTCTCGTTCAAGATGGCCGTACTTCTTCATTACACAAAGGAATAACCTCAACCAATTTCTCAAGACTGTTGACATCTAGTGGAAGCGGTAGGAACTGCAAGCAGGTCCCTTACAAATCTGGTTTCCCAATGAAACCTAATTGAAAAGAGAGTGACCTCATAAAAATATCTGAATGGTTTGTCCTCGGGGTTTCGCCTGCTAAATAAGTTCTGTTATACTCACAGACATGATTCAAACAGTTTTAGAAACTTCAGAGTGGTTTCTATCCAAATATACTAATAATATGCATATCGTATCTTCTGGGGATGAGTAGCTGGCAGTTTAATTTGGGCATGCTTTTCAGCCAAAATTCTGAATGCTGCCCCCTACCCTAGAGAAGTTAAGCATTGGTTGAACAGAGCAGGTGTCTGAGAATGCTTCAAAAGTGGGCCAGCCAGTATTCTTTAGCTGGCTAAATACTGGGATGCAGTAACACACACCATTTCATAATCAGAGTTCTGGGATATATAAACTAGAACAATTTGTTAGAACAGCTGTATCACACACACAGTCAAACAAATAGGATGTATGCAGGCACGTACGCACACACAGAAGCAAATTCTGAAAAATAATGGCAAATACAATTTGATTGGAATTGATTTGACATGCATGTACAACCACACACGCACATATACACAAATACATGTAAAAACCCACACAGACAGACAGACAGACACACACAGCTATTCAATGATGACGACACACAGGCATTGAGTTGGTTCACTGGTGAAGCTTCCAGGCTCTGACTTGGCATATTGAGTAAGACTGGGTCAACCGTGTGGTCAACGACACACAGACGGACAGACAGACACACACAGAAACACACACAGCTATTCAATGATGACGACACACAGGCATTGAGTTGGTTCACTGGTGAAGAACCCAGGCTCTGACTTGGCATATTGAGTAAGACTGGGTCAACCATGTGGTCAACGACACACACACACACACACACACACACACAGGTGTGTAACTGTTTCTAACCTGGGAGAAGTCTAATGAGCTTACGGGCTTTAGAGATTAGGCAGTTGTCACTGGAATACCACAGAGAAACCACAACGACTGCTAAACTTCAATGCAAATGTATGTATGTGTGTGTGTGTGTGGGAGGGGGTGGCGTGTGTGTGCATGCATGCGTATGCACATCTGCGTATGCCCCTATAGACCACACAATATTACAACTCTCAGCATACACACACACACACACACAGACCATCAGCCTCTAAATCAAATGTGATTGGCTGCGTACACATTTTTGCAGATGTTATCACGGGTGTAGCGTAGTGCTTATGTTCCTAGCTCCAACAGTGCAGTAATACCTAACAATACACGCAAATCCCAAAAAGAAGTCCATTGTCTTTTGACAGCTACGTCATTCTAACAACACGCTGCCATGAACTAATGTTCCTAATCAGAAACCTTCTCTTCTAACATCTCACTGGCCTCCTGACACTGAGAATAAATAACAACCTCACAAAAAACATGGAACAAATCTGTTCTGGAATGACATCCTATTAATAAACTAGGCAAGTCAGTTAAGAACAAATTCTTATTTACAATGACGGTCTACCCCGGCCAAACCCTAACCCGGACGATACTGGGCCAATTGTGCGCCCCCCTATGGGACTCCCAATCACGGCCGGTTGTGATACAGCCTGGAATCAAACCAGGGTCTGAATAGTGACGCCTCTAGCCCTGAGATGCAGTACCTTAGACTGCTGTGCCACTCTGGATTTGTTAAGTCAACTTGTCTATAATTAGATACTATACATGCAGCTTCTCATCTGTCATTACTTGTTGCCCTAGTAGACTAAATAAACCCTTGCTCACCAGAAAATGTCACACATCGATAGAATGCTTCAATCCATTTGACATTGGTCAAGTTCTCTTTCATCTACTTCTCTCGAGCAGCAAAGACATTTAGGGACAGGTGAGAAAATGCAATAACAAAAAAGAAACAGGAAAGATTTTCCATGCAAATTTTCAGTTTGTATGCTGATGATGTTTTGATATTCAAACTCATTTTATGATGAATGTCACCAATGAGCAGACCATGTATAGCAGGTGTTACTCTTATGGCCTCCATAGCGAGCGCAAATAGGGCGAGGGGACAAAGAACATCCCTGTCTGGTACCTCTGTGTGTGGAGTAGCTTTTTGACCTTAGCCTATAAGTAAGGACAGTAGACTGAGGATTTTATAAAGTTGTCACCTAGACCAAATTTAGTTAGAGCAAAGCATAGGTAGGACCACTCCACACGGTCAAATGCTTTTTCAGCATCTTGGGAGAGAAGACCATCCACAGCACTTCGTTGGTAGGCTTGAATAACATTAAGAAGCCGCCTGACATTATTACATGAGTTACGGTCCTTAATGAAGCCAGTTTGGTCCCATTTCACAATTAGTGGCAATAAGTCCTCTAGTCATGTGGGTAGGATTTTAAAAAGCAATTTTCTATCCACGTTCAGAAGAGCAATCGGTTTGTATGAGGAACAAAACTCTGGGCATTTTCCCTTTTTGAGAATAAGTGATATGTTAGCTTCCCTCAGCGTTTGAGGGATGCAGTCATTTGAAAATGAGTGGCTAAACATATCAAGCAATGGCTCAAGGATCAGGCCGTGGAATTCTTATAGAACTCACTACAAAACCTGTCTGGTTCTGGGACCCTACCATTTTGCCGTTTCTCAATTGCAAACATTATCTCTTCCTTGGTAATAGGGGCATTAAGGAGAGACCTCTGTTCTTTGGAAATAGTTGGGAGCTCAATCTTAGAAAATAGGTCCGCCATTAGTTTGGGTCCATCATTTGTCACTTCTGAGGCATAAATATTTGCATAAAATGTCTTAAATTGCTCATTTATCCATTTATTTTCATATAAATGGTTACCATCAGAATCAGTAATAGTAGCAATTGACTGGGAGTCTGCTCTCTTTTTAGCTAGGTACACCAAATACACCAAATTGAGGTAGTGGTGGCATCTGCAGAATGGTATTTTGCTGTGCGAGACTTGACATCAGAAGAGTTACAGGGTGTGTTAAGTGGTGATGTCCCATCCTTTCAGGATGATGACATGAGGTAGGAATAAATACATTTAATTAGTGAAGTAGGGTGGTGTTAATTTTATATAATTTTGAAATTAGTGAGTGTAGTGTTAGACGGTAGGGTATTTATTTATTACATTTGTATTTTTCAAGCAAAGTATAAGGGACTTGTATTCCAGTGTAGTAGGTGGTGGTAATGCAACAAATTGGATGCCAACCGCCGTTAAACCTCATAGAAGTAGAAGAAGTCTTTGTCTGTCATTGTAAATGTTTCTTGTTTTCCTACTATTTCCTGAGTAGTTTATTATTTTGTACTTTGGGTTTCGTCCTGCTTTAAGATATATATAATGCTTTAATAAATGCAGAAGTTCTAAACCTGCAACTGCCTCCTGCCTACTCCTCTCTACACTTGTGACAGAATGACCGACCCAAGAGAAAAGGAAGCAGCAGGACATCCCAACCTCTCCGCTATAGGAGACCACGACTCGTGCCAGGAGCACCTCGGGACTGCCATGGACGTGGTGCTCCGGACCATACGCCAGCTGCAGGCTACACCACCACCTTCCCAGCTCCCCACGGTTGTTCCAGTCACAATCTACATCACCAGGTCTGATCAGCAATGTCCACCTGCCCCTCCCAGAGCGGTTTGACGGCACCCCAGCTCACTGTAGGGGGTTTCTCCTGCAGTGTGACCTCCACCTTGCTCGTCATGCCAGGATGGCCTCCGAGAGGGACAAAGAGTGTGTGCACGCCATCTGGGAGAGGGGCGGTTCAGAAGTGCAGTTTTCGACCACCCTACAGAGGACCGAGAGGGAGGTGAGCGTCTCCTCAGTCTACAGTGTACTGGGGTCCAGTACAACGTCTGAGTACGCTCTGGATGGTGGCTGCGTCCACTGGCTGGAACGACCAGGCCCTGTTGACGGTTTTCCACTGCAGGCTACAGGCAGACATCCAGACCGAGCTGGCCTGTCGCGATGAGGACCTCACGCTGGACTAGCTCATCGTCATGGCCATCCGCCTGGATAATCTCCTGCGTGCCTGTCGACGCCCATCCCGGGTGTTCGGGTCTCTCTCCGGAACCTCCAGCAAGACTGACCCCATGGAGGTAGGCATGACGCACCTTCCCCCAGAGGAACGTCAATGTCGCCATCAACAGGGTCTCTGCTCCTACTGCAGGGAGTCAGACCACCCCTGGAACACCTGTCCCAGAAGGAGAACCAGGTGAGGAAGCGATAGGCCGAGGAGTGCTCCTGCTTCTTCCCAGGTAGGCCTTCGATGTGCCTTGCTCCTCTCTGTCCACCCAGCCCGTCCTCCTTCCTGTCACCTTCCCGGACTATCCTGGTCCCCCACTGAGTCCTGCCCTAATGGACTCAGGTACTGCAGGTAATTTCCTAGACCGGTTAGTGGCCTTATCACTTCGCATTCCTCTAGTCCCTTTACAACCCCCACTCCCAGTTATTGTGGAACTGGGATTCCTGGGAGTGGATTCTGATGAAGATCATCAAAGGTAAGTGAATATTTATAATGCTATTTCTGACTTTTATGACACCTCTCCTTCTTTGGAAAATGTCTGTATGTTTTTCTGTGACTTTGCGCTTACCAAACATAAATCGCAAGGTGTGCTTTCGCCGTAAAGCGTTTTTGAAATCTGACACAGCGGTTGCATTAAGGAGAAGTTTATCTATATTCCCATGAATAACACATTGATAACATCTTTTATCAATGTTTATTATGAGGATTTCTGTAATTTGATGTGGCTCTCTGCACTTTCTGTCACGTTCCTGACCTTATTTCCTTTGTTTAGTTGGTCATGACGTGAGCTGGGTGGGTGTAGTCTATGTAATGTGTCTCATTGGTTTAGGTGTGTCTCATTTGCCTGATATGGTTCTCAATCAGAGGCAGGTGTTTTACGTTGTCTCTGATTGGGAACTATATTTAGGTAGGCTGTGTTCACTGTTTGTTTGTAGGTGATTGTTCCTGTTCGTGCGTTCATGTTTTATATGTTCTCAAGTTCAGGACTGTAGCGTCGTTGGTTTCATTCTGTTTATTGTTTTTGTTCGTGTTGAAAAGCATTCAAATAAATATGGATACATACCACGCTGCGTTTTGGTCCGATCCTTGCTCCTCCTCAGACGAGGAGGATTACGACGTTCGTTACACTTTCCCCGGATGTTTGTTTGAGACAATGCATTTCTGACCATAACACACCAATTTCAATTGAGGTTTTTGGACATAAAGATTAACTTTATTGAACAAAACACACATTTATTGTGTAACATGAAGTCCTGTGAGTGCCATCTGATGAAGATCAAAGGTTAGTGATTAATTTAATCGCTATATCTGACTTTTGTGAGGGCTCTCCTTGGCTGGAAAATGGCTTTATGGTGCTGACCTAACATAATCGTTTGGTGTGCTTTCGCCGTAAAGCCTATTTGAAATCAGACACTGTGGCTGGATTTACAAGAAGTTTATCTTTAAAATGGTGTAAAATACTTGTATGTTTGAGGAATTTTAATTATGGGATTTCTGTTGGTTTGAATTTGGCGCCCTGCAATTTCACTGGCTGTTGTCGAGGTGGGACGCTACCGTCCCACATATCTCAGAGAGGTTAACGAGGTGTTTAGAGACATGTTGGGTCGCTGTATAGTGGTGTACATAGACAACATCTTGGTTTACTCCACTACACACGAGCAACATGTCTCTCATGTAAGGTCTGTTTTGGATAGGCTGATAGGGCATCACCTGTACACCAAGGCGGAGAAGTGCCTATTCTTCCAGCAGGCGGTCTCCTACCTGGGTTATCAGATATCCACCGCGGGAGCGGAGATGGAAGAGCAGAGGATCAGTGCAGTACGGTCGTGGCCTGTTCCATCCAACATAAAGGCGGTGCAGAGCTTCCTAGGTTTTGCCAACTATTCCAGGCGCTTCATTAGGGGTATCAGCACAGTGGTGACCCCTCTCACCTCTGTCTTGAAGGGCGGTCCTAGACAGCTGTGCTGGACTGAGGAGGCCAACGAAGCCTTCTGTGTGCTCAAGGAACGTTTTACAAACTCACCTGTTCTGGCTCATCCTGACCCATCTCTTCCCTTCATCGTGGAGGTGGACACCTCAGAAGTTGGAGTAGGGGCTATTCTCTTCCAACGCACTGGATCGCTGCCTAAACTCCATCCATGCGCCTTCTACTCACGGAAGCTGTCTCCCACGGAGGGGAATTACGACCTGGGGGATCATGAGTTGCTGGCCGTCAAGAAGGCGCTGGAAAACATGGCGACAACTGGCTGGAGGGTGCTCTACACCCATTCCTTGTTTGGACGTATCACCGGAACCTAGTGTATATTCGAGCAGCGAAGAGGCTGAACCCGTGTCAGGCCAGGTGGGGCCTATTCTTCTCCAGGATTGACTTTACCCTCTCCTACCGGTCGGGATCTAAGAACGTCAAGGCCGATGCGTTGTCCCGAGTGCATGACACAGAGGATTAGAGGGAGAAAGTGACACCCATTCATCCCCTGTCCCGCATTGTAGGTCCTGTCGTGGAGCCCTCACCTGCCCACTGTCCCGAGGGGCATATCTACGTGCCCTCTGATGTGCAGGACATCTCCTCGCCTGGGCACATGCAGCACCTGTGTCGGGGCACCCGGGTATAGCCCGTACTATCGACTGTCTCTCCACCAAGTACTGGTGGCCCACCTTAGCCCAGGACATCCGGGTTTACGTCTCTTCCTGACCCACCTGCACACAGAGAAAGACACCGAGACACCTTCCCTATGGCAAACTCCACCCGCTGTCGGTTCCACAACGATCCTGGTGTCATCTCTCCGTGGACTTTGTCACAGATCTTCCCCCCTCGGAGGGGCACATCACCATCCTGGTCATCGTGGACCGGTTTCCCAAAGCCTGTCGTTTGATTCCTATGCCTGGTCTCCCTACAGCCATGCAGACTGCGGTGTCTTCCGGCACTGCGGGATCCCAGAGAACATCGTGTCTGACCGTGATCCTCAATTCACCTCCCGTGTCTGTACGGCCTTTATGGAATGACTGGGTGTCATGGTCAGGCTCACCTCCTGGTATTGTCCTCAATCAAATGGGCAGGTGGAAAGGATAAATCAGGAACTACTAACTACCTTCGTAGTTACTGTCAGGACCGGCCGGGGGAGTGGGCTGCGTTTCTGCCTTGGGAAGAATATGCACAAAACTCCCTCTGTCACTCCTCCACTAACCTCACACCCTTTCAATGTGTTCTAGGCTATCAGCCGGGCCTGGCACCGGAGTCAGATCGAGGCTCATGCGGTGGACGATTGGTTCCGGCGCGCCGAGGAGGTATGGAACACAGCGCACACCCTTCTCCATTGCGTCGTCCTCCAGGAGACGGTGCAGGCTGATCGTCTCCGCAGTGTGGCCCCGGTGACAGGGTCTGGCATTCTACGAAGGATGTTCCCCTCCGCCTGCCCTGCCGGAAGCTGAGCCCGCGGTTTCTGGAGACGTTCAATAACCTGAGGAGAGTCAATGAGGTGACGTACAGATTTCAGCTCACCGTCAATTACCGCATCCCACCCTCATTTCATGTATCTATCCTCAGGCCGGTGGCAGCTGGTCCCTTGGGTAGCGCTGGACCTCACGATGCACCTCCCCTCCCTTGGACGTCGAGGGGGCCCCGGAGTTCTCCGTCCGCAGTCTGTTGGACGGCGTCATGGAGGTCTCTCCAGTACCTGGTCGACTGGGAGGAGTACGGTCCCGAAGAGCGGTGCTGGGTTCCGCCGCGTGACGTCCTGGACCATTCTCTCATTCAGGCCTTCCACAGGCGTCGTCCCGACCGACTCGCACCGCGTCTCCGGGGTCGTCCCCAAGCTGCTAGCTGCTGCCGAACCTGCTGCTGGCAAACGCCCTTCACTCATCAACCCCGGACTTGTCTCATCATCATTACACACCTGGTTCCAATCCCCACTCTATCACTGTATATATATACGTATATATATATATATATATATATATATATATATATACATACATACATACATACATACATACATACATACATACATACATACATACATACATACATACATACATACATACATACATACATACATACATACATACATACATACATACATACATACATATATATATACACACTCGCTCTGCCATTTGTTTTTGTCGGTCATTGTAAATGCTGCTTGTTTTCCTGAGAGGAATCTCTCCTACTATTTCCTAAGTACTTTATTATTTTGCACTTTGGAATTTGTCCCGCTTTTAGATATATAGTGCTTTAATAAGTTTAGTAGTTCTAAACCTGTGACTACCTCCTGCCTACTCCTCTCTACACTTGTGACAAATACCTTGCAATAACATGAACAATAACATTGAGTGAACAGTAGTTTCTAGAGCTTGGTTTTTAGGTCAGTAAGCCATGTTAACCTCTCTAGGGTATGTGGGACGGTAGCATCCCACCTCGTCAACAGCCAGTGAAACTGCAGGGCACCAAATTCAAATTCATTTAAATTCCTCAAACATACAAGTATTTTACACCATTTTAAAGATACACTTGTTATAAATCCAGCCAAAGTGTCCGATTTCAAAAAGGTTTTACGACGAAAGCCCACCAAACGATTATGTTAGGTATGAGCCAAGTCACAGAAAAAGACAGCCATTTTTCCAGCCAAAGGGAGGAGTAACAAAAAGCAGAGATAAAATTAATCACTGACCTTTGATGATCTTCATCAGATGACACTCATAGGACTTCATGTTACACAATACATGTATGTTTTGTTCGGTAAAGTTCATATTTATATTCAAAAAATCTGAGTTTAGGCGGGACGCTACTGTCTCACTTCATCTAACTTTCATTAAATCACACATGAAAGATACCAAATTAAAGCTACACTGGTTGTGAATCCAGCCAACATGTCAGAATTCAAATATGCTTTTCGGCGAAAGCCAACAATGCTATTGTCTGAGGATAGCACAATAGTAAACAAAGACAGAGAAGCATATTTCAACCCTGCAGGCGCGACACAAAACGCAGAAATAAAAATATAATTCATGCCTTACCTTTGACGAGCTTCTGTTGTTGGCACTCCAATATGTCCCATAAACATCACAAATTGTCCTTTTGTTCGATTAATTCCGTCGATATATATCCAAAATGTCCATTTATTTGGCGCGTTTGATCCAGAAAAACACCGGTTCCAACTTGCTCAAACGTGACTTCAAAATATCTCAAAGTTTACCTGTAAACTTTGCCAAAAAATGTCAAACTACTTTTGTAATACAACTTTAGGTATTTTTTAACGTTAATAAATCGATAAAATTGAAGATGGGATGATCTGTGTTCAATACAGGATTAAAACCAACTATAGCTAGCTTTCTGGTCACACGCTTCTATCTAACAGGACACTTCATGTGACTCTCGTTCAAGATGGCCGTACTTCTTCATTACACAAAGGAATAACCTCAACCAATTTCTCAAGACTGTTGACATCTAGTGGAAGCGGTAGGAACTGCAAGCAGGTCCCTTACAAATCTGGTTTCCCAATGAAACCTAATTGAAAAGAGAGTGACCTCATAAAAATATCTGAATGGTTTGTCCTCGGGGTTTCGCCTGCTAAATAAGTTCTGTTATACTCACAGACATGATTCAAACAGTTTTAGAAACTTCAGAGTGGTTTCTATCCAAATATACTAATAATATGCATATCGTATCTTCTGGGGATGAGTAGCTGGCAGTTTAATTTGGGCATGCTTTTCAGCCAAAATTCTGAATGCTGCCCCCTACCCTAGAGAAGTTAAGCATTGGTTGAACAGAGCAGGTGTCTGAGAATGCTTCAAAAGTGGGCCAGCCAGTATTCTTTAGCTGGCTAAATACTGGGATGCAGTAACACACACCATTTCATAATCAGAGTTCTGGGATATATAAACTAGAACAATTTGTTAGAACAGCTGTATCACACACACAGTCAAACAAATAGGATGTATGCAGGCACGTACGCACACACAGAAGCAAATTCTGAAAAATAATGGCAAATACAATTTGATTGGAATTGATTTGACATGCATGTACAACCACACACGCACATATACACAAATACATGTAAAAACCCACACAGACAGACAGACAGACACACACAGCTATTCAATGATGACGACACACAGGCATTGAGTTGGTTCACTGGTGAAGCTTCCAGGCTCTGACTTGGCATATTGAGTAAGACTGGGTCAACCGTGTGGTCAACGACACACAGACGGACAGACAGACACACACAGAAACACACACAGCTATTCAATGATGACGACACACAGGCATTGAGTTGGTTCACTGGTGAAGCTTCCAGGCTCTGACTTGGCATATTGAGTAAGACTGGGTCAACCATGTGGTCAACGACACACACACACACACACACACACACACACACACACACACACACACACACACACACACAGGTGTGTAACTGTTTCTAACCTGGGAGAAGTCTAATGAGCTTACGGGCTTTAGAGATTAGGCAGTTGTCACTGGAATACCACAGAGAAACCACAACGACTGCTAAACTTCAATGCAAATGTATGTATGTGTGTGTGTGTGTGGGAGGGGGTGGCGTGTGTGTGCATGCATGCGTATGCACATCTGCGTATGCCCCTATAGACCACACAATATTGCAACTCTCAGCATACACACACACACACACACAGACCATCAGCCTCTAAATCAAATGTGATTGGCTGCGTACACATTTTTGCAGATGTTATCACGGGTGTAGCGTAGTGCTTATGTTCCTAGCTCCAACAGTGCAGTAATACCTAACAATACACGCAAATCCCAAAAAGAAGTCCATTGTCTTTTGACAGCTACGTCATTCTAACAACACGCTGCCATGAACTAATGTTCCTAATCAGAAACCTTCTCTTCTAACATCTCACTGGCCTCCTGACACTGAGAATAAATAACAACCTCACAAAAAACATGGAACAAATCTGTTCTGGAATGACATCCTATTAATAAACTAGGCAAGTCAGTTAAGAACAAATTCTTATTTACAATGACGGTCTACCCCGGCCAAACCCTAACCCGGACGATACTGGGCCAATTGTGCGCCCCCCTATGGGACTCCCAATCACGGCCGGTTGTGATACAGCCTGGAATCAAACCAGGGTCTGAATAGTGACGCCTCTAGCCCTGAGATGCAGTACCTTAGACTGCTGTGCCACTCTGGATTTGTTAAGTCAACTTGTCTATAATTAGATACTATACATGCAGCTTCTCATCTGTCATTACTTGTTGCCCTAGTAGACTAAATAAACCCTTGCTCACCAGAAAATGTCACACATCGATAGAATGCTTCAATCTATTTGACATTGGTCAAGTTCTCTTTCATCTACTTCTCTCGAGCAGCAAAGACATTTAGGGACAGGTGAGAAAATGCAATAACAAAAAAGAAACAGGAAAGATTTTCCATGCAAATTTTCAGTTTGTATGCTGATGATGTTTTGATATTCAAACTCATTTTATGATGAATGTCACCAATGAGCAGACCATGTATAGCAGGTGTTACTCTTATGGCCTCCATAGCGAGCGCAAATAGGGCGAGGGGACAAAGAACATCCCTGTCTGGTACCTCTGTGTGTGGAGTAGCTTTTTGACCTTAGCCTATAAGTAAGGACAGTAGACTGAGGATTTTATAAAGTTGTCACCTAGACCAAATTTAGTTAGAGCAAAGCATAGGTAGGACCACTCCACACGGTCAAATGCTTTTTCAGCATCTTGGGAGAGAAGACCATCCACAGCACTTCGTTGGTAGGCTTGAATAACATTAAGAAGCCGCCTGACATTATTACATGAGTTACGGTCCTTAATGAAGCCAGTTTGGTCCCATTTCACAATTAGTGGCAATAAGTCCTCTAGTCATGTGGGTAGGATTTTAAAAAGCAATTTTCTATCCACGTTCAGAAGAGCAATCGGTTTGTATGAGGAACAAAACTCTGGGCATTTTCCCTTTTTGAGAATAAGTGATATGTTAGCTTCCCTCAGCGTTTGAGGGATGCAGTCATTTGAAAATGAGTGGCTAAACATATCAAGCAATGGCTCAAGGATCAGGCCGTGGAATTCTTATAGAACTCACTACAAAACCTGTCTGGTTCTGGGACCCTACCATTTTGCCGTTTCTCAATTGCAAACATTATCTCTTCCTTGGTAATAGGGGCATTAAGGAGAGACCTCTGTTCTTTGGAAATAGTTGGGAGCTCAATCTTAGAAAATAGGTCCGCCATTAGTTTGGGTCCATCATTTGTCACTTCTGAGGCATAAATATTTGCATAAAATGTCTTAAATTGCTCATTTATCCATTTATTTTCATATAAATGGTTACCATCAGAATCAGTAATAGTAGCAATTGACTGGGAGTCTGCTCTCTTTTTAGCTAGGTACACCAAATATTTTCCAGGTTTATCACCATGTTCATAAAGCTTTTGCCTGACAAATCTCATTTTCTTTTCAGCATCCTGTGTTAGGAGAGAGTCCAATGTTGAACTAAGGACTGATATTTCCTTTAATAGAGCAGGAGTGGACATTTTTTAGTTGCCAATTCACCCTCTAACGTTTTTTTGCTTTTCACGTTTTTCCACCTCTTAGTGGCTGAGTATGACATAATCAGAACCCTGGCGTACGCGTTACAGATTTCTCAAAAGAGCGAGGCGTTATCTGTTGATTAAGAGTCTATAGAAAAAAATGCTTTAAACTCTGTAATAAAATATGATGTAAATGTATGTATGGTCTTTAAGAATGGTTGTATTCAATCGACAATGTCTTGATGGATTGGGTGCCCCTTTGAGTTTTATGTCTAGGATCACCTCAGCATGATCAGATATGATTATGCTTCCTATATCGGCAGATAAAACAGACTGCAAAGACATCCTGGGCATAAAAAAGTAATATATTCTAGTCTGACATCCATGAGGTGCAGAGTAAAAAGTGAACTCTCTGTTGGAGGGATGAACGGTTCTCCAGACATCAGCATACCCCAGATCATCACAAATACCTTTAAGCGACCTAGCTTGAGGAGAGGGTGAAGCTATGCTGCTGGGAAACTTGTCAATAACTGGGTTCAAAAAACAATTAAAATCTCCTCCAATCACTGCAGTGTCTGAGTTAAATTCTGAGAAGTCTAGGAATACCTTAGTGAGGAAATCAGGTGGGTGGGCAGTAAATATTCATCATGGAAATGTGTACCTTAAATTATAACAAAACAAGCAAATGTATTTTTCCACACAATTCAACAGCTTAAGTGGTAGATTCTTTTTCATAAGAATTGCCACACCTCTACTTCTGGATGTAAATTATGAGAAAAACACTTGGCCAAACCCCCCTTGTTGCAATTTCAGATGCTCCTTATCATCCAAATGAGTTTCTTGCAACAGAGAAATATCAATATTTCATTTGTACTTTTTTCATTTTAATTGGGTTATGGCTCCCTCTAATGTTCCATGTACATAAACACAGTCTGTTACCTGCCATTGCACTTTGACTAACCAATATGCAGACTGAATCCTACTGTAAAGATAGGGTTGTACCTTTCCCCATGGCTTAAACTCTCCCCATTCTCACCGGGCCAAACCAAACTATATGAACCCTGAACCCGAACTATACTACCACAGAAAAATATACATGTCAAGTTCCAAAAGGGGGTTTCCCCGCTAGCTAACATGCAGGGGATTTCAAATCTCCAATGTAGACTCTTAAGTCTGCATAATCACCTCAAACACCTTGCGTCTTCGTGTGTATTCATTGAAGAATGAGACCATTGGACCTTGGCGTTGAATACCGTCAGATCTGATGCGTCTAGCCGCATCCATAACGCGCTGCTTGTCGGTGAAGTTATGGAACTTTATAGCCACTGGCCGTGGGCGCTGGTTGGGACCGGGTATCGATGTTTGAGAGCGATGGGCTCTATCCAGCTTCACACGACCAGCCTTAGTATCCATTTGTAGGTAGCCAGGAATCCATTCTTCAAAGAATTTAACTGAACGTGACCCTTCAGATTTTCCGAGAGTCCCACCACACGGATATTGCATCTGCGTCCTCGGTTATCCAAGTCATCAATGTGCTCTGCCATTTCACGCACCTGTTTCTCGAGTGCCTTTATCCTAGTGTCCATTGATGTAGTTAAGAGTTTCCACAGTACCAATTCTTCCTTCCGCCTTATCAACACGCTTGACAACCTTCTGTAGTTCGACTGAATGGCCTGCTATTGCCTCCAAGACCGTTCCTATTCCTTTAGTAATGTTATCAGTCATCTTTTGAATCACCAGATCCACAATTGTGTTAGCTATGCTAATGAGCTCTCTGAAATGCTGTGTTTTCTCTACGGCGCCATTTTATCCCCCCAAGGTAATCTTTTCTAACGTGGCTATTTTGAAAGATATTACAAAGAACTGCATAAGTGTTTCTAATGCTCTCCACTTTCTGGAGGACCGAGTTTTGAAATCAGTGGAATGCCCAGTGGAAGCAGAGTATGATAGCTAAGGAGATGGATACAATTCTGGAATTTGAATGCAAATAATGCGGAGGGAGTCAAAAAGAGAACACATAGAAGACTGTTATATAAAACACCTGTCTTCGGATTACATCTTCAAACTAAGGGCAGCCATGGCATCTGTGAAAGAGAGGGAGAAGAATTCATCCATGTATACGGGTAGGAAAGTCTAGCTAGCTATATTTTCCTATATTGTACGTTTCTAATTTTGTTAGAAAGTTGCTCTCATTGTACTGTTAGCTAGCTAGCTGGCGTTAGCTGATTGACTCGCTAGCTAACGTTACGTGTATGATCTGTGTAGTAATACTATTTATATCTCAGAGCCATTTGCATTGCTAGTTATTGCCTAATGTTAGCTAGCTAGCTAACGTTGAACTTAGCTATTTGGTTAGTTTTAGCTACCAGCAGATTCATACAGGGTAGTAACGTTATGAGTTGGGATTCTGGTTCATTGTTTAGCTAGCTAGCTGCATGTCTAAACAAAAATACTCCACTATGCAAGTAACAATTTCATTGTACCGTTTATGTGACAGGTTAAAGAAAATACTAATAGCCTGTTATACATTAAAAAGTATTAGTAAGATCATAGTATGTGAGGATCTTAAAACATCTAAGGTTAAAACGATCATGCATTCAGTATTAGTTGATATAGATTGATAACATTTATATAATTGTGTTAAAATCCGTCAAGCATACAAAGGGTATGAATTGTGAGAGGAATGTGTAAACGTTATGTTGATTACTTTATTTTGTCGTGGGTAAAAGTGTTAATCTGTGATCTACTAAATGCTCTTAATCTATGAGCCTGAGATCGATTGCTCTGGGTCTCCACTGAAGGTCCTGGAGAAATCGCGGTCTTTTTCTCATTGCACTAAAAGTTTCAATGAGTAAACAACACCTATCACTCTCGTGATTATTTCTCCCCTTTTTCAGGTACGTTATTGATCATAAAAAAAGAGTAATTTAAATGTTATAACTCACTAACATGTCAAGAGTGTTTAAGGTGTGTCTTAGTAACATATTGAGGAAGTTAGTTAAGTTTGCAGAGAGTAATATGAGCCCTGCTCGGTTGCAGCGAAGAATAGCTTCGTACTGCTACGTACTGCTACGTAGCTGCCATTTTATGTCGATTGTGAATGAACCTGTGCATTGTTAATAAGATATTTTGCGGTGTTATTTGTGTAATGGTTTCTCAAACACTTTATTGCCTGTTGATAAATTGAGTTATGGTTTACTGAGTTAAAGCTTTGTGCTTGACAGTTATATTGAAAATAGTATTTGTTTCAGTGATGTACAGTGTATACTGTTGTGACTTGAATAAGCCTTGTACCCTACAAAACTATCTATTTCCTGTAGATCTGTTATTCTGTAAAATGTGCTACTTATGTAAAAATTGCACTAAAAGTTTCATTGAGTAAACAACACCTATCACTCTCGTGATTATTTCTCCCCTTTTTCAGGGGCGTAACATTTACACCTTCTGTATCCTGTGCATGTGACAAATAAACAGACATGGTAATGTGAAGAAAAACATGACCTGCACCAAAGTCAAATTAGAATATAACGTTAGGCCAAAGTGACAGTTTCCAAGTTCTAAAATGTTCTGGTAGAATGCCCTGCATTTATTTCGTCACACTCACAACCATAAGCAATTTTCTGTAATTAGCTCGCCAATAACTTGCAAATAATGATCTTGTTGAGAGTTTATTTTCCTGTAATAACAAATACAAATTAGCTAAAGTTAAGATGTCAGCTATATGATATGGTCACTATTTATTTAGCACACTACCGTACTCACTCTGTACTCACATGGCCTCAAATTTGAATAACTAAACAGATGGGTGGGACTAAGGCTTAAGCGCTCCGGAGTGGCGCAGTGGTCTAAGGCACTGCATCTTTTAGTGCAAGAGGTGTCACCACAGTCCCTGGTTCGAATCCAGGCTGTGTCACATCTGGCCGTGATTGGGAGTCCCATAGGGCGGCGCGCAATTGGCCCAGCGTCGTCTGAGTTTGGCCGGGGTAGGCTGTCATTGTAAATAATAATTTGTTCTTAACTGACTTGCCTAGTTAAATAAAGGTTAAATAAAATATATATATATATAAAAAAGAGGATGTGAATGATGCCGAATGGGTGTAGACAAAGAAGTGCTCTCTAGTAGGTGCACTAAAACATTCAAGGGCCATTTTCCAAAAGTGGAGTTACAAGTTTATCAAAGCAGAATTACTTTTCCATTGTTCCTCAACTGTAGCGTATGATATACCATTTTCTAGTTTTATCCAGTTCTCCAGTTTTATCCAATGTAAATAAACAACAACAATCACCACACAAAACATCTTTCCCAAACATTAGGCAACTGTTCTGGCCTTCCCTTCTCTTTATTTTCAACTCTCCATTTCCCAGCTTTTCTCTTAAGGAATTAAACTCCGGCATTGTCTTTTTTGCCTCAGTGGACCGAACTTTTTCTGTCCAAGCTCCCAAAAGCATTTGGCAATTGCTGTTTATTTGGCGTGCGTACAGCTAGGGCCCTAAAGCTTAGGCTTACGCACCAACGTCAGTTTTATTTTTGAAAGAAAACCCTAAATGTAGCCTATAGATATGAATTGCACAAGAATGATATATTTATGGATTTTTAATGCATTGTTTTCTCTTTATTCAAAACCGCCCACCAGCCCTTCATCCACACAATACTTCTTGACCCTAAACCCGCTCGCCCCGCGGATATAACCACAGGTATTGCGAGTTATGAGTCAACCTGCGCATCACTAGTGTGTATGCGCTCATGTGTGTTTGCCCTGACCAAAGGTTATTGATCGTGGTGTTTGCATAACTCTTGTCCCACTGCGTTTTGAACATAGAGGCCATAGTCCTGGGAAGCAACTCCATGTGTGTGCGCGCACACGCACACACACGCACACACACACACACAGTCTCCTACCTTGTGTACACTCCTAGGGTTCTCCAGCCACGCGTAGTACATCTCTTCCACATAATTAGAACTAGTCCCATTCAGAAAAGGCTCGGCCGACACCGACGCAGTGTAACTCCTCATTGGCTGAAACGTCCTCAAAGCCCCTCTCACTGCTGCCAACCTGGGCTCTGATTGGCTCTTGGCTGTCTGGGGGGCCGTGATAGGCCGCAGCCTAACAACCGTAGTCCTTAAGCGGTGCATGGTAGCCTATCAGCAGTGGCTCCTCTCGCTAAACCTGGAAGTAGATCAAAAACACCTGTCTCCAGGGAACGCCAGGATTAGGAGGAAGTTATCCTCTAGATGCTGATTTTAGTTCAGTTGTGTGCTTCCCTCCTGAGATTAAGATTGAGATTGGAGGAGGGGCAGCTGATCCTGGTTCTGGGGCCTACAGGAAACTTCTTCCAGGAGCACGGTACACACAGAGTACAGGGTGTCCTCTCTCTACTGCTAATTTCTTTTACTCTCTCTCACTCGTTGGTCCAGTCCTGTAAATCGTTAAAGAGAGAGAGTACATAATCAGACAGACACACAGGCATACTTCCCAGTTCCCACTGACCCAGCCTGTGCTGTGTGCACATGTAACACATTTATGAAATGGGCTGGATCATATATCATTATTTATGTATTTAGACCAGGCTGCCTAAATGGCAAATAAGAGTCTGCTAAAAAAATACCTTAGTCACATTCACACTTAGACACCCACTCCTCCACGTATATACACACACGTAGACCTACACACTGAAACAGGCTGAAACACACACACTGACACCCTCCCCCCCCCCCCCCCCCACACACACAGTGTCAATATAGAAATTCAATCTCTAGCTGTCCCATAGTAATGAATGTGTTGGGAGTTGGGATGAGCCAGGCAGGCAAGAAGTTTTTCTCAGCCAGTCTAAATCATAATTCAGCATCATTTTTTGGGATACTTCCAAAGAAATGTCAATACAATATTTCAGTCTTCTGTGATGTATATCCCAGTAACCGGAAGGTTGCTGGATCGAATCCCAGGGCTGACAAGTTCAAAATCGTTCTGCCCCTGAGCAAGACAGTTAACCCACTGTTCCCCGGGCGCCGAAGACGTGGACGTCGATTAAGACAGCCCCCCGCACCTCTCTGATTCATAGTTTTGATGTCTTCACTATTTTTGTAGAAAATAGTAAAAATTCAAATAAACCCTGGAATGAGTAGGTGTGTCCAAACTTTTGACTGGTACTGTATGTGAGGTGTATACTTTTGTTTCAGAGAAGATTTGATTAAGTCTACCAAGAAACACTCTGTGTGACCCTGATTTAGCCCACTGTAGTATAAGGTGAAACAAACTCAAGTGCAGCTACTTTAATTCTCGTAAAACTGCTGTGTAAGTTCTAACCTGCTACGAAAAAGTAAATTCCGGTCGTAGCTGTATCGAAGTGGTGTGTTTTTAGGGAGTCCCAATCATCAACGATCAGCTGATAATCCATCCTCTTTTCCCAATGTCAATCATGTCTCCTAAGGTCTAAAGGCCTGGATTTCTACTAAGCTAACATATCAAATTGTCTTAAGATGGTCATACCAAGGATCATTTAGCTATTTGATTTTGATCCCTGTAAGCATCCCAAAAATATATGTAAAAATGTTTTTCTTCAATTTGAGCAGCTACCCCCTGAAAGGTCTGTGCACGGCCCTGGAGCCCAGACAATTCTGTGCTAAACTGTATACAGTCGTGGCCAAAAGTTGAGAATGACACGAATATACATTTTCAAAGTCCGCTGCTTCAGTGTGTATGATGGCAATTTCCATATATTCCAGAATGTTATGAAGAGTGATCAGATGAATTGCAATTAATTCGCCATGCAAATGAACTGAATCCCCCCCAAAAAACATTTCCACTGCATTTCAGCCCTGCCACAAAAGAAAAAGCTGACATCATGTCAGTGATTCTCTCGTTAACACAGGTGTGAGTGTCGACGAGGACAAGGCTGGAGATCACTCTGTCATGCTGATTGAGTTCGAATAACAGACTGGAAGCTTCAAAAGGAAGGTGGTGTTTGCAATCATTGATCTTCCTCTGTCAATCATGGTTGCCTGCAAGGAAACACGTGCCGTCATCATTGGTTTGCACAAAAAGGGGCTTCACAGGCAAGGATATGCTGCCAGTAAGATTGCACCTAAATGAACCATTTATCGGATCATCAAGAACTTCAAGGAGAGCGGTTCAATTGTTGTGAAGAAGGCTTCAGGGCACCCAAGAAAATCCAGTAAGCGACAGGACCGTCTCCTAAAGTTGATTCAGCTGCGGGATCGGGGCACCACCAGTAAAGAGCTTGCTCAGGTATGGCAGCAGGCAGGTGTGAGTGCAACTGCATGCACAGTGAGGCGAAGACTTTTGAAGGATGGCCTGGTGTCACGAAGGGCAGCAAAGAAGCCACTTCTCTCCAGGAAAAACATCAGGGACAGACTGATATTCTGCAAAAGGTACAGGGATTGGACTGCTGAGGACTGGGGTAATGTCATTTTCTCTGATGAATCACCTTTCAGATTGTTTGTTGCATCAGGAAAAAAGCTTGTCTGGAGAAGACAAGGTGAGCGCTACCATCAGTCCTGTGTCATGCCAAAAGTAAAGCATCCTAAGACCATTCGTTTGTGGGGTTGCTTCTCAGCCAAGGGAGTGGGCTCACTCACAATTTTGCCTAAGAACACAGCCATGAATAAAGAATGGTACCAACACATCCTCCAAGAGCAACTTCTCCCAACCATCCAGGAACAGTTTGGTGACGAACAATGCCCTTTCCAGCATGATGGAACACCTTGCCATAAGGCAAAAATGATAACTAAGCGGCTCGGGGAACAAAACAGCAATATTTTGGGTCCATGGCCAGGAAACTCCTCAGACCTTAATCCCATTGAGAACTTGTGGTTAATCCTCAAGAGGCGGGTGGACAAACAAAAACCCACAAATTCTGACAAACTCCAAGCATTGATTATGCAAGAATGGGCTGCCATCAGTCAGGATGTGGCCCAGAAGTTAATTGACAGCATGCCAGGGCGGATTGTAGATGTCTTGAAAAAGAAGGGTCAACACTGCAAATATTGACTCTTTGCATCAACTTCACGTAATTGTCAATAAAAGCCTTTGACACTTATGACATGCTTGTAATTATACTTCAGTATTCCATAGTAACATCTGACAAAAATATCTAAAGAGACTGAAGCAGCAAACTTTGTGAAAATTAATGTGTCATTCTCAACTTTTGGCCACGACTGTAGAGCCAGTCAGTAGCATGTCAAAACACATGCAGTGGCGTGTAGTTATGGATGCCAAGGGAAGGCAGGCTTCCCAAAATATTTGAACAATTAAACATTTAAAATGATAAAACTATTTTTCTTTCATCTCTCTGTGTTCATCATTTTCCTTCAAGTATCTGAATCTATATCTCACAAGAGAAATCATCAGAGTGAGGGAAACAGTGCCCCTTTGTCTTAGTATGTGTAGTGCATGTATCTCATGCTGTCTGGACAAAGTGTATGACATGTTGCCGACATAGCATTTCATTGATGCCAGCATGCGTTTGGCGTCCCTTTGATAAAACAATTATAAAATAATTTGCCAAACAGCATTGAGCTGAGCTAAACTGTGGGTAGTCCTGGCACAGCAAAACCACCCCCCAAGGGAGGCCAGGTTGGATAGGCTTCACACCAATCAAATTACATCAAAGGCAAATGTAAATGTCAGAAAAACTTGTCTGTTTCTGCTCTGATTGTGTTGTACTGCAGCAGCCAGCTAGCTAAAATCGGCCCTTTCCTAAGCCATGGATGGAGGGCGATTTGGACTTCTGGTTTTGACTTAATTCTCCGTACAGGCCAATGATTATAACAGTGTGAGACAATTGAAGTTCAATATGTAGCCTAGATGTTGCCTAGTAGGCTCACGTTAACTAGCTAGCTAACTTAGCTGGTTCATTGTTGCCCATGTGAGGAAGTTAAAGCCGATTTACAGTACGCTTGATCCAGCAATGAGGTCCAGAGAATCCGTACGGAGGGTGTGACACAATTGCAGAGCCTCCAGAGGCTTACGGAGGCCAAATCAAGCTCGGTGCACCACCCAAATTTTGAAACAATGCGGAGGGCTTCATATAGTCCCGCATTGACATGATTGGTTGACTGTAGGTGGGGGCGGTCTGTCCTGTATAAACACAAACTCACTTCCTTGACAACGTCCCTCACAACAGCGCTGCTCTGCAAGAAGTATGAATGCCCTGACTTCTGCAGAGGCTGCATTGCAATAAATGCTGTATGGCCAATACAGAACCCGGAATGACCATAAATTGGCTTTTATGCCCGATGTCCACCAGATATATATGCATTATGTCTTGCCCACATTTTCCGTACTTAACACACATGTGCTTCGCTTTTCAACTAGCTAAAAGGGGACAGAGTAGCGCGGCGGTCTAAGGCACTGCATCACAGTGCTAGAGGCGTCACTACAGACCCGGGTTTGATCCGGGCTGTATCACAACCGTCCGTGATCGGAAGTCCCATAAGGCAGCGCACAGTTGGCCCAGCGTCATCCTGGTTAGGGGAGGGTTTGGCCCGGGGTAGGCCATCATTGTAAATAAGAATTTGTTCTTAACTGACTTACCTAGTTAAATAAATACAATTCAAATAAAAAAGCTAGCTAGTTTGTGTGTGTGTGTATATACACACACACATCTGTTTGGGCCACTGCACGGTAAATCAACACACAAGTTGAAAATATTAAACAAAAACTAAAAGCGTGTACTAGGCCTACTGTATGACAGTCTCTCATGTTATGAGGAGGATGGCATTGGCTTCTAGTCTACAAGTAGGGTAGGTCCATGTTTTTTTAAACTTGAGCACACACACACACAGAAATCCATACCATAGACAGCCACATGTTATTTAGCAACATTGATTTACTTGAGCACACACATTTAAGTTTGTTTTAACTATATTAGACTAAGTGTATATCCTTGTTGATTGGATAATGTTTTAATGTTTAAATTGTGCTGGAATAGGTAGTGCTCCTGTCTCTCAGTGGTTCTAAATCAGTACTTGTTCAGTAAACTGTCGGAAACATCAACTTGCTTGACCATGCTGTAGGTTATGTAACTGCATGTTACATGCAATATTTGCTTTGTGGACTTCACCAGACAGATGTTGTTCTCCGGTTTTGGGATGAAACAAACATATGTGTGGTTGAATTTATTCCACCACTGTGTGACTGTAGTTTTTTTGTTGTGTCTGCCAATTGTATATCACTGTGGCATATGAACGAATGGGTTATAGAGCAAGCAACGCAATTATCACATTGGTTGAAATATGGCTTTTTTTGCTGGCTTGGCTTCCCCAGTGATTTTACCCACGCACCGCTACCCAACACGTGACCTTGCATTGCGCTTTGTGCGCGCATCATGTGTGTCAGCTACTGGTAGCCTATACTTGGCTGGTAAACATATAATTCATGCTTTTAGATTTGTATATATATATATATATATACAATAAATACAATATATATATATATAAATAAAGGACCCGGTAAATGTATATATTTAGACAAATAAGAAAACTGCAATACCCACGAGTTCGACAACCTATAGACACGGTCTAAAAAGCTATGACTGGCGCGTTTTGCTCAAATAGCGCAATAATAATTTTAGAAAGCGCCTACTGTACTTACTTTGCGCGACTTCGAGGCTTTTCGTAGGCTACTAGGTTTTAACTTGCTTGCTAGACGCCTTCCGAGACTGTTCTCACCGTATGTCTCTTCTGTCAACTGGCTGGCAGGCTTTCTGATCGCACTGTCCGACTCAAGTGCTCGTCACACTGTTACGTCATCCTTGTAGAAGAGGAGCGAGGTGCACACATTTTCTGCTTTCTTTATGTAAGAGATAAGGTACATGTGATCTACTTTATTATTGGACTGTTCAACGTCTAGTTTAGATTACATGTTGGTTGAGTTGTCAACTAACACGAATTCAACGTGAAATCATTAAAACAGGGTCTATCTGTAGACTACGTTTGCTACATGACCGCGTCACTTACTACCTGCCGCGCCCATTCTCATTGATGCTGCAAGCTAGTTAGTACACCGGCACACAGTGTCCTTCGCCCCCACCTGCCGAGCACTGCTTTGTCAGCGTTATTTTAACGTTACGGTGAAGGTAATCACTATGTGGTGGTGGATTGGCTACACTAGCTAGCTACTTCCTCGCCGTAACGGTAACAGAACTGCGGAAAAGCAGTGCTTGGCAGGCAGGGGTGAAGGACACTGTGTACACAAATATATATTTTAAATAACATAAGACAGAGCACAGCCTGTCGTTTCCAATTGGAGCAAATTAATCATAGTGGGCAGAACAATGCAAGGAGGTGGGCAGAGCCAAGCTCGAGCTTGCGAGATTCTATTGGAACGTTCTAGCATATATTTGCATATTCCCTTTAGGGAACGCCTACTTTATGAAACGCACGTTTGCAACAATTCGCTCTTGCATCTATAAACCACGCAATTTTTGTAAACTTTGATAAAGGGTGAAGTCTACAATACGTAGTCCACTCTGTTCATAACATATTGTAATGAAACAGCAGGGAGCAGGTCTCGAACCCTCGACCTTCTAGCCCAAGGCCCGGCGCGCTATCGACTGTGCCGCAAAAGCATGCATTAATGTTTTAATATTCTAGTTTTAGGAACAGAGAACTGTATTGAGATCAAATGTTTCATCGATGAGAAAATTTATAGAATTTCGGCCAAAATCCATCTAGCTCCATCTTCTCCCACTGCCGGCCCCTGGGCTTCCTATCATCGTGGAACGCCAACCGGATGCTTCAGATCTCTACATCCGGTGAAACATATTGCTAATTGTTGGTGTACCTGTGGTGTACCTGTCCTAGCTAGCTAGCTAGCTACTTTCCTCGCCGTAGCATTAACAGAACTGCCGGAAGGCAGTGCTTGGTAGGCGGGTGCGAAGGATACTATCTACCAGTGTCCCCTAGCTAGCTAGCAGCCTGCAGATAGACATTGGGGGGGAAATGCGAAATTCTCTTACGTTGAGGATTTTTTGCAAATCCAATCAGTTTTCCACTTTGATTCAACGTAATTTCAGAGTTTTTGCCCTGTGGGAGGATATATTTGGTCAGAAAAACATACGATTTTCTGCCATAAATGCATAATCTAAAGGCCCAGAACAGTCAAAAACATGATTTCCCGTGTTTTGTATATATTTCCACAATATAAGGTTGGAATAATACTGTGAAATTTGGTGGGATGGTGTTTTGGCCTGCCTGGCGACATCACCAGGTGGTAAATTAGTTAATAGACCAATAAAAAAATTAAGTTCCAAACTCTGCCAATAACATCCAGTTTTCAGTTTTCCCCTCCCAACTCAGACCACTCATAGACAGTCCTAGCTAAATTATTGTTTGAGAAATTGCTCTTTGCTAACAAGCTGTTGTTTCTTTTTGACAACTATAATTGAAAACAAACAAAGTAAGGTACTTAATTGTTATCCAGAAAGGATTTGATATTGAGATAAAAATGGCTGCATTTGACCTTTAACAGCAGTAAGTGTAACCTTGTGCTACAAAACAATGTGCGATGTAGCCTTTAATAATGATATTGTAACTAAGTCATAAAATAGGTGTGTACACGTGTAGCTTTTAATATGGAATAATAAGGAGTTGAATGGTCTTTTATTGGTTATAAACTGGGCATGGACAGGTTCCTCACACTAAACTCTGTCGGCAATCACTGTTCCATTCGTTGATCTGATCAATTACCTATTTAGGGGTATTCAACCTTTTCCCAGGCAAACCGGTGACCCAGATCGTACGTTAGCAAAAACATTATCATCAGGTACGATAATGGCAAGGATAAGTAAACAACATTTTAAAATTAATAGATTTGGTAGATATTTTTTCATTATTTTTGACCTCCCCACATTATAATTGGAAGAGGAAGTGTAAAAACAAAAACCCACACACAAGGTTTCAGCCAATAGTGCTTATTCTGCTCCCAATATGATTTAGCAGATGTGTGTGTTTCCCTTGGTGTCGGAAAGAGATCTAGACACAGCTGATCTTAGCATTGACAAGAGTTCTCTTTATTGGTAACATATTGTATAACACCTCAACACACATCATTGTTATAGAGGAATGCTCATTGGAAGAACAGAATTCATCGTCAATGAAGAAGAACCAAGAAGAGAAATATTGGATTCACATTTACAAACTCATCTTGTGAAAGTGGATGATGTGAGTCTGATGGCAAGCCCATAGTTGACTCTCTACAGAGGACTTAAAATGAAGGTTAGGACTAACAGGACTCTACTAATACTGGAGCGGTTGGCTTTATGTAACTAGAGCGGGATAGGACGAATATACACGCACACACGCACGCACACAAACAGTTTTCGTTTCATCAATGACCGTGTGAGGTAATGCCATCTC
The DNA here is from genome assembly GCF_029448725.1 of Salvelinus fontinalis. Lineage (NCBI taxonomy): Eukaryota > Metazoa > Chordata > Actinopteri > Salmoniformes > Salmonidae > Salvelinus > Salvelinus fontinalis. Next base: position 15,086,515 of record NC_074674.1, read on the forward strand.
TCTGAGTGACCTTAACCTGAAGGTGTTAGCTGGCCTGATTAGCTCTGATCCTATTACTGAGACTACACAGGTGAGGGACTACTGGAAAAACACAAAGTGCATGGCCCCGTGTGTGACTGGAGCCTTAAAGTGTGTGTATGCCAGAGCAAGTCTTAGGACAAGCCCAAATGTTTAACCCAATTTCTAAACCTTTTGAATAAAGGTGCTTCAGTGTATATGGTGGCTCCCCCTAGGGGTCCTGGGATTAAGTCCATCGCCAGACAGCAAGGCAAGTCAACAGGGAGGGAGGGACACTACATACTGGTACACTCTACTGAACCACACGATGTGCAGTTTGTTGTTCCAGCCCAGCACTGATGCACCCGATTCAACTCATCAACTAACAATCAAGCCCTTGATTAGGTGAATCAGGTGTGTTAGTGCTGGGCTGGACCAAAAGCCTGCATTGCACACCATGTGGGTCCCCTGGACCAGGGGCTTCATTTATAAAAGTTCTTAGTTGCTATATTACATTTCTGCCATCACACAATTGTGTAATCATTTCTTAAAATATGATTAAATGTCAACACCCATAAATAGTTGTTCACAAAAAAAGCACTTTTCATTTATAAATCACAAAACTTAATGCAAAATCTATGTAAATTGCATATTGTCATCACATCGTTGATGTGGATTTTGCCATATGGACAATTTATGATCAAATCTGTGCTTACTAACATGTTATAAATGATGCCCCTGGATATATATAGGTACCAAATCTGTTCACAATAAAATCAAACCAATAACCATATGAAACACTGTTAGTGACCAACCCACTCTGCCTCAGCAATAGAGCCTGTACAAAAGCATGTTTATCAGCATCATCATTACACATTTGTCATCATTATCCATCCTCATCACGATCCTCATCATCATGACGGTATGCTCTCCAGACAAAAATACTTTGATGCACTTTACAAAGTTCAGAAAATAGACATAGGAGTTCATAGATCACCAGCATTCAGTAAAAAAAATCCACACAATTAACAATAACACCAAATTTATCGTCGTGTTTCAAATTCATGCAAATAATGCAGTGTAGTCACCACAATGACACTGTAGTATGGTGTGTAATCATTTAAAACGTAAGGTATAGTCAGTGATTATTTGCACTGCTCAACACACAGAGAATCAAGTATAACAACAATATAGAAAGATACATGCCGCATCGCCTTCCCTCGTCTTCTCGCGCCAAAGGGGTGGGGTGGGGGTGCGGGAGCATACAGTTCATTAGAGGGTAGCCTGTTTCCATATTTCGGAATAAAAGACAAGCAAAAAACAGCAGGAAAAACACACGACTACACTCATCCAGTGGGTTTGTTGTGCAACGTGTGGACAGTTCATACGCCAGCTGGGAAGCAGCCTTAAATCTAACTTCAACTTTACACAAGTACGCAATGCAAAAATGCCATTAGCTACGGAAAATGTCCGTTCTTCGTACTTGCATCATGAAAATAAGCATGAAAAAAAATGCAAGCCCGCAAATTGTAACTCAACACCATTTTGAGTAGCTAATTTTGGTATGTGTTAAGTAAAAATGTGATTTCACTGGAGGAGAACAACTCAACAATAGTCACTGGGAATAACACTGGAGAAGTCATGCTTGCCTTTAAGAACAAACCAGGGACAAACCACTTTAAAGAGTTTCAACTGGACCATTAAAGATATTATAAAGTTTCAATATAACAACAACAACAACTTACTTGCAGCAATAATAGTAATAATAATAATAACAACAATAGTAGTAATAGTAATAATATAAATAATAATATAGTAATACACTTGATTTAAACTGTAGATCCTATATGTATGTGTGCCAGGGGTGGGTCTATAGCAGAGGGAGAGGAGAGCTTGAATACAGGACTGTTGGTTCGAGTCTGAAAACATTTCTAATGGATTGATATGGTTGCAGTAGCGGTCAAATGCTGCAGCTTGTGTGTGTGTGTCCGTCCAGGAAGGGTTGAGGTTGTGTGTTGTTGCGCTGCAGTAGCATGCACTGGCCAGTAGGGAGCGCTGCAATGATGGGGGGGGCAGGTATCTCTCTCCATCCTCCTCTCCTCTCTCTCTACAACTCTCTTTCTCAGTTTCCCCTCTCTCTTACTCCTCCTGGGAGACAAAAGCACACACACACGTATACAGTGAGTGAGTGAGTGAGTAAGAGAGTAAGAGAATGAGCGTGTACGTGGTTTTGTGCGTGTGTGTGTGTTTATGTGTACCGGTTTACTGCTGCAGCGGTGCGGCCGGTGCTCCAGAGCAGTGGAAGTGAACGTTCTGCCACTTGCTCTCCCGGCGATGCCACACCCTCGTCTCCTCTGATTGGCTGGAGCGTGGGCGGCCCGTGCCATCGACAAACTGCGTGAGCCGAATGTAGGCGATGCAGGCGGCGTCTTCACCAATCAGGTGGACGTGAGGATTGAGGATGGTGGTGTGGATGGGCTTACTGTTCTTAGAGAGAACTAGAGGGAGAAATAGATGTTTACGGTTGTATAATAGTTGTGTAGTTGTTGTGTGGTGGGGGGGGGGCGAGAAAGGTTTGTTTGTGGTTGTGTAATGGTTGTCTTACGCTTGTCTACACTTGTTGTCTTATTATGGTTGTGTAATCGTTGTGTAGTGGTTGTGTAATGGTCGTGTAGTAGTTGTGTAGCAGTCGTGTTATTCTTGTCTTACGGTTGTCGAAGTAGAACCGGTGAAAGTCCATGCCCTCCACTAGGTTCCCCAGGGCCTCTGGCTCAAATGACGTCAGGCATGGGTCACAGATCTTCCTGTTGAAAACACACAATACAACACATCCGCTCACAACAAATCAGCTCAACGCAACAGCTCAGGCTACAATGGCAGCCAAGCAATTTCAGTTTAGAACCTCTAGTTGTAGAGCGATGGTGAGGTGCAGAATGGGAGTTGAATTGTTATAGTGAGGCGCAGGCTAGGGCACCATTTTGCCTTAGCTAAAATGCACTGATCTCTGGGAAAATTACCTTATTATGCACAATAATATAGCAGACATTATTAGGGTGAGGTGCAGTCTGGGAGTTGCAGTGTTGGGGCCAGGTGCAGGCTCAGATGTGTAGTGTTATGGTGAGGTTCAGGTCGCAGGCTGTGAGTTGTAGTGTTATGGTAAGGTTCAGGCTGCGAGTTGTAGTGTACTCACGCGTAGGCCTCAAAGTCTCCATTGTTGACAGCTTCAATCAGCTGCTCAGTGATCTTGATGATCTCCTGTTTTCGCACTGCAGAGGGAACCAATAACATAGTGACCACAGGTCCGGGACAGTAAAACGTTTGAGCAACACATTGTTACATTCTCGAATACACAGCAGAAGCTCACACACATACTGTACATTCACACATACAAAACATAGTCACACACTCACGAACACACACTGCATTGTGTAACTATGTTGTCATAGCAGAGTTACTCACCAGACTGCTTGCTATTCATGTTGGCAAATCCTCTCATTCATCTCTCTCTCTCTTTTTATTGCCCTCTCATCGCCCTCTCTCATCCTCTGAGCCTCGCATAAGTACACTCACACACCCTTTCCTAGCATGGTATACACACTCACCCATAATGTACAGTCCTGCCACTCAGGTTTCCATAGAGGTATATGCAGGGCCATGCAGAATGAAGACCTCTCCAATAGAAAGACTTGACCAGATATAGTCCACTGGGCTACAGTCACTAGAACCTTCCCTGGAAAAGTCTTTCATCCTCAATGGAGAACTCCTTTCTTTCTTTAACTCTCTTCCTCTTTTCTGTCGCTTTCTCTTCTCTTTTCTTCTTCTCTTTCTCTCCCTTTCCTCGTAATCCCTCCTTCTGTCTTTCTTTTCCCTCACTCCTCTCCTCCTCCTCTTTCGCTCTGTCCCTTTCTGCTTCCCTCTACCCTCTCTCATTGCCTGTGTGGCACGTTGAGCTCATCATGCTATTCCTGTACATAGATAAGACTTACCAGGGACGGTCCATCTCCCTCTATCCCTTTATCCCTCCCCCTATCCCTTGCTCTTTCTCTCTTTCAGCAGCCCAGCAGGAGAGCTTACTGTATACTTAGCTGCTGGACATCCTAAAATGCCCTTCCTTCCTCTCTCTTTCTCCATTCCTTCCTCTCTCCTTCCCCTCTCCTCCCTTTTTACTCTCCCTCTTTTCTGTGTGTGTGTGTGTCTGTCAGACTCACGTTTCACATCCTCGTCCTCAATGGTGGTGTTGCTGTCAGATGAGTCCTGTAGACACAGAGAGACATGTCAATGACACATTTCAATGCAGACATACACACACACACACACACACACACACACACACACACACACACACACACACACACACACACACACACACACACACACACACACACACACACACACACACACACACACACACACACACACACACACACACACACACACAAAACAGGTCATTCGTCTGCTTTCCACCTTAAATATGACACACATCCAGTGTGCTGTCCATACATGCAGTGATCTATACCAGTCTAAACCACCAAATGTTGCAAGACATGGCACACAGAGCCCAGTTCCATTTATTTCCACAAGGTGGTGAGAGTGGACAATATATCTCCACATAATGTAGTGTGGGTAGTTTTGTGTCAATGTGATTATACAAAGCAGCTGTTCCCAGGCCTGTCTGACTGCGGAATGCAGGATCACCAGACCTAAAAAAAAAAGCTCACAAAGACCAGACCTACAACCCACACAACACTCTCCAACCAGGAGTCATGATAGACACGCACGCACGGACACACTCACTCTCACACACGTGCGCATGCATGCGCTATAATACGCAAACACACCAGCTTGCCAAGGACAAAGCAAGAGCAGACAAAGATGAGAGGACTGAAAGGCGTAGAGAAAAAAGGCAGGATGGAAGGAGGATGTACCTTGTTCCTATCCACATGGATAACAGTGGTCTGAGGCTCCTATAGAGAGATAGAGGGGGAGGGGGAAACAAACAGAGCGAAAGATATGACACACAAGAGATGAAATAGGGATGCTCGAGAGCAGAGTTGTAGGAGCGGAGAAAGGAGAGAGAAAGAGATATGGAGGGAGAGAGTGAGAGAAGAAGACTGGTTAAATTTAAGGAAAAGAAAGAGAGATTTTCCCCCTGTGAAAGGCTTATCCAAGGCTTAATGGAAGGAAATGGTAATATGAAGAATTCCTCTCAGAAAACTAAATCCCAAAACTAGTCTCACATAGCCATGCACTCTCACACTGGCAAGAACCTAAAATGAACCCAAATCAAAACCCAAAGCCAACCAGCACCCATATCTTCACCTGAGTGACACACAACAACGCCATCACCCACAAATAGACCAAATGTCACAGGGCAATGACTGGTGACTGCGCTTCAACCAGTTAGTCATGGCAGCTACTCGATGACGGCACCTGAACGCCATTACAACCTGACTGAGCATGACATGTAAAACATAGTCGCACACACACAAAAAACACACATGCAAATAATCACACGCACACAGAACCAATACTGACAGGTAGGCGATGAGGGGTTAAGACAGGCAAAGACAAAGACAGATGCAGAGAGACAGATGCAGAGACAAAGACAGATCGATCGACATGGAGAGAGACAGATAAACAGACACAGACAGACAGTGAGAAAAACAGATACAGACCAACCAAAAACACAGAGGAAATTGAGACTTGACAGAGACAAATAGAGAATAAAGTTGAATAGAGACAGAGGGAGATGGAGTGATATATAAAAGGAGGAGTGTACCAGTGCAGCAGAGGGGGTTCCTTTGGGGCTGGTGACTGTGCTGTTTCTCGTGCTGTTAGGCTGTCGCAGTGGACCAAAAAAAAAACAATGGGTTAAATTATGGCACAACAGACAGGGAAAGTGAGAGGTGTGGGTGTAAGGATGTGGGTGAGGTTAGATAAAAGGCATATGTGCCGGAGGCTGGTCTAGTGGTTAAGCTGCCACCCCCGGACCACCCTCTGATAGGTTGGCTGCACACCCACTGACTCACAATATTGATCCTGCCCAGTATATCAGTCCATTGCGATTGAATGAGTCCGTTTCCTGATAGTATAGACCACAGCCATATTAGCCTCAGCGGCGTCGCAAACAACCGGATGTTCCGGTTTTCAGGGGAAATGGAAGAGAGAGCCTGTGACGTGACTTCGGTTTTTTGGACATTAACAAGGCGACATTCCATCTCAACTCCTCCTCCACATTTACTGGCTTGGTTGAACAGTGCAGAACATCCTACAACAGTTTATTTATTTATTTTATTCTCGTCAAGACCACCCCCCCCCCCACTTGTGCTATGTCATGACTTACCTTTAATTGACAGATATATAGAGAGAAGTGTAGATGGAGAGATAGATGAAAGGAATAGGGAATTGAACCGCTTCCTTTAGTGGCATATTACGACCCCGCTGAGGCTAATATGGCTGTGGTCTATATCTATCAGGAAACGAACTCATTCAATCGCACTGGACTGACATACTCGGCAGGATCAATACTGTGAGTCAGTGGGTGTGCAGCCAACCTATCAGAGGTTCTGGTTAGTGTGCAGCCAGCATATCGTGGGCATGGTTAGTGTGTGTGGGTGGGATTAGAAGTGATTGAGGCTATCGAAGGGTGTGGTAAGTGTGTGTGGGCTGGGTTAGAAGTGATTGAGCCGAGGTAGATAGACAACCTACAGCTCATAGAACACAAGTCTGATCAACTGGAAGCTCAGCAGGTCAAATGGTTTAGAGCTGAATTGGATTAGGTCTCTTCATCTGCGACCCTACCCATACCCACCACTCCCCTTCCGCTGTACCACCTACCCAACGAGCATGTGTGAGATGTAGCGAGAAGCACTCCAATTCCATCAATCATATCAAAGCATATCAGAAGTTTTAGTGGAACCTGGAACGTGGCATATTTGACCAAGACCAACAACATAAACCAGAACACAGACACTTCAGAGACTAGAAAAGAGAGAGGAAACACACACACACAATAACTGATTGTGTTTGGGAGAATGGCTAGCCCCTCATACCAAGTCGGATAATACTTTGTCATGTCACAACCCGTAACAATGCAACATAGCACATCTGTCTGTCTGTCTGTCTCTCTCACACACTCTCAGGTGGACTGTCTGAATGAGCAATCACTGACAAGTGACTCACGAAGAGAGGATGAGTAAGAGACAATTGAACATGTGATAGAGAAGGCAGACAGGAGAAGAGGGGAAGAAGAGAGGAGATGAGGAGGGAAGAGAGGAGAGGAGGAAAAGAGGATGGAGAGAGAGAAGAAGAGGAAAGAAACAGGGGAGGAGGGAGAGGAGAAGGGGTGGAGAGAAAGAGAGAAGAAAAGGGAGGAAGAGGGGGGAAGAGGGCTACAATGATATCCTCACCAAGATGTGCATTTTGGGGCTGGATTTCCATCTCTGGATGAAGTGATGAGATGGAGGAGAGAGTGAGACGGACATGAACACCATAAGGGGTATGAAGAATGCCGAGGATGAGTATGGATTGTATGTAAAAAAAAAAGGAATGATTTACAGTTACACAAATGATCCTAGAACAATATAGAAACAATAAAATAATCAAACACATAAATCATTGAAATGTAAGAGACCAGACACCGATTATGCTCCTATATGGTGGATATAAATTGAATGGATATATAGCTAGTGGATGCAGAATACTGCCCCATAGCAACAATATGAGAGAAAAAACGTGTGTGTGTGTGTGTGTGTGTTGAGATGATTGCTAAGCGACGCCAGTGGTGCAGCGGATGATATTGTAGCTTCTATGTCTGTCTTCCTGGTTCCCAAAGTTCAGACACACAGCAAGAGTAGCATTCTCATCCGACAGAACACACACACACACACACACACACGCACACTCAAACACACCCAACCCAGCGTAGGAGAAGCCATTTCATCCTTGAGGTGGTGGAGAGTGGTGGTGGCGGGGGGTTGATGGAGAGAGAGAGAGAGAGGGGTGGAGAGGATAGATGAATGGGTGATTCAGACAGAGAGAGGGAAAGAGGTAGAGTAAGTGGTCCTGGTACATTCCTGTTAGTTACAGTATGTAACCACAGATTAGATCACAACTGCCCGTTGCTCATAGGGAGATACACTAGTGTGTGTGTGTGTGTGTGTGTGTGTGCGTGTGTGTGTGTGTGTGTGTGTGTGTGTGTGTGTGTGTGTGTGTGTGTGTGTGTGTGTGTGTGCTTGTGTTCTGAACCCAAGTACAGTGCCTAGTGAAAGTCTACACACCCCTTGCACAGTTGTCACATTTTGCTGCCTTAAAATGAAATCTAACAATGTAGTACATTTGCATTTCTTTCCTATTGATCGCCACAAGCAGCTCCACATTTTTAAAGTGAAGGAAAACTATAGAACATTTTCTAAAAAAAACTAAAAAAACAACCTAAGATGTCTTGATTGCATAGGTCTTCACACCCTAGAGTTAAGCACATTTGGCAGCAATTACAGCTGTAAATCATTTTGAATAAGATTCTACCAACTCTTAGGGCAGCATACAGTATATCCATTGTTTCTGTCAAAATTGCTCAAGCTCAATTGGGTTGGGAGTCATTGATGGACAGCAATATTCAAACCTTGTCCCTGGTTTTCAAGGAGATTTAAGCCAGCACTGACACTGGACCCCTCAGGAACACTCTTGGAAAGCCATTCTAGTGAGCCTTTTGCATAAAAATGTGATTATGGGCCCGCTGGAAAATACAACTCTATCCCAGGATTAGGTATTCAAAAGACCTGGGCTTTGTTCCTTTAATATTTGTGTTGATCCTGGCCAACACTCCAGCCCCTATGAGTTTGGAATAATACTATGACAATGTGAACATTCTGAAAATGCCCTTTTATTGTAAGAGCTGTTTGGGAAAAAAGACTGCCTGAAATTTCAGCTTGTTGGGATGGAGCGGGATGACGTTTTTGGTCTGCCTGGTGACATCACGTTTTTTGACTGCAGTGTACCTTTAATTTAGAGACATTTCTATACTTTCTCTTTGAAAATGTGAAGCAGGTTGTGTTGAACATTAAATGTTACACTTTTTCAAATGACATTTTAAGTCAGCAAAATGTGACAACTGTGCAAGGGGGTGCATGTACTTTCACGAGGCTCTGTAGCTCTAGTGTAGTTTGCAGAGTGCTGCTGTGATTTCGGTGAGAGAGGAACAGAGAGTAAGAGAGGGGGAAGAAGGGAGTGCAGATGGTTGTACAGAGAAAGATTACATGACGACAGATTAATCATAAGAGAGAAATAATCTGAGATTTGCACCCTGCCACCCAGAGAGAGAGAGAGAGAGAGAGAGAGAGAGAGAGAGAGAGAGAGAGAGAGAGAGAGAGAGAGAGAGAGAGAGAGAGACAGAGACAGAGAGAGAGAGACACAGAGACACAGAGAGAGAGAGAGAGAGAGAGGGTAGAGAAAGATGGAAAGATGGAGGGAGAAATATGGAGATTAGAGGTTGAGGATGGGTTATACACATGACAGCTCTGCCCTCAGATCAAAGGTCACAGGTGAAATATGTGGCTGGGATCCTGTTTAGTGTGTGTAATCTGTGTGTTCATCCTATGTTGTGTTAGTGTACCAATGGCAGCAGAATCTGTCCTTAAGGCCGACGAAACTCCATCGATTGTAATTTTTCACCCATCTAAAACTCTATTCTATAGAACAGCTTATGTTCACACAATTTCTATTTGGCGTAAAATTGAAAAACAACTTAACTGGGAATCAAAATAGCATGCCCATACTCCAATATTTCACAATAATGCCTTGCGATCTTGAGGGTGGCTTTTTGCATCCCCCCAATGGTCCAAATGTGGAATCCGTACCCTTGCGGATATCATGGACAGTAATAGGTTGAGAATATTCAAAAATTTGAAAGATACATACACATTACGAGGCAAATCCTTTTTCTATTTACAATTTAAGTCAGCTATGCTGGCCTATGGAGTCCCTTATGAAACCCAACTACCGAACCATCCAATTATGGGATTTATAAATAATCTGGGCCCGAGAAAGGACTGATTTCTATAATATATACAAACTTTTGAAAAGCTCATATTCTGAGCAAGCCATTCAAAAGGTATGGTCCACAGATCTAAATGAATCTGAACCACGCTCAAGGCCAGGCACCACAGGCTAATAGGGATTTTTCTCCCTTATTCTCATCAGACTGAAACTTTACCAGTTGAAAGTATACATAAATACAATATATTATTGTATTATATATGTTTTAATTTTATGCAAATTAGGCAAATATGCACTAATTTGCATTTTACAATAATCTGTTTTTCAACACATTGCTTCGAGGCAGAAAGTTTTGTTTTGTTTTATTGTGATAAGAAACTCAATGATCAGACTTTTACAGATTATTTCATGGAATTATTTTTAAAAAACCTAGTCACGTATGACGGATGCATATTTTGCATATATTTACACATAAAATGACACTTAAAATCAAAACGACACATGATATTAAAAAAAGCCTCTGTAAAATTCTGACTAAGATCTAAGAACCTGTGTGTGGAATAATGGGAATGTATGTCCTTTGAAGACTGAGAAAAATTAATTGGCGCACCTGGATCATGTCATTTTGATAAAATGGAGATAACGATAGGCTAATGCAATTAAAATGCACTTTCCATAAATATGGCAATTTATGTCACATTAATTAAACTCTTATTCATATATCCCTTCTAAACAGACAAACATCAAATATACCTTTTACAAATACATTAGCATGTTTAATACATTTGTTTCAAGCAATAAAGCATATACTGGTCTATTGGGCAAATATGCAGTTTTGAGCAAATTCTCATATCACTTTGCTCAATTTGTCACACACAAGGATTTTGTATGGCTGTTGAAAATGTGCAGAAGATGAATCAGCTATGCCTGCCCCATATGTAAGGCGCTCTTTGAGTTGTTGCTGGTGACGCTTTACTTTCTTGACTGTGTCATGGGACCTGCGCCTACGCTTGGCACACTCCATTGAAGCAGCATGAGCTCTCACAACTCCTCTCTGATTGCTCCAATGTCACCAAAGTGCCGTCAAGCCACAATCTGTTCATCACATTTGTTATAGCAGTGGCTCACTCATTGAACATGGCTACTGCCATACTGGCTGCTCCGTCAATGCGGCTTTTGCCCACGAAGACAGTTTAAGGGCATCGCGACCATCTTACAGAGTTCAGACATTCACTTGCATTCTGGGTTCCTCCGTGCTACATTATTTTGAGGACGTTATCATTTGACATCCTATGATATACAGGTACCACTCTCTATTCAAAATTGTATGGCCTCCATTTTCTATGGCTTGCTGATACCAGCACCAATGAACACACCTATCCCGTAGTTGGAAGTGAATCCTCTCTTGTGCCTAGTGCCATCGAAAGGATACATTAATGTCTATGATGACATCCTCATCCTCCTTCAGAAACTCTTCTATGTCTGGGTCTTATTCTGCGTATGCTCATCTAATTATCTTAGCAGCACTCTCCAGACTGTAGCCCTCTCTGATTCTCTGCAACTAAAGTGGGGGGGGAAAAGTTGACATTACAGACATAACTGCAGGACTAAATATCCGCATGTTACCCTATGTAAATATTAGCATATCAGCATGTATTTACTTTATGTAAAGCTAATTTCTCAGTAATCACAGTAGGCTACAGCCCTATGACACTGTAGGCCTGTGTGACAGTCTCATTGTAGAGTTATGTTTTCCTATCACTCTGTTTTATTCACTTTGAATACATTTGCTGGAGCCAGGAAATAAATGTTATTTATACAGAGCAAGTCACCTGAAAATAATGGGCTACTCTCCCTTTTTATTTACCTGTCACTCTCCTGTCATGTTGTTCCGGGACAATGTGGACAGCGCTGACTTTCAATGTAGCAACTGCTTGCTTGCAGGACTACAGGAGCGAAGTAGCTACTCTTAGCAAGCAAGTAGCAAACCTACATAAGCTACTGGGGAACCCACGCTCACCTACTTTTTCTTTTTCTTCCACCCCAGTAGCCGGACGCCGCTCTGGTCTGGTGGAAGTTTTGCCGCCGTGTCGGCTCTCCACAGCTGATTGGCCGGTGCTAGGCAGGGTTCCATCCCCGAAGGGGTCTCCCCCTTTCCTGGAGAACGGAGCTGATCTCGACTCAACCAACCAGCCATGGAGGTACGTCACTCGCCGTGGAAGTCGAAGAAGGCGTCCTCTGGCAACGGGGGTTTCCATGGAGATGTTGAGCCCGGAACTGACACAGACCAGAAACAGCTTTGCCACCCTGGATCCAGAGGTTCCGGCCCCTTCGTCCGTGGTGACTTACCAATCAAGATCGGATCTGGAAGTACCTGCGTCTTCGTCCTCGGCTCTGTCTCCCTCTCCGGTGGCTTCTACCTCGGGTTCAGATCCTCGGAGCTCCCAGCCTCACCAGAATGTGAGGCTGCCTGAGAGACCGGCCCATTCAACATCACCAGCTGTCATCATAGGCAGCTCTATGGTGAGAAAGATCTCGGTCCCCAAGGCAAAAACCCTGTGCTACCCAGAAGCACGAGTACAGGACATAACAAGGCTGCTTCTGACTGTTCTACCACAGATGCCTGGAGCTGACACTGTCGTAGTCCAAGTGGGGGGGGGGTCAAACGACATCAGGAGGGCTAGCTCAGAACATTTGAACATTTATTTTAAAGAACTGATTTTAGCATTTAAAGACTCCAAAAAAAGGCCAATAATTTCAGGTCCAGTACCATCGTTGGGCCGCGATTCAGCAGACTGCTGGCATTACACATCTGGCTAAAAGGTTACTGTAGCTCTGCTGGAGTCACTCTACAGGAATGACAGAGCCCATCCAAATCATCTTGGCTCCTGGCCTCTGTCCACGCATGTCAAGGCTGCGTTGAAACAATGACTGGTAAATGATCCAAGACCTGCTCAGTTAATCCCTACCATTGTGACAATGAGTCGTCATAATGCTGCATCAAATGTACATGATCTTAGGGGCATTGGCAAACACAATGTAAGTAATTAAATTGATGTACCCCTAATTGCACCGAATACATCTGTTTATCCTACAGCTATAGTAAGCAGTAATCAAGAGTGTATAAACCAGCGTTACACTGGTAGCACTGAGGCGGTGTGCAATAGTAGGAAGACCACTTTATGCAGCTCACCCTGCACTATCAGCTCCAATGTAAATAACATGAGTAAGTCTACCTCTGATAAGCTTCCCAGTAAAGCATCAAAAACAATCAAGCAAATCAGAAAAGTGCTAAAAAAAGCTTTGGGGCACCTTAAATTACATTTTTTGGGAAAAAGACAACTCGGCTCCTTCATTTATTGAATCAGATGGCTCATTCATCACAATGCCCACTAATATTACAAACTACTTTAATTACTTTTTCATTGGCAAGATAAACAAACTTAGGGATGACATGCCAGCAACAAACGCTGACACTACACATCCAAGTATATCGGACCAAATTATGAAAGACAAGAATTGTACTTTTGAATTCCGTAAAGTCAGTGTGGAAGAGGTGAAAAAATTATTGTTGTCTATCAACAATGACAGGCCACCAGGGTCTAACAATCTAGATGGAAAATTACTGAGGATAATAGCAGACGATATTGACACTCCTATTTGCCACATCTTCAATTTAAGCCGACTAGAAAGTGTGTGCCCTCAGGCCTGGAGGGAAACTAAAGTCATTCCGCTACCCAATAATAGTAAAGCCCCCTTTACTGGCTCAAATAGCTGACCAAATCAGCCTGTTACCAACCCTTAGTAAACTTCTGGAAAAAATTGTGTTTGATCAGATACAATGCTATTTTACAGTAAACAAATTGACAACAGAATTTCAGCATACTTATAGGGAAGGACACTCAACAAGCACAGCATTTACACAAATGACTGATGATTTGCTGAGAGAAATTGATGATAAAATGATTGTGGGGGCTGTATTGTTAGACTTCAGTGCAGCTTTTGACATTATTGATCACAGTCTGCTGCTGGAAAAACGTATGTGTTATGGCTTTACACCCTCTGCTATAATGTGGATAAAGAGTTACCTGTCTAACAGAACACAGAGGGTGTTCTTTAATGGAAGCCTATCAAATATAATCCAGTTAGAATCAGGAATTCCCCAGGGTAGCTGTTTAGGCCTCTTGCTTTTTTCAATTTTCTATGTATGCGGATGACTCAACATTATACACGTCAGCTACTACAGCAACTGAAATGACTGCAACACTCAACAAAGAGCTGCACTTAGTTTCAGAGTGGGTGGCAAGGAATAAGTTGGCTCTAAATATTTCTAAAACTAAAAGCATTGTATTTGGAACTAAACACTCACTAAAACCTAAACCTCAACTAAATCTTGTAATTAACAATGTGGAAATTGAGCAAGTTGAGATGACTAAACTGCTTGGAGTAACACTAGATTGTAAACTGTCATGGTCAAAACATATTGATGCAGTGGTATAAGATGGGGAGTCTGTCTTTAATAAAGCGATTCTCTGCCTTCTTAACAACACTATCAACAAGGCAGGTCTTACAGGCCCTAGTTTTGTCGCACCTTGATTCAGTCGTGTGGTCAGGTGCCACAAAAAAGGACTTTGGAAAATTTCAGAACAGGGCAGCATGGCTGGCCCTTGGATGTACACAGAGAGCTAATATTTATAATATGCATGTCAATCTCTCCTGTTGAAAGTGGAGGAGAGATTGACTTCATCACTACTTTTATTTATGAGAGGTATTGACATGTTGAATGCACTGAGCTGTCTGTCTAAACTACCGGCACACAGCTCGGACACCCATGCATACCCCACAAGACATGCCACAAAAGGTCTCTTCACAGTCCCCAAGTCCAGAACAGACTATGGAAGGCACACAGGGCCCAACAAAGAGGGTCTTTAACACACACACAGGGCCTTTCAACCAGACTGCGCCTGTACAGATTAATTTTGTATCGCTCAGAAAGATGGCAGGAATATGAGCATTTGTGATTTCAGACTTTTTTGTTATGATACTTATTATCACATAGAGCCATGACTACATGGAACTATATTCCACATTGAGTAACTGACGCAAGCAGTAAAATTAGATTTAAAAAACAGATAAAAAACACCACATGGAACAGCGGAGACTGTGAAGCAACACAAACATTGGCACAGACACATACATACATGCATGCATACAGTTATAGTCAGAAGTTTACATACACTTAGGTTGGAGTCATTAAAACTTGTTTTTCAACCACTCAACAAATTTCTTGTTAACAAACTATAGTTTTGGCAAGTCGGGTAGGACATCTACTCTAAGTAATTTTTCCAACAATTGTTTACAGACAGATTATTTCACTGTATCACAATTCCAGTGGGTCAGAAGTTTACATACACTAAGTTGACTGTGCCGTTAAACAGCTTGTAAATTCCATAAAAATATGTCATGGCTTTAGAAGCTTCTGATAGGCTAATTGACATCATTTGAGTCAAATGTACATGTGGATGTACTTCAAGTCCTACCTTCAAACCCAGTGCCTCTTTGCTTGACATCATGGGAAAATCAAAAGAAATCAGCCAAGACCTCAGAAAAAAATTATTGTAGACCTCCACAAGTCTGGTTCAACCTTGGGAGCAATTTCAAAATGACTGAAGGGACCACGTTCATCTGTACAAACAATAGTATGCAATTATAAACACCATGGGACCACGCAGCCGTTATACCGCTCAGGAAGGAGATGCGTTCTGTCTCCTAGAGATGAACGTACTTTGGTGCGAAAAGTGCAAATCAATCACAGAACATCAACAAAGGACCTTGTGAAGATGCTGGAGGAAACAGGTACTAAAGTATCTATATCCACAGTAAAACGAGTCCTATATCGACATAACCTGAAAGGCCGCTCAGCAAAGAAGAAGCCACTGCTCCAAAACCGCCATAAAAAAGCCAGACTACGGTTTGCAACTGCACATGGGAACAAAGATTGTACTTTTTAGAGAAATGTCCTCTGGTCTGATGAAACAAAAATAGAACTGTTTGGCCATAATGACCATCGTTATGTTTGGAGGAAAAAGGGGGATGCTTGCAAGCCGAAGAACACCATCCCAACCTTGAAGCACGAGGGTGGCAGCATCATGTTGTGGGGGTGCTTTGCTGCAGGAGGGACTGGTGCACTTCACAAAATAGATGGCATGATGAGGAAGAAAAATTATGTGGATATATTGAATCAACATCTCAAGACATCAGTCAGGAAGTTAAAGCTTGGTCGCAAATGGGTCTTCCAAATGGACAATGACCCAAGCATGCGAGCAAAGAGGCCTACAAAACTGACTCAGTTACACCAGCTCTGTCAGGAGAAATGGGCCAAAATTCACCCAACGTATTGTGGGAAGCTTGTGGAAGGCTACCCGAAACGTTTGACCCAAGTTAAACAACTTAAAGGTAAAGCTACCAAATACTAATTGAGTGTATGTAAACTTCTGACCCACTGTGAAGGTGATGAAATAAATAAAAGCTGAAATAAATAATTCTCTCTATTATTCTGACATTTCACATTCTTAAATAAAGTGGTGATCCTAACTGACCTAAGACAGGGGATTTTTACTCTGATTAAATGTCAGGAATTGTGAAGAACTGAGTTTAAATGCATTTGGCTAAGGTGTATGTAAGCATCCGACTTCAACTGTACACACACGATAACATACGCACTACACATACACATGGATTTAGTAGTGTAGATATGTGGTAGTGGTGGAGTAGGGGCCTGAGGGCACACAGTGTGTTGTGAAATCTGTGAATGTATTGTAATGTTTTAAAATGTATAAACTACCTTCATTTTGCTGGACCCCAGAAAGAGTAGATCCATAATAAATTCAAATACAATACATACATATGAGCTGAGTACATGAATACATATGAGCTGAGACTCAATGAAGGAATACCTAGGACTTTGTTGATTTTCTTAATATTTGCATAACCAAGTCCAAGTTCGTGGGCTAGAAGAACCATCTCCTCTGGAGCACTCCTGCAGCCTGGAGGAAGTGTAAATACTTATCCTAAATGCATCTCGATCACCTTTACAGTCTGCACATTCTATCATGACAGAATTACAGAATCACTGGGTGGGTGAAGGCTATGGTGATTTTCAGTCCAGTGTTTCGACACTTAGGGCAAATCAAATCATGTACAAGTGGGTTCATTTGAGACATGTGGAATAAAAGCCACTGTTGGCTGGCTGCTGTCTGGTTGATCGCTGCTAGTTGTCATCTTTAGCTCAACTAATTTACGTCTCAACGCTCTGCTGCGGGCTTCCTCCTTTTCCTCCTCTACCTGCCTCGATCGGCGGATCAGGCACATTTTTTCTTTCATTCAACGCTTTTCTCGCATTGGCTAACTGAGATTGCCTATTTTTATTCACATACTGTAGGTATATTTTTCAAGATTTTCTCATTTCGTCTCTCTTTACGTTGATTCTTTGCGGGAGATATTTTTCAAACAACGTGCTGCGTGGCATGTGAGACATTTTAACCAATCAGGTTGCCGGAAAGGGCCTTTAAATGCCAGTAACCAATCGGATGTCAGGGAATTACTAATCTGTCAGCACGAGGCACTACGTCTACAAAAGATATAGCCATGTATGGACTAGGTAACGATATGCTTCGGGAAAACAAGCCTTTGAATGACATGATTCAACATGGAGTTTTAAAAATGGCGGTTGAAGTTCTACATGAAACATGCTATCAAGAACGACATTTATGGTAGGTGTGGTTGACGGAGTTGGGGTAAAATGATACAAATAAAATATTTATATACATTACTGACGATTTATTTGTACATTTTATGAAAGTTATAGTTGCAAAATATTCCAAAATCTGACAATTGACAGATGGAAGCAATCTCAATTTTTGCCTGGCCTTAAACTGGAACAGAATATGGCAAAATATGACCTTTGTATCCCATTGACCATTGCTTGACAGCAATTTTCAAGTCTTGCCATAGATTTTCAAGCCGATTTAAGTCAAAACAGTAACTAGGCCACTCAGGAACATTTAATGTCATCTTGGTAAGCAACTCCAGTATATATTTGGCCTTGTGTTTAAGGTTATTGTCCTGCCGAAAGGTGAATTGGTCTCCCAGTGTCTGTTGGAAAGCAGACTGAACCAGGTTTTCCTCTAGGATTTTGCCTGTGCTTAGCTCTATTCCGTTTATTTTTATCCAAAAAATCTTCCTAGTCCTTGCTGATGACCAGCATACCCATAGCATGATGCAGCCACCACTATTCTTGAATGTGTTGTGTTTGCCCTAAATATACCGCTTTGGTTTTTGCCACATTTTTTTTCAGTTTTAATTTAGTGCCTTATTGCAAACAGGATGCATGTTTTGGAATATTTGGATTCTGTACAGGGTTCCATTGGCCTCATGGTGAAATCCCTGAGCGGTTTTCTTCCTCTCCGGCAACTGAGTTAGGAAGTACGCCTGTATCTTTGTAGTGACTGGGTGTATTGATACACCATCCAAAGTGTAATTAATAATTTCATTATGCTCAAAGGGATATTCAATGTCTGCTTTAAAAAAAATATTTACCAATCTACCAATAGGTGCCCTTTGCAAGGCAATGGAAAACCTCCCTGGTCTTTGTGGTTGAATCTGTGTTTGAAATCACTGTTCGACTGAGGGATCTTTCAGATAATGTAGAGGGTACAGATATGAGGTAGTCATTCAAAAATAATGTTAAACACTATTATTGCACACAGAGTGAGTCCATGCAACTAATTATGTGACTTGTGACATTTTTTTTTTTAAACCTGAACTTATTTAGGCTTGTCATAAAAAAGGGGTTGGATACTTATTGACTCAAGACATTTCAGCTTTTAATTTTCAATTAATTTGTAAAAGAAAAAAAAGAAAAAAAACATAATTCCACTTTGACATTATGGGGTATTGTGTGTAGTCCAGAGACACACATTCTCAATTAAATTCATTTTAAACTCAGTCTGTAGTAACACAACAAAATGTGGAAATAGTCAAGGGGTGTGTATACTTTCTGAAGGCACTATAAATACTTCTGGGGAAAAATTACAAAATTCATTTGGAAGTGCATGAATTTAAATATTCAATGGTTTCCACCTATTGTGCTACTTAACGATGATAGCCCCTCGAATCTCTCAGTCAATCAGAGAAGATTACCGCTGACATGCAGCACTGCTGTGAATGTTTTTAGGTTCTAAGATGGCGACCACATCACTCTCTGCCATTTAACCAGTTATAACATCAGAATTATCGACAGCGAGGATAAATGGTGCTAGTCAAGGAAGACGGGGTGGGAAGCAGGGTTTTCAGGTGGGGGGGATGATGCAGGCAGATGGGGACTGAGTGGAGAATGGGTCGGGGTTATCTTCTTATGCATTTATTTGATTGTCAAATAAAAATGACAGAACTAAATAAAAAGTTGCTCACAACAACAACAAAAAAAGAACAGCTTATGTTACATATACAGTATGTTTGGTTTGTCCTCTGTGTGATCAAGTCAGTCCACATGAATGTTACATTCTAACTACATAGCTAGAGCGTATCCGACTATGCTGGAAAGTCAGACTAATAGGCTACACACACACACAGAGGCGACACTGACCCCCCCCCCCCCCCCAAAGAGCATGCCCACAACAAGGCACATCACTGTCAATTGCAATTGCAGGAGGGGCAGATAGAGAGAATAGAGAGGAGAGGGGAGGGGAGGATACACATGTTTTTGTGTCTTACCTTGATATCAGCCTTCTTGTTGAGGAGACTCTTGGCTGCGAAAGAGATTGAGAACACACTCTCAGAGTGAAAAGTACTCATCATACACATTATTTTACTAAAAACACACCTCAAACATACACACGCATGAGTGTCGATACCTATCTTACTCCTAGCTAGCTAACACACACACACACACACTGAACTCTGTCTGCAAACTCAACAAACCCTCTAACACACACACACACACGGAGCTCTCAAACGCCAAACTATAAACAGTGCCAACACACTCAAGCTCGTATACACACACAGACTACTGTAAACCCGTACAAACTAACACACACTAAAACATTCATAAACACTCCCACAACACACACACACGGGGGATTAGGGGTCAAAGGGCAGGGGAATATGGAATGGAGAAGCAGGTGTATAATAATGGCTTTGTTAATCTCAGAGGCAGGTGGGATTCACTCAGATTACGATTACGGGATTCCTCTCCGGGAATATAATATAGTATGAAGCGCCATGAAAATGATGATGCACACATTCTTTACTAGCCTAGGCAGCCGCTAGAGCTCAACTATTGTCTAGGCTTAATGTGCTCAGACGGTAAAACACTTGTGTGCCCCGGTAACCGGTTCGTACATAAAACATCCTCTATTCAGGCTGCAGAGGTATGGGTTTCCTCTTTAACTAGCTTTAATGGTGTACCACCGGCCAACAAAACAGGTTAAATAGACGTACTGTCTTAATAAAACAATTTCCCACCACCTTGATAGAGTGGCTAATGCCTGATGTTGTGCCCACAGAGTGCTACAACCTGATTGCACACTGCGTTCAGCCAACACCCGGAAGTGGTCTGAAAATCCGGAAATGGTGGTGGAAAATGGTGTTATATTAAGAGAGTATGCATATTTTTCCCGTTTTTCCCCCAGCGGCACGCCATTAAAGGTGGAAACTGATGCCTTTACAGCCTGAATTGACAATGTTTTATGTACGAACCGGTGGCATTACAATAGAAATAGATCATACACATGCGGAGGCACATAGATACTCATAAGAGCTTGCATATCTGTATGAACTAACACTTTCACACACACAGATTAAATCTTTTTTTCCCCTCATCAAGCTGCACACAATACCTCATAATGACAAAGCAAAAACAGGTTTTTAGAAATTCAGACCCTTCACTCAGTACTTTGTTGAAGCACCTTTGGCAGCCTCGAGTCTTCTTGGGTATGACGCTACTCGCTTGGCAAATCTGTCTTTGGGGAGAGTCTCCCTTTCTTCTCTGCAGATCCTCTTAAACTCTCAGGATGAATGTCGTGGAATTATTGTAATCAACAGGAGAGACCTTTACATTTCTTCAAAACAAGTAAACGTTATTATTTCATTACTGCAGTAATGGAGCTTGTCAACGATCCGTTGAGAGCACAATGAGCAAATTTGAGCTATAGCATTTTATAGCAACGTCCATCCTCCTGGATGTTCATGACAAACAACAGATGTATGGAATGGGTCACAGGGAAAAGATTCATATGAAAGATACTAATAATTCACAGCAAACAGTATCTGCTGTAAAGACTGTTCTCATCTCCCCCTAGGACCCAAGTACAGAAACATTAACTCATGCTATGGAATGCAGTCTTGTTAGGCCCCGTGTGGCTCAGTTGGTAGAGCATGGCGCTTGCAACGCCAGGGTTGTGGGTTCAATTCCCACGGGGGGCCAGTACAAAAAAAAAAAAAAAAAAAAAAAAAAGTATGAATGTATGTACTTGTAAGTCGCTCTGGATAAGAGCGTCTGCTAAATGACTTAAATGTAAATGTAAATGTCTTATTACCCGAAGACATCGTAAATCTTTTGTCAGTATTAAATCTCCCAGCGCCCACTTTCAGTTCACACAGACACAATAGAGTTATAAGAACCCTCTATTCAGAAGCCACTCCTGCGTTGTCTTGGCTGTGTGCCTAGGGTCGCTTGTCTTGTTGAAGGTGAACCTTCGCCCCAGTCTGAGGGCCTGAGTGCTCCGGAGCAGGTTTTCATCAAGGTACTTTGCTCCATTAATCTTTCCCTTGATCCTGACTAGTCTCCCAGTACCTGCTGCTGAAAAACATCGCCACAGCATGATGCTGCCACCACCATGCTTCACCGTAGGGATGGTGCCAGGTTTCTTCCAGATGTGACGCTTGACATTCAGGCCAAAGAGTTCAATCTTAGTTTCATCAGACCAGAGAATCTTCTTTCTCATGGTCTTGAGAGTCCTTTAGGTGCCTTTGGCAAACTCCAAGCGGGCTGTCATGTGCCTTTCACTGAAGAGTGGCTTCCCCAGATTGCGCAGATTGCCCAAACTTATTCCATTTAAGAATAATGGAGGCCACTGTGTTCTTGAGGACATTCAATGCTGCAGACATTTTTTGGTACCCTTCCGCAGATCTGTGCCTCAACACAATCCTGTCTTGGAGCTCTACGGACAATTCCTTCAACCCCATGGCTTGGTTTTTGCTCTGACATGCACTGTCAACTGTGGGACCTTAAATAGACAGGTGTGTGGCTTTCCAAATCATGTCCAAGCAATTGAATTTACCACAGGTGGACTCCAATTAAGTTGTAGAAACATCTCAAGGATGGAAACAGGATGCACCTGAGCTCAATTTTAAGTCTCCTAACAAAGGGTCTGAATAGTTACAGTTGAAGTCCGAAGTTTACATACACTTAGGTTGGAGTCATTAAAACTTGTTTTTCAAGCATTCCACAAATGTCTTGTTAACTTCTCTAGGATAGGGGGCAGCATTTTCACTTTGGATGAATAGCGTGCCCAGAGTGAACTGCCTCCTACTCCGTCCCAGATGCTAATATATGCATATTATTATTACTATTGGATATAAAACACTCTGAAGTTTCTAAAACTGTTTGAATGATGACTGTGAGTATAACATAACTCATATGGCAGGCAAAAACCTGAGAAAAAATCCAGGAAGTGAGAATTCTGAGGCTGGTCGATTTTCAACTCATCGCCTATTGAAATTACAGTGGGATATGAATCTGTTTGCATTTCCTACGCCTTCCACTAGATGCCAACAGTCTGTAGAACGTTGAATGAAGCTTCTACTGTGATGTGGGGCCGGATGGGAGCTGTTTTAGTCAGTGGTCTGGCAGAGTGCCAGTTCCTGGTCACGCGCATTCCACATGATATCGACTTGCGTTCCATTACTTCTATAGACACAAAGGAATTCTCTGGTTGGAACGTTATTGAATATTTATGATAACAACATCCTAAAGATTGATTCTCTACTTAGTTAGACAAGTTTATTCGACCTGTAATATAACATTTTGGAGTTTTCGTCCGATGTTCGCCTGGATCTGCGCAAGCGTTTGGATATGTGTACTATACGTGCAAACAGAAGTAGCTTCTTGGACATAAATAACAGACATTATCAAACAAAACAACAATATATTGTGGAACTAGGATTCCTGGGAGTGCATTCTGATGAAGATCATCAAAGGTAAGGGAATATTTATGATGTAGTTTCGTATTTCTGTTGACTCCAACATGGCGGAGAAATGTTGTTTATATCTGAGCGCCGTCTCAGATTATTGCATGGTTTGCTTTTTCCGTAAAGTTTTTTTGAAATCTGACACAGCGTTTGCATTAAGAACAAGTGTAACTTTAATTCTATGTAAAATATGTGTCTTTCATCAAAGTTATTTCTCAAAGTTATTTCTGTTATTTGATGTGGCTCTCTGCAATTTCCCTGGATATTTTGGAGGCATTTCTGAACATGGCGCCAACGTAAACTGAGATTTGATATAAATATAAACTGATATAAATATGCACATTATCGAACAAAACATACATGTATTGTGTAACATGATGTCCTATGAGTGTCACCTGATGAAGATCATCAAAGGTTAGTGATTCATTTTATCTCTATTTCTGCTTTTTGTGACTCCTCTCTTTGGCTGGAAAAATGGCTGTGTTTTTCTGTGGCTATGTACTGACCTAACATAATCATTTGGTGTGCTTTCGCTGTAAATCCTTTTTGAAATCAGACATGTTGGCTGGATTCACAACAAGTGTAGCTTTAATTTGGTGTCTTTCATGTGTGATTTCATGAAAGTTAGATTTTTATAGTAATTTATTTGAATTTGGCGCTCTGCATTTTTACTGGCTTTTGGCCAAGTGGGACGTTAGCATCCCACATATCCCAGAGAAGTTAACAAACTAGAGTTTTGGCAAGTCGGTTAGGACATCTACTTTGTGCATGATTTCCTTTGATTTTCCCATGATGTCAAGCAAAGAGGTACTGAGTTTGAAGGTAGGCCTTGAAATACATCCACAGGTACACCTCCAATTGACTCAAATTATGTCAATTTGCCTATCAGAAGTTTCTAAAGCCATGACATCATTTTCTGGAATTTTCCAAGCTGTTTAAAGACAGTCAACTTAGTGTATGTAAACGTCTGTCCCACTGGAATTGTGATACAGTGAATTATAAGTTAAATAATCTGTCTGTAAACAATTGTTTGAAAAATTACTTGTGTCATGCACAAAATAGAGGTCCTACACGACTTGCCAAAACTATAGTTTGTTAACAAGAAATTTGTGGAGTGGTTGAAAAATTAGTTTTAATGACTTCCGACTTCAACTGTAAATAAGGTATTTTGGTTAGGATTTTTTATACATTTCCTAAAATTTCTAAAAAACAGTTTTTGCTTTGTCACTATCAGGTATTATGTGTAGATTGATGAGGAACATTTTTTATTTAATCAATTTTAGAATAAGGCTGTAATGTAAGAAAATGTAGAAAAGGGGAAGGAGTCCATGACATGGACTGACCAGGTGAATCCAGGTGAAAGCTATGATCCCTTATTGATATCACTTGTTAAATCCACTTCAATCAGTTTAGATGAAGGGGAGGAGACCGGTTGAATAATAAAAAAAAATATCCTTGAAACATGGATTGTGTATGTGTGCCATTCAGAGTGTGAATAGGCAAGACAAAATGTAAGTGCCTTTAAACAGGGTATGGTAGTAGGTGCCAAGTGCACAGGTTTATGTCAAGAACTGCAACGCTGCTGGGTTTTTCATGCTCAGTATCCTGCGTGTATCAAGAATGGTTCACTACCCAAAGGACATCTTGGCATTTTGTCTCTGCTTAATACGTACAGGAAACTGTTGAGCGGAAAAACCCCAGCAGCGTTGTGGTCCTTGACACACTCAAACTGGTGCGCCTGGCACCTACGCCCATACCCTGTTCAAAGTCACTTAAATATTTTGTCTTGCATTATCCATTCACCCTCTGAATGGCACACATACACAATCCATGTCTCAAGGCTCAGAAATCCTTCTTTAACGTGTATCCTCCACTTTATCTATACTGATTGAAGTGGATTTAACAGGTGATATCAATGAGGGATCATAGCTTTCACCTGGATTCACCTGGTCAGTCAATGTAATGGAAAGGTGCAGGTGTTCCTAATGTTTTGAACACTCAGTGTACAAAACATACACACAAGTGCCTGGAACTCGTTCAAATATTTTTATTGAACACACACAGGAATGGTGTATAGGTATGAAAGGCAGGTATACAATTTTTAACTAAACATAAAAGAGCAGACAGAAATAAAAAGATCCAGAGTTCTGGGTACAAAACAATTATTACAAAACAAGACATACAAAACAAGGACAGGTAGAAAGAAAGAGGGTGGGTGTCACCCCCCCTTATTCCCCCCCTTTATCCCCCCCCCCCCCCCCCCTTATCCCTTCCCCTTATACCCCTCCCCGCTGCTCGGGTGGCGGTGCCAGCACGTGCTGCCCAGAGGTGGATTAAAATATTACAATGGAGAGTGCGTTAAAAAGTACAAATTCACAGCGCCGAATGGTCCAAGTAAGAGAGGAAAGGCTGCCAGATCTGATCAAATGTTAATAATTTATTGTTCAGAATATATCTAATCCTTTCTAAGTGTACAGTGTTTGCCAATTCGCTGAGCCATAATTTGGTAGTGGGCGCTTCCCTCTTTTTCCAGAACAACAAGATTAGTTTTTTTGCCGAAATGAGACTGTAAGAGATGAGTTGTTTTTGGGGGTTGGTTAGTCCGATTAGGGAATCAGACACTCCCAGGATTATCAGAAGCGGGTCTGGGTCAATTGAAGTCTCCAGAACTTCAGAGAGGATCCTAAAAATTCCACACCAGTAACCATGCAAGCTAGAGCATAGGGCAAAGCAGTGGAGAAGTGTACCCTGTGCAGCCTGACATTTATCACACAAAGGGGATGTATCAGGAAATATCCTATGCAGTTTGGTTTTGGAATAGTGTAATCTGTGTAATACCTTGAATTGTATGAGCCGATGTCTGGAGTTAATGGAGCAGGTGTGGATATACTCCAAGCTATCTTCCCAGTCTGCCATCGAAATGTCAGTCCCTAGTTCTTCCTCCCATTTTGCCTTAATGGCCTCTGTAGAGGGTGTG
This sequence comes from Salvelinus fontinalis, assembly GCF_029448725.1. Taxonomy (NCBI): domain Eukaryota; kingdom Metazoa; phylum Chordata; class Actinopteri; order Salmoniformes; family Salmonidae; genus Salvelinus; species Salvelinus fontinalis. The sequence goes on from NC_074674.1 coordinate 15,112,736, forward strand.
CTAACCGATTGAAAAGAGTCATATAAACAAGATATCAGTTTGTCTGAGGTGGGGGATGTTTTTATGCATCCGTCAAACATGGAAGGCTTAGCGTTCCCAAATGTTGGGAGGTGTTTCCTAACATAGTCTCTGATTTGTAGGTATCTGAAAAAGTTATTTCTGGGAAGATTATAAGTTTCCCTCAGCAACTCAAAGGAAGCAAAGGTCCCTTCTATATATAAATCCCCTATGGTACTTATCCCCAACTCTCCCCATTGCTCAAAGGTGTTATCAAGGTTGGAGGGGGCAAAGGAGGGGTTCCTGGCAACAGGGAGCATGAATGACATTGGTCTAAGCTCAAAGTGGGTTTTAATTTGCTTCCAGATTCGGACTGTGCAATGTATAATAGGATTGTTACGATAAAGTGACCTCTCCAGATTGACAGGCGACAAAATCACAGCACCAATAGAGAAGGGGTGACACTCCTCACGCTCCATACTAAGCCAGGTGGGTGACGGACGTGCGTCATCCAGCAAAAACGTAACCGCACGGAGGTTAGCGGCCCAATAATAAAATATAAAATTTGGGAGAGACAGTCCTCCTTCCATCTTGGATTTGCAGAGGTGTTTTTTACCTATCCTGTGTGTTTTATAATCCCAGATGAAAGGATTGATAATTGAGTCCAGTTGTTTATGAAAGGATTTAGGTATGAATACTGGGATGTTCTGGTATAGGTAGAGCAGTTGTGGGAGGAAGACCATTTTAATGGCATTAATTCTTCCGAGCAGAGAAATTGGGAGAGTTCTCCAAAATTGTATGTTTGTTTTTAGTTTTTGCATCAGCGAGGGGAAATTCTCTTTAAATAGTAAGGAATATTGTTTGGTAACTACAATTCCTAGATAGGTAAATTTTTCTGAAGATAACTTAAGTGGAAGATGTTCTAGCCAGGAGGTGTTTTGTAACCGTATGGGCATTAATTCACTCTTGTTCCAATTTATTCTGTATCCCGAGAAGGTACCAAACAAATTAATCACATCAAGAATAGCTGGAATACTAGCTTGGGGTTCTGTTACATAGAGGAGAATGTCATCTGCGTATAGGGAAATCTTATTTAGAGTATCTTTAGTATTATAGCCGTGTATTGCTGCATCAGATCTAATCGTCTGAGCGAGAGGTTCAATGATTAGGGCGAAGAGCATCGGCGACAGCGCACAACCCTGCCTTGTCCCTCTGTAGAGGTTAAATCGGGGCGACAATGATTGGTTAGTGAGTATTCTCGCACAGGGGTTCCTATATAAAAGCTGGATCCAATTTATGAACCCATCTCCAATATTAAATTTATGTAGGACTTTGAATAGATAGGACCACTCAACTTGGTCAAAAGCCTTCTCGGCGTCAAGAGATATAACGGCAAGGTCCATGTTTGGTAACCTCTGAGAATACATAATGTTGAAGAGGCGCCTGAGATTGAAGAATGAGTTTCTGTTCGGGATAAAGCCGGTCTGGTCCGAATGGACCAGTTTGCCAATTAAAGTGCTAAGCCTGTTAGCCAGGGTTTTTGCTAAAATCTTTTGGTCTGTATTGAGGAGGGATATTGGTCTGTATGACCCTACCTCTTCCGGATCTTTACCCTTCTTATGTATAACTGTAATGAATGCTTCCTCCAAAGTAGATGGAAGAGCTCCATCCTCTCTGGACTGAACCAACATTTTGTGCAGGTAGGGAGAGAGCATGTTGCTGAATGTTTTATAGAATTCACCCGGGTATCCATCTGGGCCCGGGGTCTTGCCACTCTTTAGAGTTTTGATTGTTTCTCGAATTTCTTCAAGAGATATTTCCTTATTCAGGAAGTTAGAATCTTCCTGGCTCAGGGCAGGAAGATTACAGTCATCCAAAAAGTTTTGCATAATTAAGGGGTTAGAATCGGCTTTAGATGTATATAGAGTCTCATAAAACTGACGGAATCTGTCATTGATGTCTTTGGGGGAAGAGAGTAATTCCCCAGATGCAGACTTAACTTTGTGAATCATTCGGTCACTCACAATTTTTCGAAGTTGTCTGGCGAGTAATTTGTGTGGTTTGTCACCAAACTCAAAATATTTTTGCTTGGCGTAGAGAAAAGATTTAGCAATTTTAGCTGAGAGAGTCTGATTATATTCAAATTTTAAAGAGGTAATTTTTTTATGTTTCTCCATAGATGGATGTCTAGCATTCTCCCTATCCAGTAAGTGAATTTGTCCCTCCAGTACTACCAATTTTCCCTTGTTTTGCCTACTCCTGGCAGTCTGATAGGAGATGATACAGCCTCTCAAATAAGCCTTAAGTGTTTCCCACAGTAATGCTGGGGAAGTCTCTGTGTTGTCGTTGGTATCAAAGAAAAATGTTATTTGGTCTTTAAGATGTTCACAGAATGTTGGTTCTGTGAGGAGCTGAGGATTTAACCTCCAGACCCTCTCGTTTGGTACCATGTCACCCAATCTCAGGGAGAAGGTGAGTGGACTGTGGTCCGAGATTATAATATCATGATACTTCACATTACAGGTATAGGGGAGTAGTTTAGCATCAACCAAAAAGTAGTCAATTCGAGTATAAACATTGTGAACATGAGAGTGAAAGGAGTATTCCCTGCCCGTAGGGTTAGTGATCCTCCATATATCAAATAAGTTAGAATTCTTTATGTAGGTATTCAAGAATTCACTTGAATAGGAGGTGGGGGTTCGCCGGGTAGAGGATCTGTCCAAATATTGGTCTAGCACGCAGTTAAGGTCCCCTCCAATGATCAGGTTAGTATGGGAGATATCTGGAATCAGGGCAAGGACTCTTTTGAAAAAAGAGGGGTTATCAATGTTTGGCCCATAGATATTTAGTAGAGTTACAGAAGTAGAGTGGATCTCTCCTATTACGATCACATAACGACCCTCTTTATCCACAATAGTGGTTTTATGTAGAAAGGGAATTCCTTTCCGTACCAGAATCGCTGTGCCTCTCGTTTTGGCAGAGAAGTTAGAGTGATACACTTGCCCCACCCACCTACATTTAAGTCTGCTGTGAGCATTATTTTTCAGATGGGTTTCTTGCAAAAATATAATATCAGACGAGAGTGCTTTCAAGTGGGCTAGGACCTTGCCTCTCTTAATTGGTTCGTTTAAGCCCCTGACATTCCAGGAAGTGAATGTGAGCCCCGCCCCCCTCTCATTTGTAGTTCCTATGGTGGCCTGCATAACTTGTAACTCAATAAAAAGGTAAGAAAGCGCACCAAACCATCACGATCAGCATATGTAGCAGCTACACCCGAGCAGTATCCAACCAGCCCCTCCCCCCCTGCAAGCCCCTTTACTTCCCACCCTGTTCCCCTACTTTCCCCACTATTTACCCCCCCGCCCAACCCACCTTTAACAGGCATACACAAATAGGAGAGAAAATAAAATAAAAATAAAAATAATAAACACATTGTCTGGCCGATGCCAAAAAAGCACGGCGCGACCTCGAACAAGAGGTGAAACAGAAATAAAATCCCAACTGTACGTTCACCTCTCACTATCCTAGAACTTCTACTAACATATGAACTGAGGAGGCTCCCGCGAATAAAGTGTCCAATTAGCATCTAATAAACCTAAAGAGAATAAGTTTCAACCTAAACATATTGCGCACTTAAGCGTCATCTTGGGTCTATCTATCCCTGAGATAAGCAAGATATAGCATCACAAGATTATTTTGCTAAGCACTGCCGGTCTAAACATGAACCATCAGCAACCAACTTAGACAGCCGTACATTTACATATTGTGGGTTAGATCGGAAACAAGAATTTTTCTAAATTAAACGTATCCCCCAGTCAGAAAATAAATAAATAAAAAGGTTATATATATACATGTATACATACACACACATACACATACTTACCCATATACATATATATATATATATATATAAACATACATATACATACATACATACATATACACACATATATATACATACATACACATACACACATACAAACACATACACACACACATCCCCAAAAAATACATATAAAGGTATATATTTAAAAATATACATATACACACACACACCCATACATATCTACATATGCGCATATACACATACATACCCATACATACAGAAACATTCATGCCCCAGAGTAATAATCTACACTAATTTAAAATATACACATACATAATAGTAACATGCTAAGAGAAAATAATTATAAAGTACAAATAATAATTATATGTACGCACACCTACCTAGACACTACAGAGGGCTGGTAGGGATCTAATCGGGAGAGCGGCCCTCGGCTATATCAAAGGCAGAACGGCACAAAACATCCACCTGCTATCCAGGTGTCTGTGTCTGCCCCTTCCCCACCATCACCCCCAGTCCCCTGCAAGCTTTAAATAAATGGTATTGTAATAACAATAAATGTAAGAATTAAAAAATAAATAACGAAACAAAAAAAAATGGGGGTAATAAGTATATTCATCCGAAAGTGACAATGATCAAACCTGGAAGGCATCCTAAATAGGCATCGCTCTGAACACAGCCAGAATGAAAGTGACTTTAATTGAGAGCCAAGACCGCCCTCCACAGCATCTTGCATGTTCGGTAGCCCTTGTTGAGACCGTTCAATACGGTTTCACCCGTTATGGTTTAGTATGGATTCGATTCCATGAGCAGACCCTAACACACAATGACAAGGCACTCTAACCTGTACGGGGGATTGGCGTATGTTCCCGGATAAACTTCTCTGCGTCCAAAACCGAGGAGAGCCACATCTTCTCACCAGAGGGCGGGGTAATTCTTAGTCTTGCAGGGAAGAGCAAGGCTGGGCGAAGATGGAGTTTGTAGAGTTTGGCCATGACATCTCTGTAGCCGCCACGGTCCTTTGCCACATCGGGCGCATAATCATCATAGACACGGAAGGGGTGCCCTTTATGTAACAGGTTGCCCCTCATTCGGGCCTCGCGCAGGATAAGATCCTTGGTCTTGAAACTGTGACAACAGATGATTACTGGGCGAGGGCGTTGACCCGGTCCAGGCACTGGGACAGGGGCGCGATGTGCACGGTCCAGCTGGGGGTCCGAACCCAAAACGTCCGATCCCATTGCATCCTTCAATAGCTTGGCGAAGAAGTCGGTGGGGCGAGAGCCCGCCTCTACCCCCTCTGCCAGACCAACAACGCGAAGGTTATTACGTCTGGAACGGCCCTCCAGGTCGACCACTTTCACAGAAAGCCTCTGCACAGTACCCTGTAGTGACGAGCACAGCTTCTCTAACTCGTCGATCCTACCAGCGCTGAATTCAGAAGCCCTCTCAAGGTCCACAATACTCTGGCCCTGCGAAGCGACCGCTCGAATGGTGCCCTCGATTTTGGTGTCCAGTTCAGCAATAGTAGCCTTAAGATCCTCAGCTAAAGCAACACGTAGTTCTCCCAAAGCCTGGGTAAGTTCTTTAAGTGTCACGTTGTTGCCTGTGCCTTCCGCCATGTCTGTCTCGTTGTTTGGTGTGGAGTAGGCCTCCGATGTGGATTTATTGTCCTTTGGTCGCTTATTACTCGGCATTTTTACACAGAAAGTTACGATGTTGTATTAGAAAGAAACGTTTGTTGTAAAAAGTATCATAAAGTAGGGTAAGTTAGATTATTTCGCAAAAAAGTTGCAGGAGCCTCTCACACGCAGCCGTTCACTCCAACATGCTAGCTCCGCCCCAAGTGCCTGGAACTCTATTGGAGGGATGTGACACCATTCTTCCATGAGAAATACGTGTTCAATTGGAATGAGATCTGGTGACTGACATACTGACTGACTGACTTTAACCCCCCTATGCTCCTTCGACACCCTTCTTTCAAAGTAAATGAGATCTCTTCTTCTCACTAAGGTGGCCAAAATAATGGGCAACTGGGCATTTTTATACGTGACCCTCAGCATGATAGGATGTGAACTCTTAAGTAGCTCAGGAACCACATGTGTGGAAGAACCTGCTTTCAATATCATTTGTATCCATTGTTTACTCAAGTGTTTTGTTTCGTTTGGCAGTTACCTGCATTTATCACACACATCAAACAAGCCTCTCGTACACCTCACACACTGCTCATGAGGGAGAGGACGAAGGGCAAAAAAAAAAAGACAGAAAACGACTCCAAAGACACAAAAGACTAAAACATGTTAGAGAGAGAGGGGGTGGGAGGGAGAGAGGGCGAGAGAGAGGAAAGAAGGATATGCCATGCATGCTTCCTTATTCGTTAGAGGGGGAGGGGAGGATGAAGAGAGGGAAGGAGGAGGGAGGGATAATAGAGGTAGTGGATGAGAGGAAGAACACAAGAAGAGCAAAAGGGAAAGATGAGGAAAGGAGTGTGAGGGAGAGAAGAGAAGAGAGGAGAGAAGGTGTACATGTGGAGGAGGTATAGAAGCGAGTGATGGAGGGAGGAGAGAAAGAGGATACCTTGCTCCACTATCCCAGCGGTAGTTCCAGACACCGTAGTGATTGATGCCGGAGATGTAGACTGTCTACCAACTGACGCAGAGAGAGGGAGAGAAATAGAGAAAGACAGAGAACAAGTGAAAGCAAAGAACAGAAAAGGGGAAAGGAGCGAGGGAAGAGAAGAGAGAAGTGTGTTAGTGTGAAGAGGACAGATTGAAGTCACATTAGGTCCAAGGTAAGTCAAGCGTCTCAGAGTAAGTGCTGATCTAGGATCAGGTACCTCCCCTGTCCATTCATTATAATCTAAAAGGCTAAACTGATCTCAGATCAGCCCTCCTACTCTGAGGCGCAAGTCTCCTTCCCATCTTACCTGGGTCAGCAGACACAGTGTGAGTGCAGAGGAAGTAGGGATGGGACAAATGGAATATATTTCTTATAGAAATACTTCAACCAAATTACACATTGGTTTCCTTACCCTGTAAACAGTCTATGTACAAGGTACGACAGCAATCCATGCTTTGGTTTAGTTTCCCTGGCAGTGGCTGGCACTCCTCTCTTCAAGTCAGAGACTGTTCTCTCTTTTACTGCACGGCAAGCGGTACCGATGCACCAAGTCTGGAACCAACAGGACCTTGAACAGCTTCTGTCCCCAAGCCATAAGACTGCTAAATAGTTATTTAAATACTTAACCAAATAGCTACCCGAACTATCTGCATTGAACCTTTTTGCAAATAACTTTTCTGACTCATCATATACACTGCTGCTACTGTTTATTATCTGTCACTTTATTCCTAGTTATATGTATATATCTACACTATATGGCCAAAAGTATATGGACATATTAAACATCCTCGTTAAACATCTCATTCCAAAATCATGGCCATTAATATGGAGTTGGTCCTCCCTTTGTTGCTATAACAGCCTCCACTCTTCTGGGAAGGCTTTCCACTAGAGGCTGGAACATTGCTGTGGGGACGGGCACTGATGTTGGACGATTAGGCCTGACTTGCAGTTGGCGTTCCAATTCTTCCCAAAGGTGTTCGATGGGGTTGAGGTCAGGGCTCTGTGGAGGCCAGTCAAGTTCTTCCACACCGATCTCGACAAACCATTTTTGTCCTCGCTTTGTCCACAGGGGGCATTGTCATGCTGAAACAGGAAAAGGCCTTGCCACAAAGTTGGAAGCATAGAATTTTTTTAAGAAAAATGTATTTCACCTTTATTTAACCAGGTAGGTTCTCATTTACAACTGCCACCTGGCCAAGATAAAGCAAAGCAGTGCGACAAAAACAACAACACAGAGTTACACATAAACAAACGTACAGTCAATAACACAATAGAAACATCTATGTACAGTGTGTGCAGATGTAGAAGAGTAGGGAGGTAAGGCAATAAATAGGCCATGGAGGCGAAATAATTACAATTTAGCATTAACAATGGAGTGATAGATTTGCAGATGATGATGTGCAAGTAGAGATACTGGGGTGCAAAAGAGCAAGAGGATAAGTAACAATATGGGGATGAGGTAGTTGGGTGTGCTATTTACAGATTGGATGTGTACAGGTACAGTGATCGGTAAGCTGCTCTGACAGATTATGCTTAAAGTTAGAGAGGGAGATATAAAACTCCAGCTTCAGTGATTTCTGCAATTTGTTCCAGTCATTGGCAGCAGAGAACTGGAAGGAAAGGCGGTCAAAGGAAGTGTTGGCTTTGGGGGTGACCAGTGAAATATACCTGCTGGAGCGTGTGCTATGGGTGGGTGTTGCTATGGTGACCAGTGAGCTGAGATAAGGCGGGTCTTATCTAGCATAGACTTATAGATGACCTGGAGCCATTGGGTTTGGCAACGAATATGTATTGAGGGCCAGTCAACGAAAGCATACAGGTCACAGTGGTGGGTGGTATATGGGGCTTTGGTGACAAAACGGACGGCACTGTGATAGACTACATCCAATTTGCTGAGTAGAGTGTTGGAGACTATTTTGTAAATGACATCGTTAGCACAGTGTCCAAAGAAGGGCCAGATGTATACAGAATTGCGGTAGTCAACTGCGAATGCTGTTATTGTCGAGTGGAAACACCTAGGAGCAACAACAGCTTGGCTGCAAAGTGGTAGGCACAATGTCATTGTACACTATAGCGATTTCCCTTCACTGGAACTAAGGGACCTAGCCTGAACCATGAAATACAGCCGCAGACCGTTATTCCTCCTCCACCAACCTTTACAGTTGGGCAGGTAGCAATCCCAGATTCATCCGTCAGACTGCCAGATGGTGAAGCATGGTGATCTTAGGCTTGTGTGCGGCTTCTCGGCCATTGAAACCCATTTCATGGAGCTCCGGACGAACAGTTCTTGTGCTGACGTTGCTTCCAGAGTCCGTTTGGAACTCGGTAGTGAGTGTTACAACCGAGGACAGGCGATTTTGTCACGCTGCGTGCTTCAGCACTCGGCGGTCCCGTTCCATGCGCTTGTGTGGTCTACCACTTTGTAGCCAAGCCATTGTTGCTCCTAGATGTTTGCGCTTCACAATAACAGCATTCACAGTTGACCGGGCAGCTCTAGCAGGGTAGAAATTTGATGAACTGACTTGTTGGAAAGGTGGCATCTTATGACGGTGCCACGTTGAACGTCACTGAGCTCTTCAGTACGGGCCATTCTATGACCAATGTTTGTTTATCGAGATTGCATGGCTGCGTGCTCGATTTTATACACCTGTCAAAAACAGGGGTGGCTGAAATAGCCCGAATCCACTAATCTGAAGTCATTACCACATACTTATGGCCATGGCCATGTAGTGTACCTCAATTACCTCGTACCCTTGCATATCGAGTCGGTACTGGTACCCTTTGTATATAGTAGCCAAGTTATTGTTACTCATTGTGTATCTATTATTACGTGTTTTAGTTTTGGAATATTTCTCTATTTTCTTTCTCTCTGCATTGTTGGGAAGGGCCGGGAAGTAAGCATTTCACTGGTAGTCCACACCACAAATTTGATTTGTTTCTAAATGCTAATGTTTTAGCATTTGTGGCACAAATCCCACTCAAGTCGACCTCCTGAGTGGTGCAATGGTCTAAGGCACTGCATCGCAGTGCTAGCTGTGCCACTAGAGATTCCAGGCTCTGTCGCAGCTTCCGGGTTAAGTGGGCATTGTGTCAAGAAGCAGTGTGGCTTGGTTGGGTTGTGTTTCGGAGGACGCACGGCTCTCGACCTTTGCCTCTCCCGAGTCCGTACGGGAGTTGCAGCGATGAGACAAGACTGTAACTACCAATTGGATAGCACAACAATTGGGGAGAAAAAGGGGTGAAGAAAAATTCTGCAAAAATAACAACTAAAAACTCCCACTCAAGTCATGGGACTGATATTAGCATTTTTCACACATCATGTTCAAATAATCCATAAGTGACTTTGGTAAACTTCACAATTCATTTTAGATACTTTTGGATTATTTGCACATGATGCGCGAAAAATGCTAATATCCGTCCCATGACTTGAATTGGATTTGTGCCACAAATGCTAAAGTGCTAACATTTGGAAACAGTGCCAGGGAAACTAAAATAAAACATGGATTGCTGTCATACCTTTTCCATAGACTGCTTACACGATAAGGAAACCAATATGTCATTTTGTCCTTTGGGTGAACTCTCCCTTTAAAGTTTAAACGGCCACCGGTTTTCTGTTAAAGCGAAAACAAAAATTACCCAAATTCTACAATTGCTATTGCGCTCAATGACGTTCTATTTAAGGCAGTCATACAGTAGGCTTTAGTGCGAAGTTGTCTAATGTTTGTTGTTGGGGCCCCTCGCTGCTACCAGGATTTGTTTGGGTCTTACGGTTCGTCCCTTTCAGATGGTTAAGCATTGCACCTGTACTACCATACTGTACCTCAATTCCACCTCGCATTTCACCACCTTCTCATTTAACTTCTCAAAGTATTGCCATGCAGGACTTCACTGCTGTTGTTTGCCTTTCTCTGCCTTTTCCCCAACTGCTAATGATGATGACGTAGTGGTGGATAGTCGACTCCAAAATAATAGATTCCTCGACTTCTTGCACATCGACTCTCGGTGTCCACTCCCATTTCTGAGTGTCAAGATTTGATTCCGCTTGAAATCGACTCCTCGACTGCTAAGATTCGGTATTTTTGGAACGGAGGAGACTGATTACTTGCTGTACTTCCGAGAACACAAACACTTGCATCGTGCATAGCAGGCTAGCGAGGGACGAAGAGAGGGGAGGGGTTTATAGGCAGGTCAGGTATAGGCAGGTCGGCCACTAGGCAGACAGAGTCAGAACTGTTCACTAGGCCTATCTATCGGTGGTCAAAAGCTGTACCTTGCAATGGAATGCTGTATCTCGCAAATTCTTGGCTTGCAATGTCTGGCAACTTCAGTAAAGCAGGACCTATCATCAATGAGTAGGCTAGGATATTCTACACGCACCAGACCGAAGACTGAGCACGAAGGTGTATCATTAGTTTGTGCTCAGCGAGGGAGAGAGAGGAGGGGGCAGGCAGAAAGGACTATGCGCAATTGTCTTGGTAATCTGTATCTCGCAATGTCTTGTCTTGCAAAGCCTCGCAAATTCACCAAAGTAGCCTAAAGTTCACCTCTGCCTCTCTGGTTTTATTTAAATGACACAACAGGCCTTTATAGCCTATCGTCTAGTTAGGCTATAACACGGCAAAAAATAAGTTTTGTGATAACTGCACTGTGATATACATTTTGTGGGCAAATAAATTTAATAAACATAACTTTAATGATCACAATTTCGTTTGAACGTTTAAACGCTTTAAAGTTCACACCCCTAAGTGGAGGAGAAACATGTCACGATCCATGCAAGTTACCATTGTAGTCAAACTTAGTAAATTGGAGGTGAAACTCAATTCGTGATAATGAGAAGGAGAGAGAGAGTGTGTGTGCATGTGGGTGTGTCTGTCTTTGTGCGTGTGTGTACTCTTGCGCGCATGTGTATGTGACTGTAGTATGCATGCATGCATGCGCGTGCATGCGCAGTTTGACATTTATCGTCATGAATCTTTCCCTGGAGGCAGAACTGAGAGATTTCCGTGAGAAGGGCCAGCTGAAAAGTAAAAATAGGCTATATTGTAAAGATTCATGAAAATTAATATGATCTTTTTGGTCTTCATTTAAGGTTAGGCATTAGGGTTAGCAGTGCGGTCAAGGTTAGGTTTAGAATCAGAATTTGTGACTTTGTGGCTGTGCCAGCTAGTCACCACTCCGCAGAGCTTCCTCCAGTGCATGAGTCATCCCAATAAATGCCAACCTGCTGTGCATGCGTGTAAGTGTTTACGAAGACACACACATTTACCGGAGAAATTCCTCGTCACCAGCATAGCAGTCAGGACTGCTCCCTATGGACAGGAAGAGGGAGAGAGAGATGGGAAGAGAGAGAGAAAAGAGAGATGAATAGAGAAATAAAGAGACGGGGTGAGTGGCAGATTACTAGGTGAGTCTGAGAAGTGAGAAGGCTCACAGACGTTTAGTGAAGGCATTCCTGTGGATTATGAGATCATTCAAATAGAGCAGACCTTGAGTTTCCTCCTGGCGTTGAACTTCTTCAGGCACTCCACTGTCTCCTGTCTGTGCATCATGGATGCCACCGTGGAGCGTTGCTGGAGAGAGAGAGAGAGAGAGAGAGAGAGAGAGAGAGAGAGAGAGAGAGAGAGAGAGGGAGAGAGAGAGAGAGAGAGGAGAGAGAGAGAGAGAAGAGAGAGAGAGAGGGAGAGAGAGAGAGGAGAGAGAGAGAGATGAGAGAAGAGAGAGAGAGAGAGAGAGAGGAGAGAGAGAGAGAGAGAGAGAGAGAGAGAGAGAGAGAGAGAGAGAGAGAGAGAGAGAGAGAGAGAGAGAGAAGAGGAGAGAGAGAGAGAGCGAGAGAGAGAGAGAGAGAGAAGAGAGAGAGAGAGAGAGAGAGAGAGAGAGAGAGAGAGAGAGAGAGAGAGAGAGAGAGAGAGAGAGAGAGAGAGAGACAATGTCAAACAGAGGAAATAGAGAGGAAAGTGTGTGTGTGTGTGTGTGTGTGTGTGTGTGTGTGTGTGTGTGTGTGTGTGTGTGTGTGTGTGTGTGTGTGTGTGTGTGTGTGTGTGTGTGTACTTACGGAGACCCATGGATGTTTGAGGGCCTCCTGGGCAGTGATCCTCTTGGCAGGGTTAATAGTCAACATCTGGTTAATCAGGTTCTTGGCTTCTGGAGTCACCGAGTCCCACTCTGGAGATGGAAACTACACACACACACACACACACACACACACACACACACACACACACACACACACACACACACACACACACACACACACACACACACACACACACACGTATGCAAAAACACACACACACACACACAGATTGATAGACAGAGGTGACAGAGTGTGTGTGTGCTTGTGAGTGTGTGCTTGCATGTGAGTGTGTGTGTGTGTGTGTAACTCACGTCATAGGCTCCTGCTTTGATTTGCTGGTAGAGTTTGTGTTGGTCCTCATCCCAAAATGGAGGATACCCCACTAGCAGGATGTACAGGATCACACCTATACATAAACACACACAAGGACACACATACACGGACACACACACGGAGACACACATACGTTGAGTGGTGAGAGGGGGGTGTCATGACGTTGGGTTGGGGGTAGGTTTATGACAGTCATAAATACCTCTTTCCCCCTTTTTTCTCTCTCCCTACTATAACTGATGTGACATAAGGAAACCCATGGGTTAACATAGAGATTCTGGGTAACATCAGAAGTTGGGGGAAATGAACTATATTCTGGTAACCCGACCAACTGAACATATGCGGTGGTATTTAAGGTATATTATGTCAGTTCGGTTGCCCTCTGACACATTCTCATCAAGGATTGAATGACATAAACTCTACTGTGGAAAGTCTAAATGTCAGAGATATCGGATTCACATGGAATTGTTGTTTAATTCAAATGTTTGAATATGACATTATTTGTGAAGAGATGAAATGTAATTTTAGCTTCCAAATGAGAGATCTGTGCTTTCATAAGTTTCTCTGCTCACAGTGGTCCGCCCCTATGAAGAGGAATGGGTTATAAACCTTTCAGACACACCCCTCTCCCTCCACTATAAAATCCATTTTCCCAGAAGATAACTTCCTGTTCCGGGTACTCTAGGATGACGATCCAGTGTCAGAATGGTTCAGATAATCACTATAGATGAAGCCAACATCAGCATGGACTTTGATTGTGAATGAGACATTCTTCAAAGGACAGAGGACTCGGGTGATGACACGGGCCATCTACCACCAACCTACTGAAGCGCAGCTCAGAGTAAATATTGATTGCATTTTCCTCTTCAAATGGGCGGTAATTTAGAATGCATAAGATACTGTATTTACGATAGCACAGCTCGCCTATGTCAAGTCTCCCGCTCTTTCACTAGGACTCCCGCTCTTTCACTAGGACTCCCCCCCTTTCCTTTGTGTAACAAGCTGTCATATCGATTCTGCCCACTAGGGACGTTTTTCTGTATGACGTAATTTGTGATCAAGTTATGATTTAATTGTGTATGTGTGTTTCTGTGTGATTAGTTAGGTATTTAGTAAATAAATAATTAAACCCAATTTTGTATTGCTGATTCAACTTGTTAGCCAGGATTCTTGCAGATAATCAAGGACTTACAACTTTCAGATGAGACTGAATAAAATGACGATTAATGTGACTGCTATTTAGTAAAATATTAGTAAATCTTTAAGAGTTTATTCGAAAGATAACAGCTCTATAAATATTATTTCGTGGTGTCCCTCTCTAGTTAATTCATATTTACATGATTAGTTCAATCAGGTAATATTCATTACGGAGAAATTATTTTATAGAATAGCATGTCATAGCAATTAATCTGGCATAGTCAAAGACACGACAGGGGGCAGGAGGTATAGAAGAGAGAGGGATGAGACGGCGAGGTAATAAAGTGATCGGCACTCACCACAGGCCCAGATGTCGACAGGTTTCCCATAGGCCTCCTTCCTCAGTACCTCTGGAGATAGGTAGCCTGGGGTACCTGCAAAACCTACACACACAACGACACAAACACAAACAGTCATCAAGCTGTATTTGACTTTACTCGTGTGCTGTGGATGATGTATGATGATTTTGGTCGTCAAACACAGCAGACTAAACAACGCAACGAGACTGATTCCACTGTATGTCTTTCATTTTGTTGAAAACTGTTACCAAATACCATAATCAACAATGTAATTTTAAACTGAAATACATTTATTTAACTGAAATGGAAAGCTGAACTGGGAAGTCCTGCTGTGCAAATTGTAGTTCTTGACAGGTTATTTGTTATTTATATGTAAGCTGAGGCCTACTGTGTTCATTTTTTGTATTTATTTGTTTTTACATTTTGTATTTGCAATGTAAATCATGTTGTCTGACTATGATGCAATAAAGAAAGTATTGTAATTGGATATATTCTATTTGATCTAACAGGACTTATGACACAACAAACGAGGGGGTCCCAGGGGTTCCAACACCTGACATTCTATAATTCTCCTGTCATTCTGGTCTCTTGAGCAACCCCTCGATCAGCAGCTAAAACATTCAACTCCCTATATGTTGGTGATCTCCACCAAGAGGTCACCAACGATGTCTTATTTTACAAGTTCAGGCCTATCTGGGATATACACTCCATCCCAGTGGAGGCTCCTCAGAGGAGGAAGGGGAGGACCGTCCTCCTCAGTGAATTTCATAAAAAATGTAAATAGTGAAACATTAAAAAAATGTAGATAAAACTGTACTAAATATATTCACGTCACCAAACAATTGATTAAAACACAATGTTTCGCAACGAAGGTCTACAGTAGCCTCAACAGCACTCTGTAGTGTAGCACAATGGTGTAGCCAAAGGACAGCTAGTTTCCGTCCTCCTCTGGGTACACTGACTTCAATACAAAACCTAGGAGTGTCACACCCTGATCTGTTTCGCCGGTCTTTGCGATTCTCTCCATCCGCCTCCAGGTGTCACCCATCTTCCCTGTGTATTTATACCTGTGTTCTCTGTTTGTCTGTTGCCAGTTCGTCTTGTTTGTCTTGTCAACCAGCTTTTTTGTTCTCAGCTCCTGCTTTTCCGAGTTTCTCTCTTTCTCGCCCTCCTGGTTTTGACCTGACCACTCTGCCTGACCCTGAGCCTGCCTGCCGTCCGGTACCGTTGCACCACCTCTGGTCTGTTGACCTCTGCCTGCCTTGACCTGTCTATTGCCTGCCCCTGTTGGATTATTAAACCATTGTTAATTCAACGTGTCTCCATCTGGGTCTTACCTTCATACCGGATAGTACGAACTGGCCCTGACTGACCCATCAGACCCGGGCCAGCTGCGCAACGCCATCTCCTCCCAAGGAGCCTCCATTGGTAGGCACAAGGAATTGCTTCGTCGTCTTATGGAAGGGGTCCAAACGTTGTCAGAGCGCCATGACCAGGCGTTGGACATGCTGCTGGAGCAATTCCACGGGTTGTCTGGGGGGCAGCTTGCCACGGTGGTAACCCCACTGCCCCTCAGTAACTCGGCGGTTAGCAGTGCCGCCTCACCGGCCACTCCACCGTCCCGGGAGCCCCGGTTACCTCCCCCGGAGCGCTTTATTCGAGAGCCGAGCATCTGTCTTGCGTTTTTAGCTCAGTGTGCCCTCATTTTTGTTCCTCTCGGATCGCTCCAAGATAGCCTACCTCATCACGATGA
Source organism: Salvelinus fontinalis (assembly GCF_029448725.1). Lineage (NCBI taxonomy): Eukaryota > Metazoa > Chordata > Actinopteri > Salmoniformes > Salmonidae > Salvelinus > Salvelinus fontinalis. Next base: position 15,128,848 of record NC_074674.1, read on the forward strand.
TGTCTGGGAGGGCTCTCACCTGGGCTACAACCATATGGGAACAACAGCCGGCCATGTGCCTGAGTCTGGAGGGGTTTGTGGGAGAGGTGAGGAGGGATTTTGATGCCCCGTTCTCCGGGAGAGAAGCTGCCCAGAAGCTTATCCAGCTCCGGCAGAACGCCCGCCAAGTGGCCAACTATACGTTGGCAGCGGAGAGTGCATGGAACCAGGAAGCACTGTTCGACATGTTCCTGCATGGCGTCTCGGAGGAGGTTAAGGACGAGCTTGCTGCTTGGGAGTTACCCACAGATCTTGACTCCCTCATCGCTTTGACCATCTGCATTGATGGGCGATTGCGGGAACAACGGATGGATGTGTATCTGACCACCTCAGGTGGATCAGATGAATGGCAAGGAGCTGAACGGGAAGCGGCTCTATGTGGGCCGTGCCCAGAAGAGCGTCAGGCAGAACTGAAACAGCCCAGACATCAAGGAGTGAACCTTTATTTAAAATATCAGGAAGATAACACTGACAATGAAAAGCTACATAACGAGTTCTCTCATTTTGGGACTCTCTCTCATTTCGGGACTAAAGGTACCAAGGTGATGAGGACGGAGGGCGGCCAAAGCGAGGGCTTTGGCTTTGTGGGCCTCTCCTTCCCCCTGAGGAGGCCACCAAGGCTGTGGCGGAGATGAAAGGCCGCATTGTGTCTACTAAGCCACTGTATGTGGCCCCAGCCCAGAACAAGGCACAGCGTGTCAAATTCCTCACAAACAAATACAAGAAGAGGATGGCCAGCAACATAGCTGAGACCAACCCTAACCCAAATATCATCTTCTACCAGCCTGCTGCTCCAACGGGCTACTTTGTGGCTGCCAATCAGGTAAATCCAAATGATTTGATTTCATGTGGATATTATTGTGAAATTGAAACTTGAGTAATGTGACTTACAGGAAAGATCCACTCAAAACCTACACTGAGTGTATAAAACATTAAGAACACCTTCCTAATATTGAGTTCCCCGCCTCTTTTTCCATCAGTGCAGCCTAAATTCGTCAGGGCGTGGACTCTACAAGGTGTCGAAAGCATTCTCGTGATTTAAGTGGATTTAACAAGTGACAACACTATGGGATCATAGCTTTCACCTGGTCAGTCTATGTCATGGGAAAGAGTTCAATCGTAATGTTTGTACCCGCAGTGTAAATGTTGGTATTTTTTTCATTAGTCCACTGTTAATACAATCCCAAAATGTTTCGCACGTCAGCAGTCAAGAGTTTAAGATATTGGACTTTCAAGAAGAGTGTCACTTGCCACATCATCATGATGCATTTTGCGTCATGATGATGTCAAACTCCAATATCTTGAAAACTTGACTGCTGACATTTGGAACTGTATTTAACAGTGGACTAATGAAAAAATGACCAAAATCTAGTTGAGTGGAACAACTTTCACCGAAGCAAAACAAAGCATTTACAGTGCATTCGGAAAGTATTCAGACCACTTCACTTTTTCCACATTTTGTTACGTTACAGCCTTCTTCTAAAATGGATTAAATCTACACACAATACTCAATAATGACAAAGCAAAAACAGCTTTTTAGAAATTTTTCAAAATATATATAAAAATAGACATTTCAGCTCTTGGCTGTGTGCTGAAGGTCGTTGTCCTGTTGGAAAGTGTGAGGGCCTGAGCGCTTTGGAGCAGGTTTTCATCAAGGATCTCTCTGTACTTTGCTCCGTTCATCTTTCCCTCGATCCTGACACGTCTCCCAGTCCCTGCCTCTGAAAAATATCCTCACAGCATGATGCTGCCACCGCCATGCTTCACCGTAGGGATTGTGCCAGGTTTCCTCCAGACGTGACGCTTGGCATTCAGGACATAGAGTTCAATCTTGGTTTCATCAGACCAGAAAATCTTGTTGGTCATTTAGGGGGTATTGTGTGTAGATTGATATTTTATACATTTTAGAATAAGGCTGTAATGTAACAAAATGTGGAAAAAGTGAAGGGGTCTGAATACTTTCAGAATGCACTGTATACCTTGAAGATAAGGATGATTAATAAAAACATTGTAATTGAGGTTTAAAAATGTGAATATGAAAAAATATTCTAACAAGAGAGCAGCTAGTCTCTGGGCCACACAAACACGTGTTAAAACATGAATACAGTGTGTGTGTGTGTGTGTGTGTGTGTGTGTGTGTGTGTGTGTGTGTGTGTGTGTGTGTGTGTGTGTGTGTGTGTGTGTGTGTGTGTGTGTGTGTGTGTGTGTGTGTGTGTGTGTGTGTGTGTGGCGAGTGGGTGCGTGTGTGCTAACTGAGTGTGTGTGGACGTACCGAACCATGCCTGTTGGTCTCCCTGCACCTCGATGGCCAATCCAAAGTCAGCCAACTTCACTGCAGCGTTCTTACACTTACTGGCCAGCAGCAAGTTCTCTGGCTACACAGGGGACAGATGGGACATGAAGTCAAACACTTTCATGGGGTGCTGTGCACAGAGATCCTATTAAATATGTTCTAATATGTTATTATATGGTGCTAGGCCTAAAATCATGTAGTAGTAATGCACTTGCACATACACACACATTAATATGCATGTATGCACAGACATACACTACCGGTCAAAAGTTTTAGAACACCTAATGTAGTCATTCAAGGGTTTTTCTTTATTTTTACTATTTTCTACATTGTAGAATAATATCGAAGACATCAAAACTATGAAATAACACACATGGAATTATGTAGTAACCAGAAAAGTGTTAAACAAATTATATTTGAGATTCTTCAAATAGCCACCCTTTGGCTTGATGACAGCTTTGCACACTCTTGGAACTCTCTCAACCAGCTTCACCTGGAATGCTTTTCCAACACTCTTGAAGGAGTTCCCACATGTGCTGAGCACTTGTTGGCTGATTTTCCTTCACTCTGCGGTCCAACTTATCCCAAACCTTATCCCAAACCTCAATTTGGTTGAGGTCGGGGGATTGTGGAGGCCAAGTCATCTGATGCAGCACTTCATCACTCTCCTTCTTGATGAAATAGCCCGTACACAGCCTGGAGGTGTGTTGGATCATTGTCCTGTTGAAAAACCAATGATAGTCCCACTAAGCACAAACCAGATGGGATGGTGTATCGCTGCAGAATGCTGCAGGAGCCATGCTGGTTAAGTGTGCCTTGAATTCTAATTAAATCACAGACAGTGTCACCAGCAAAGCACCCCCACACCATAATAACTCCTCCTCCATGCTTTATGGTTGTAAATACACATGCGGAGATCATCCGCTCACCTACTCTGCGTCTCACAAAGATACGGCGGTTGGAACAAAATATCTTGAATTTGGACGCTAATGAACTTATCCTCAAGCATTTATTTGGGCTGCAATTTCTGAGGCTGGTAACTCTAATGCACTTATCCTCTGCAGCAGAGGTAACTCTGGGTCTTCCTTTCCTGTGACGGCCCTCATGAAAGCCAGTTTCATCTTAGTGCTTGATGGTTTTTGCGACTGCACTTGAAGAAACTTCCAAAGTTCATGAAATTATCCGTATTGATTGACCTTCATGTCTTAAAGTAATGATGGACTGTCGTTTCTCCTTACTTATTTGAGCTGTTCCTGCCATAATATGGACTTGGTCTTTTACCAAATAGGGCTATCTTCTGTATACCAGCCCTACCTTGTCACAACACAACTGATTGGCTCAAATGCATTAAGGAAAGAAATTCCACAAATTAACTTTTAAGAAGGCACACCTGTTAATTGAAATGCATTCCAGGTGACTACTTCATGATGCTGTTTGAGAGAATGCCAAGAGTGTGCAAAGCTGTCATCAAAGCAGAGGGTGGTTATTTGAATATATTTTGATTTGTTTATCACTTTTTTGGTTACTACATGATTCCATATGTGTTATTTCATCGTTTTGATGTCTTCATTATTATTCTACAATGTAGAAAATAGTAAAAATGTAGAAAATGCATTGAATGAGTAGGTGTTCTAAAACTTTTGACCGGTAGTGTACACACACAGAGAGACACACACAAGCATCCACACACACACACACACACACACACACACACACACACACACACACACACACACACACACACACACACACACACACACACACACACACACACACACACAGATGGTCCCATCGTTAACAGACGTGTCAGTTTGTAATTTATTTGTTTCTTTATTAGGAACCAATCTGTCTGTTAACAGCTGTGTTCTGGTGCTGTGGTTAGCCAGTGCTAACAGTCACATACACATACATACAAACACACACACACACTCACTCACAAACAGATAGTGATCTACTGTAGCAGTGTTACCAATGCAGCATGTGGCAATTATTGAGAGTAATTGATTTGTGGCATGCAGGGCAGAGGAGGGAAAGAGGAGGGGGGTGTGTGTGTGTGTGTGTGTGTCTGTGTGTGTGTGTGTGTGTGTGTGTGTGTGTGTGTGTGTGTGTGTGTGTGTGTGTGTGTGTGTGTGTGTGTGTGTGTGTGTGTGTGTGTGTGTGTGTGTGTGTGTGTGTGTGTGTGTATGGGTTTGTTTGTTCTAGTGTCACTGTTAGCTTAAGGAGGGGAACAGGAGTATTGTAGTATTGTATTATTATGCACATTCACTGACAGCAGAGTGGGCTGATTCAATGAGATACGGATTATCATTCAACCTCACTATCACAAACACACACACTAACTTGTGTGGTTTGCTGTGGTGGTGTTCTCGGGTGGAAGTTAGGCTGAGAAAGTGGGTGAGAGAGAGCGAGAGAACAATGTAGGCTGTAGACTACACACTGTAAAGGTCATCTAATACACACTAACAGAAGTAGGCCCTATGTTATCTATAAAGCACATAGCGATACTGCAGCAATCATTGTGCACTATTGATCCACAACATATAGTAGATAGATAGTTGCCAGGGTGTGTGTATGCGTGCGTGCCTGTTACGTGAGTGTGTGTGTGTGTGTGTGTGTGTGTGTGGGTATATACACTGCTCAAAAAAATAAAGGGAACACTTAAACAACACAATGTAACTCCAAGTCAATCACACTTCTGTGAAATCAAACTGTCCACTTAGGAAGCAACACTGATTGACAATAAATTTCACATGCTGTAGTGCAAATGGAATAGACAAAAGGTGGAAATTATAGGCAATTAGCAAGACACCCCCAAAAAAGGAATGATTCTGCAGGTGGTGACCACAGACCACTTCTCAGTTCCTATGCTTCCTGGCTGATATTTTGGTCACTTTTGAATGCTGGCGGTGCTCTCACTCTAGTGGTAGCATGAGACAGAGTCTACAACCCACACAAGTGGCTCAGGTAGTGCAGTTCATCCAGGATGGCACATCAATGCGAGCTGTGGCAAAAAGGTTTGCTGTGTCTGTCAGCGTAGTGTCCAGAGCATGGACGCGCTACCAGGAGACAGGCCAGTACATCAGGAGACGTGGAGGAGGCCGTAGGAGGGCAACAACCCAGCAGCAGGACCGCTACCTCCGCCTTTGTGCAAGGAGGTGCACTGCCAGCGCCCTGCAAAATGACCTCCAGCAGGCCACAAATGTGCATGTGTCTGCTCAAACGGTCAGAAACAGACTCCATGAGGGTGGTATGAGGGCCCGACATCCACAGGTGGGGGTTGTGCTTACAGCCCAACACCGTGCAGGACGTTTGGCATTTGCCAGAGAACACCAAGATTGGCAAATTCGCCACTGGCGCCCTGTGCTCTTCACAGATGAAAGCAGGTTCACACGCACATGTGTAACGGTCCTGACCTGTTTTATGTTGTTTTTTATGTGTTTATGGTCAGGGCATGTGTTTTGGGTGGGCAGTCTATGTTATCTGTTTCTATGTTGGTTTTGGGTTGCCTGGTATGGCTCTTGATTAGAGGCAGGTGGTTTGCATTTTCCTCTAATTAAGAGTCATATTTAGGTAGGGCGTTCTCACTGTTTGTTTGTGGGTGATTGTCTCCTGTGTCGTGTCGATGTATGTACCATACGGGACTGTTTGGCTGTTCGTTTCGATGTAGTCTGTTTCCTGTCTGTGAGTTTTACGTTTTAGTTAAGTAAGTTCATGTTCAGGTTTTGTCGTCCACGTCGTTTTCTTGTTTTGTAGTTTTGAAAGTGTTTTGTTTTGTTTCGTGTTGCCATCGTGTATAAATAAAGTGATGGCTTATTTCCCAAATGCTGCGTTTTGGTCTGAAGATCCTTCTCTCCTCTCCTCGTCCGAGGATGAGGAGAGCGACAGCCGTAACAACATGTGACAGACGTGACAGTCTGGAGACGCCGTGGAGAACGTTCTGCTGCCTGCAACATCCTCCAGCACGACCGGTTTAGCAGTGGGTCAGTCATGGTGTGGGGTGGCATTTCTTTGGGGGGCCGCACAGCCCTCCATGTGCTCGCCAGAGGTAGCCTGACTGCCATTAGGTACCGAGATGAGATCCTCAGACCCCTTGTGAGACCATATGCTGGTGCGGTTAGCCCTGGTTTCCTCCTAATGTAAGACAATGCTAGACCTCATGTGGCTGGAGTGTGTCAGCAGTTCCTGCAAGAGGAAGGCATTGATGCTATGGACTGGCCCGCCCGTTCCCCAGACCTGAATCCAATTGAGCACATCTGGGACATCATGCCTCGCTCCATCCACCAACGCCACGTTGCACCACAGACTGTCCAGGAGTTGGCGGATGCTTTAGTCCAGGTCTGGGAGGAGATCCCTCAGGAGACCATCCGCCACCTCATCAGGAGCATGCCCAGGCGTTGTAGGGAGGTCATACCGGCACGTGGAGGCCACACACACTACCGAGCCTCATTTTGACTTGTTTTAAGGACATTACATCAAAGTTGGATCAGCCTGTAGTGTGGTTTTCCACTTTAATTTTGAGTGTGACTCCAAATCCAGACCTTCATGGGTTGATAAATTTGATTTCCATTGATAATTTTTGTGTGATTTTGTTGTCAGCACATTAAACTACGTAAAGAAAAAAGTATTTAATAAGAATATTTCATTCATTCAGATCTAGGATGTGTTATTTTAGTGTTCCCTTTATTTTTTTGAGCAGTGTATATATATATATATATATATACACATACACATACACATACACACACACACACTACCATTCAAAAGTTTGGGGTCACTTAGAAATGTCCTTGTTTTTGAAAGAAAAGCACATTTTTTGTCAATTAAAATAAAGATCAAATTGATCAGAAATACAGTGTAGACATTGTTAATGTTGTAAATGGCTGCAAATGACTATACTCCTCCCTCCACAGAACAGAGCAAACTGTCTCTAACCAGAATAGAAAGAGGAGTGGGAGGCCCAGTGCATAACAGAGCAAGAGGACAAGTACATTCGAGTGTCTAGTTTGAGAAACAGACGCCTCACAAGTCCTCAACTGGCAGCTTCATTAAATAGTACCCGCAAAAACACCAGTCTCATCGTCAACAGTGAAGAGGCGACTCCGGGATGCTGGCCTACACACACCAGCCAGGTCGTTCAAGATCCACTGCGAGATTAGCAGCCAGGTCACCGTCCATCCATGTCTGAGGATGTCGGGAGATGATGTGGAAGCCGGCCATTAGGGGCAGCTGTTACCTTCAAGTAGGTTTCGGTTTTGCTAGGGCGTTGTGAATGGCAGATGGGCGTAAGCCTAAACCTAAACTTAACCCAAAAACCTTACCTAACTTTAACCCTAACCCTAGCTCCTAAACCTAGCTCTTAACATAATTTAACCCTTATTCTAACCTTAACCCTAAACCCCCTAGAAATAGCATTTGACCCTGTGGGTACTAACAAAATGTCCCCAGTTGGTCACATTTGTGTTCGTTTACTATTCTTGTGGGGACTTCTGGTACCCACAAGAATAGTTAAACATGTCCACACACACACACAGTGGAACTGTGTTAATACCAGTGGGACTGCTGTATAATGTCAGCATGACCGCAGATCTATCTCAGAGTGTAGAGAGCAGTTTTATTAGACTTTATTAGGCATTTCTATTGTGTTAGGAGCATGACAGGTTTGTAGAAAGTCGATCCTAACCTATTCTTATGCCTTGACAATTACACACATCTATGTCTTACTATACTTTAATTGATTCCAATTCAAAATCCTATTTCTCCTAACCCTAGCCCTAACCCTTATCCTACTCCTAACCCTAACTAACTCAAATGCCTAAAGTAGCTTTTTTAGAAGTGAGGACCGGCAAAATGTCCTCGCTTCACTGAATTTTAGTTGGCTTACTATTCTTGTGAGGACACACACACACACACACACACACACAATCTCTTTTCATCCAGCTGACACCAAGATACACACACAATTACATTTTTTTTTTTTGCGCTTTGGTGCAATTTTCACAAGTATGTGGTAAATGTTCACAACTCTTGTACACGCCTCAAAACTCAAAGCACATTTTCATTTGACTAAGTACAACACACAAATGACTAAAATTGCATTGGCCAATACAGCACTGTAATACCATAATATATGCCATTTATTTAGCAGAAACTTTTATCCAACATGAGAACAGTCCACACATTTTGATATGTGAACACAGTGGGAATCGAACCCACAACTCTGGTGTTGCTAGTGCCATGAGCTCATGAACTGAGCCACTTACAGGACCACTACAATACGTAAGTACAATGCAAAACTGTCAAATTCAATACAGAATTACAATACAGGTGGAAGATGTATGATTGCCATCCCCATGAGCGTACCATCCTCCTTCAGCCCATGGATATCTTGGTTATGTGCTTAGGGTCGTTGTCCTGTTGGATAGTGAACCTTCACCCCAGTCTGAGGTCCTGAGCGCTCTGGAGCAGGTTTTCATCAAGGATCTCTTTGTACTTTGCTCCGTTTATCTTTCCCTCGATCCTGACTAGTCTCCCTGATTGGTGGAGTGCTGCAGAGATGGTTGTCCTTCTGGAAGGTTCTCCCATCTCCACAGAGGAACTCTGGAGCTCTGTCAAAGTGACCATCAGGTTTTTGGTCACCTCTCTGACCAAGGCCGGTCTCCCTCGATTGCTCAGTTTGGCTGGGAGGCCAGCTCTAGGAAAAGCCTTGGTGGTTTCAAACTTCTCTAATTTAAGAATGATGGACGCCACTGTTTTCTTGAGGACCTTCAACGCTGCAGACATTTTTTGGTACCCTTCCCCAGATCTGTGCCTCGACACAATCCTGTCTCGGAGCACTACGGACAATTCCTTCGACCTCATGGCTTGGTTTTTGCTCTGACATGCTCTGTCAACTGTGGGACCTTATACAGACAGGTGTGTGCCTTTTCAAATCATGTCCAATCAATTGAATTTACCACAGGACTCCAATCAAGTTGTAGAAACATCTCAAGGATGATCAATGGAAATAGAATGCACCTGAGCTATATTTCAAATCTCATAGCAAAGGGTCTGAATACTTCGTTAAATTGTTTTATAAACGTGCAAAAATTTCAAATAAAAAATCAGTTTTTACTGTTTTGTGGGGTATTGTGTGTAGATCCATGAATGCCTTCAACTTAAATGTGTCTTCCGCATTTAACCCAACCCCTCTGAATCAGTGTGGTGCGTGGGGCTGCCTTAATCGACATCCACGTCTTCAGCGCCCGGGGAACAGTGGGTTAACTGCCTTGCTCAAGGCCAGAACGACAGATTTTTACCTTGTCAGCTTGGGGATTCGATCCAGCAACCTTTCGGTTACTGGCCCAACGCTCTAACCACTAGGCTACCTGCCACCTCAACACTCTAACCACTAGGCTACCTGCCGCCTCTACACTCTAACCACTAGGCTACCTACCTGCCACCCTAGAATAAGGCTGCAATGTAACAAAATGTGGAATAAGTCAAGGGTTCTGAAAATTTTCCGAATGCACTGTATGTCAGGCTTGGATTCATCATGTATAAAAGTTTTCCCCCCAGGTGTATGAACATGATGGAATTTACTGCGATTTCGATGGGAACCTATGGCCAAATGCTCAAGATAGGCTTGATGCAAACCAGTAGCTGCTAAACGTTTTTTCTTCTTTCTATAATTTGATTACATTGTGAACGATGTCTTCAATGATCACACCTTTATTATCACATAGATATCACACAGAAATTATGGAAATGTGATGTTTAATCAATTTTAATGAGTAGTGCAAATGTTTTGCCTAATGTGATAACAGTGTAATTTACTGTACTTCACAATACTGTAGAATACTACATTCAAAGAGCATTTAAAAAAAAATGTATCTCACATTTTTTGCTATTGGATTAACTGGTTGTTAAAATAACTCATTTGAGAGATATCATTATGTTGTATTTTGGTGATTACGTTCCACAGTAAACTTGTTATTTTGGATCAATGGTTGTGTGGTGAACGATGGCAACAAGATTGGCTGCGTTACTAGTGTTACCAGTGGCTGCGTTACTAGTGTTCAACATACAGTTGAAGTCGGAAGTTTACATACACCTTAGCTAAATACATTTAAACTCAGTTTTTCACAATTCCTGACATTTGATCCTAGTAAAAATTCCCTGTCTTAGGTAGTTAGGATCACCACTTTATTTTAAGAATGTGAAATGTCAGAATAATAGTAGGGAGAATTATATGTTTCCGCTTTTATTTATTTCATCACATTCCCAGTGGGTCAGAAGTTTACATACACTCAATTAATATTTGATAGCATTGCCTTCAAATTGTTTCGGGTAGCGTTTCGGGTAGCCTTCCACAAGCTTCCCACAATAAGTTGGGTGAATTTTGGCCCATTCCTTCTGGCAGAGCTGGTGGAACTGAGTCAGGTTTGTAGGCCTCCTTGCTCGCACACGCTTTTTCAGTTCTGCCCACAAATTTTCTATAGGATTGAGGTCAGAGCTTTCTGATGGCCACTCCAATAACTTGACTTTGTTGTCCTCATTTTGCCACAACTTTGGAAGTATGCTTGAGGTCATTGTCCATTTGGAAGACCCATTTGCGACCAAGCTTTAACTTCATGACTGATGTCTTGAGATGTTGTTTCAGTATACAGATGTAGTCAGAAGTTTACATACACTTAGGTTGGAGTCATTAAAACGAATTTTTCAACCACTCCACAAATTTCTTGTTAACAAACTATAGTGATGACCATCATTATGTTTGGAGGAAAAAGGGGGAGGCTTGCAAGCCGAAGAACACCATCCCAACCGTGAAGCACGGGGGTGGCAGCATCATGTTCTGGGGGTGCTTCACTGCACAAAATAGATGGCATCAAAATAGATGGCATCATGAGGTTGGAAAATTAGCCTCCTCCTTTTTCCTCCAAACATAACGATGGTCATTATGGCCAAACAGTTCTATTTTTGTTTCATCAGACCAGAGGACATTTCTCCAAAAAGTACGATCTTTGTAGTCTGGCTTTTTATGGCGGTTTTGGAGCAGTGGCTTCTTCCTTGCTGAGCGGCCTTTCAGGTTATGTAGATATAGGACTCGTTTTACTGTGGATATAGATACTTTTGTACCTGTTTCCTCCAGCATCTTCACAAGGTCCTTTGCTGTTGTTCTGGGATTGATTTGCCATTTTCATACCAAAGTACGTTCATCTCTAGGAGACAGAATGTATCTCCTTCCAGAGCGGTATGACGGCTGCGTGTTCCCATGGTTTTTATCCTTGCATACTATTGTTTGTACAGATAAACGTGGTACCTTTAGACATTTGGAAATTGCTCCCAAAGATGAATCAGACTTGTGGGGGTTTACAATTTTTTTTTTTGAGGTCTTGGCTGATTTCTTCTGATTTTCTCATGATTTTCTCAAAGAGGCACTGAGTTTGAAGGTAGGCCTTGAAATACATCCACAGGTACACCCCCAATTGACTCAAATTATGTAAATTAGTTTATCAGAAGCTTCTAAAGCCATCACATCATTTTCTGGAATTTTCCAAGCTCTTTAAAGGCATAGTCAACTTAGTGTATGTAAACTTCTGACCCACTGGAATTATGATACAGTGAATTATAAGTGAAATAATCTGTCTGTAAACAAATGTTGGAAAAATTACTTGTCATGCACAAAGTAGATGTCCTAACCGACTTGCCAAAACTATAGTTTGTTAAAACTTATTTGGGGTAGGGGGCAGTATTTTCACGTCCAGATGAAAAGCATGCCCAGAGTAAACGGCCAGCTACAAAGCCATAAAAGCTAGAATATGCATATTATTAGTAGATTTGGATAGAAAACACTTTGAAGTTTCTAAAACTGTTTGAATGATGTCTGTGAGTATAACAGAACTCATATGGCAGGCAAAAACTTTAGAAAAAATCCAACCAGGAAGTGGGAAATCTGAGGTTGGTCGATTTTCAACTCAGCTCCTGTTGAAGATACAGTGGGATATTGGTAATGTTGCACTTCCTAACGCTTCCACTAGATGTCAACAGTCTTTAGAACCTTGTCTGATGCTTCTACTGTGAAGTGGGGCCGAAGGAGAGGGGAATGAGTAATGTCTATCATGACCTGAACATGCGCTGACCATGCACGTTCATGTGAGAGCAAGCTCTGTTCCATCGCACTTCTGAAGACAAAGGAATACTCCGGTTGGAACATTATTGAAAAAATTATGTGAAAAATATCCTAAAGATTGATTCAATACTTCGTTTGTCATGTTTTTACGGACTGTAATATAACTTTTTAAACTTTTCGTCCATACTATCCGCTGGACTTGCCCGCGCGTCGTGAGTTTGGAAAGTGTACTGAACGCTAGAACAACAAGGAGGAATTTGGACATAAATGATGGACATTATCGAACAAAACAAACATTTATTGTGGAGCTGGGATTCCTGGGAGTGCATTCTGATGAAGATCATCAAAGGTAAGTGAATGTTTATAATGTTATTTCTGACTTCTGTTGACTGCATAATATGGCGGATATATTTGTGTCTTGATTGGGCTCTGAGCGCCGACTCAGATTATTGCATAGTTTGCTTTTTCCGACACTGTAGCTGGATTTACAACAAGTGTATCTTTAAAATGGTGTAAAATACATGTATGTTTGAGGAATTTTAATTATGAGATTTCTGTTGTTTTGAATTTGGCGCCCTGCAGTTTCACTGGCTGTTGAAGAGGTGGGACGCTACCGTCTCACGTACCCTAGAGAGTTTTTAACAAGAAATGTGTGAAGTGGTTGAAAAACGATTTTTAATGACTCCAACCTAAGTGTATGTAAACTTCCGACTTCAACTGTACTTGTGAAAATAGTGCCAAAGTGATAAAAATAATCTGTAACTCACCTTGAGGTCCCTGTGTACCACGCCCGACTGGTGACAGTGCAGCACGGCCTCCAGGATCTGCTGGATGCAGTGACTGTATAACAACACCAGGGGGAGTCGGTTAGTCTCTGCCAATGTGCTGCATCTGATCTGTGTTCCGTGTGGTGTATTGCAGTGCTTTTAAATTGTGCAAGACAAATTATGTCCTATTCTATTTAAGTCCCAAAAGTGGAAACTCCAAGCTAAAATCAAGCACCCCTCAAATGTCAAGTATTTGAAGGTATTTGATACACGCACACTTGTACAGTAAAAGTGCATGAACATGTCAATACACCCACGGCTCAAGTCCACTCCTGCGTCTCTCTGTCCTGAATGACATTCTGTGTTATCACTGGACTACAAAGGAGTGGATGCTCTTGATAATCAGCACACCTAAAACACTCCACATTGACTTGAGAACAGTGGAACCTGCCACAGAGTGTGTGTGAACACCTGCCAGCGAGATGTTGAGGAGGAACTGCACTATACGAGTCAGGCAGCGTAGGAGTGCGCCTGCATGCCTGAGTGCGTCCGTGTGTGGGCGTTTATGTATCGGTGTGATCCTGTACATCCTGCTAGTGGGGTATCCTCCATTTTGGGATGGAGCCTATGACGTGAGTTACACAGACACATTCGCATGCAAGCGCACACTCACAAGCAGACAAACACTCTGTCACCTCTGTCTATTAATCTGTTTGACAAAAGGAAGGGTCTGTGTCTCTGTGTGTGTGTGTGTGTGTGTGTGTGTGTGTGTGTGTGTGTGTGTGTGTGTGTGTGTGTGTGTGTGTGTGTGTGTGTGTGTGTGTGTGTGTGTGTGTGTGTGTGTGTGTGTGTGTGTGTGTGTGTGTGAGACGTGACAGTGTGGTTGTGTTTAGGAGAGGCTATGTCTACCTTGGTGACTTTCTCTGGCTTATTTATTTAAAAACTGTATCAAATACAAAGTAGAAAATATACTTCACCAAATGATAACAATTACAATTTCAAATGTTAATTTCACTCCCAGTTTCTTTGACTGAGAAATACTTTCCCTCCAACTCTCTTGATCTCTGACTTTCACTTTCTTTTGTTGCCACGAGCAAATACAACCAGTCTTGGATATGCAGACAGACGGAGAGAGAACACATGCAATGCGGGCAAAAATCTGAACACACACACTCAGGGTAGGGCAATGTAGCAAATTTCACACACCATGAAATATGTATGTGCACATCCAATCTTTTCTCAATTTCCTCTACCCCTCATACAGTACTCCCTCTATCCTTGCTATTTTCTAACTCACCTCTTTCACTCTGTCCAATTTCCCTTTCTCTCTCTCTCCCACCCCCACACAACGCCTCCACAGTCAAATTGATTTAAGTCTCACTCCTGAGGGGCAAGTCTGTCTGTCTGTCTGTCTGCAAGAAGTGCTCAGTGCAATGGAAAGGTAAAACTGAGTAACATTGAACAGGAGAGAGGGAGAGTAAGAGACAGAGAGAGAGAGACTCAAAATGGCAATGTTTCCCATGACAATTTTATTTTTTATTTAACCTTTATTTATTTTTGATTTTTCACCCCTTTTTTCTCCCCATTTGCGTGGTATCCAATTGGTAGTAGTTACAGTCCTGTCTCATCGCTGCAACTCCCGTACGGACTCGGGAGAGGCGAAGGTTGAGAGCCATGTCCTCTGAAACACAATCCAACCAAGCCGCACTGCTTCTTGACACAATGCCCATCCAACCCGGAAGCCAGCCGCACCAATGTGTCGGAGGAAACACCGTACACCTGGTGACCGTGTCAGCGTGCACTGCACCCGGCCCGCCATAGGAGTCCCTAGTGTGCGATGAGACAAGGATATCCCGACCGGTCAAACCCTCCCTAACCCGGACGACGCTGGGACAATTGTGCACCGCCCCATGGGCTGCCCAGTCGCGGCCGGCTGCGACAGAGCCTGGACTCGAACCTAGAATCTCTAGTGACGCGTCTAGCACTGAGATGCAGTGCCTTAGACCGCTGCGCCACTCGGGAGCCCATGGTGTATGGGGTACATGCGCTGAAAAATGGCTATAAAACTGGCATAGGATGGGTGGGAGATAACACAATGGGTGTTTCTGCACGAATCATAGAGGTAGAAAGAGGACTCATCTTTATATCTGTACCATTATAGTGTCTGTGACAGCATGGGCAGTGCCACTGAGGCTACAAATCCCCATTCAGTTGACTATTTTAAAATGGTGGATGATGTCAATGTCCAATAGCAAATGGCAATGTCCATGATAAAACAGGTTATATCCATGATCTCTATGGCAAGAATACGAAGGAGAGAGGAGGGTAACCTTTGACCATGTATTAATTGATCTGACTTTATTAAACAACACCATTCGCCAGAGTAGCCTGTAATTCTCTGTAGAGCAGTCTGTGTGTAATGTAGATAATTCTGCACATGGGCAGAAGCTCAGATTTGTTGCTATTGGGAAGAGGGTTCCAGAGAATTCGGGAAATGCAGCCTCTACGTAATTAGCATTCTAAGTAACGTAATTGAATATAATAGCATAGTATAATGCTACTTCAAGACAACAACAAAAAATCACATAATTTCTTATGAGATTTCAGGTTGATTGTGCGAATGGTCGCATTTCTCTCATGAGGCACGCCACTAGGTAAAACGTGTGCTTGGATTGAAACAAAACAGTTAGAATAGGCCAACAGTTTGTTAAAAGCAGTTAGCTATGGTAGCTATGTCTAATAAGGTGGAAGTAAAAACAAAATGCCGTTACATAGTCACTTATAGAAGAGGGCAGTGTAACCAAACCGCTTTTTCTATTCCCAACACGAACAGATAGTTTTACGACACATGATTGGCTCTTGGTACAAGGAACCAAACAGTTGATTGGTGCATTGCAAAAAAACGGCAGAAGACAAGACTGAACGAAAAAAATAGCAACTGTTCATTTGCCAGGTGCCCCAGCTATAGTTATTCTCCACATACTAACAACGACACTATCTTATGATGTATTTCTGCATCACATTGATGGGATGTCGCTTAATTTGTTGAATCTATCAGTTTCCCGCAACAAACAACAACTAGCTAGCTAACATAGCGTGGTAGCTCGTTCCCGTGCTATCTACAGTAGGTTAGTCATGAAAGCTGGAAAGGTTAGTTAGCTGCTAGCCAATCAATCTAGAAGCCTGGCTTTTTATTCGGGTTATGACGTTCTGTTTTGTATGTGTTGTAAACGTTGACTCCTCACGCTTTGATTGGTGTAGCTAATATTGCACCGATCTAGCTATGTTAGCTAACTTGGCTAAGTAGGTCATAGAATGTGAGCCAAACAGACGGTAAGTTATTAGCTCACGTTAGCTAGTAAAACTCAGAATGACACTGGCTGTAAGTCAGGTGCAGAAAGCCCTCGAATTGAATTGAGAGAGAGAGAGAGCACATGATAGAGCAAGCTGATGGAAGAGGGTGAACTGTTTAAAAAGGTGTTTACCTGGCATCTGCTTCACTGTAGTACTCTCTGGCCACAATGTCCTCAAACAGCTCTCCACCTGTCACTCTACAACACAAAGAGACTAGTTTACACACACACACACACACACACACACACACACACACACACACACACACACACACACACACACACACACACACACACACATCCTTCCAAAAAAAAAACGTGGCAATCCAGTTTCACATGTGAAAATCACATTGAGCTTAAACATATTTTCACATTATTACATTCAGTATTACATTCAGAATAAAAAACCTAACCTATATTTAACGAGGCAAGTCAATTAAGAACAAATTCTTACAATGACGGCCTACTCCGGACGATGCTGGGCCAATTGTGCGCCGCCCTATGGGACTCCCAATCACGACCGGACGTGATACAGCCTGGATTCAAACCAGGTACTATAGTGACGCCTCTTGCACTGAGATGCAGTGCCTTAGACCACCGCGCCCTCGGGAGCCCGGATGTTAACACCCCCTTTTCACATGTGCAGAGAATAACGTGTTTTCACCTCACAAGTGAATTGCAAGTTCACATTTGAAGAACATGAATATGTGAAAATCACATTTGCAGTTTAACGTGTAAGAAAACTCTTCAAACTTTCACAATTGCAAGTTTACATGTGGGGGTGAAATAGTGTTATTCTCTTCACTTGTGAAAAGGTGGCAATGTTTCCACAAGTGGAATTGCAAATTCTGTAATGTCATTCTGTAAAAAGGTTACTTACCCTAATAATTATTCCTGAGCCATCCACTCCATTATTATTATTATTGTAATCCTCCATAGTTTTGAATTGATATACATGTACTTAGCGCTACCATTATGGATAGGCATCTCTCTCTGTTACTACTGCAGACACCCACCTCTTTTCTTCGTACGTCGGTCCGTGACCATTGGAAGAAGCCCATTGAAAAGAACAGAGAAGCTAGCTCTCTGTGTCTCCTTGTTTTTTATCCTGTTTTCTGTTTCTTACGGATGGTTGTTTTTTCAAAATCAAGAGATAACATGTTTAACTAAACTGTGTTGAGTTTTCTGTTCATTTTGATGTATAATTTTTGATGTATAATTTAATTGTTTTGACCGAGTGAAAAACTAGTGAGATTTTCCTATTTACATGAGTGTAGCCAAGCTAAGTAGCTAGCTTGTGTACATTTGTGTACATATGAACTACGCTAATGATGTATTTTAGAAGGTAACTTTTTGCGAAATGTATATCTAATGGTTGCATGCTAATTGCTAACTGCTAGCTAGCTTAGTGATAGGCACTAGCTAGCCTTCCATTTCTTCCTAGCTAGCTATTTTTAGCTTCTGTTTTTGTTAGCTGTCCATTGTTTTTTGTTACATTTAATGAACAGGCTTAAAAGGGATTTTAACGTATTTGAAAGTGTGGCATGTTTGCTTTTGTAAATGTGTTTGCTTATAGAATGAATGTAAACAGATACTTTTCTACAAAGAGATGGTTTTGAAATAGGGCAATCAGAGTTAGTCAGTTAACTTAACCGCCTCATCTGAAAGCATTCAAAATACACTGAAAACACCAAAATACATAATCTATACAGCTAAAAACAACAAGGCGATGTCAAAATAAGTAGAATTTGAGGTTAAAGAAATTGTGCTTTATCAATTTACCTGATTTCGCTAATCGTTACTTTGGACAAACTCAAAACGTAAATATTCTTGTAATGCGTTTTTAACTAGGCAAGTCAGTTAAGAACAAATTCTTATTTACAATGACGGCCTACCCCGGCCAAACCCGGACAACGCTGGGCCAATTGTGCGCCGCCCAATTGTGCACCGCCCAATGGGACTCCCAATCACGGCCGGATGTGATACAGCCGGGATTCGAACCAAGGTCTGTAGTGATGCCTCTTACACTGACATGCAGTGCCTTAGAACGCTGCGCCACTTTTTATATAAAAAATGTTTTTACCAAATTCTGTATTTGCGATTAATCAGAGCAAATCCTGCGATTAACTCAATTAACTTTTGTTTAAGTTTGACAGCCCTATATTGAATTGAACAGTCAATAGAACATAAACTCAGTGCCCCTCTAACGGTCAAGACATTGGCTTCTCCCGTGGGAGACCCGGGTTCTAATCCTGCCGGTTACAAAAGCACATGTGAAACTTAGAATATCACATGTGAAATGTTGGGAAACCACTATTTTGTGTTCACGTGAAAAATCCATGTGAAACTTCACAAGTTAACGAAAAACACTTTTCACGTGATTTGTTCATTCATGTGTGTTCGTGTCCAAAAACCACGTGCTTTTTCTTACATAGGTTTTTTCAGGTGATTGTTTTACATATATTTTTTTAAGGACACACACACACACACACACACACACACACACACACACCACATATAGTGACATGCACAAATGCACGCACGCACGCATGCAAGCACACACAACCAAACATGCATGCACATGCACGCACACACCGGAGGGGGATGTCCTCATTAGGGGGAAACCCTCGGCTCTGCAGGAATCTCTCTGGCGGTGTTGCCATGGAGACAGGCTCCACTGCGGGGCAGTATGTGGGTGTGTGTGTGTGTGTGTGTGTGTGTGTGTGTGTGTGTGTGTGTGTGTGTGTGTGTGTGTGTGTGTGTGTGTGTGTGTGTGTGTGTGTGTGTGTGTGCGCGCGTGAGTGAGTGTGTGTGTGTTTGTGTGCATGTGTGGAAGGCTAAAGATGGAACTGAGTGTGTGCAAAGGGGGGATGGTTATGTAATTGGGGGAAATCTCCTTGGAAACGGGGAGAGAAGGACCGAAAAAGAGGAGCGAGAAGAAGCAATGAAGAAGGAAGAGGAGAGGGGGAGGATGAGAGGAGAGGGAGATAAGAAGGAAGGCGAGAAGAAAAGGAAGGAAAATGGGATGGAAGGGAAAGAGAATGGGGAGAGGAAGAATAGGAGGGAGGGATAAAATATATTAAGAAGGATGTGAGTGCTGCCACTCACAGGTCAAACAGAAGGTAGTGGAAGCCCTCCTCTGATATACTGTCATGGAGACGAACTAGAGAGAGAGATATATAGAGAGAGAGAGAGAGAGAGAGAGAGAGAGAGGGTGGGTGGGTAGGGAGAACCGAGTGAGAGAGAGGGGGGGAAAAGAGGAGGGAGAAAAGAGAGATAGGTGGAGAACGTCAGCAGAAAGCATTCTCTATTCTATTCCTGTGCTGCAGCAGCACCAGCAGCAGGGAGAGAGTTACAAGTACTGACCGATGTTGGAGTGTTTGAGCAATCTGCAGATCCTGGCTTCTCGCTCCAGCTTCTGGTGATCTGAGGGCAGAAGATGGAGATATAATCTTGGTACAATCATATCATAATATGATGCAATATTATCTCAAGAGAAGGATATCAAATGTTTGCTGTAAGTGTATTCAACAGGAGGCGAGCAATATTGAAAAATATGAAGTCTCTATCAATATAAGTATGGGCGCACACACCCTCCTGCCCACATACAGTGTTGTATACACCCTGAGGGTTGCATTTGCCCATATTAAACTCCCCATAATAAGGGATGGAGGGAGAGGGGAAGGAGTAGAACAAAGGAGACAAGAGGAGAGATACAGAATAGAGAGCAATAGAGAGATATTTCAGTTGAAATAAAGAAGAATCTGTTGACACACACAACCAATTTTTTCCCCCGGAGGGAAGTGTTGGCCTTTGTATGTAAATAATCCATTCATATCTTAGATATTAGGTTGTGTCAGAGATCAGGAGATAAAGGAGAGGGACATAGAATGGACAGTTGCGCAGACTGGGTTTGAACACATGCCTCCAGGGGCAAAGTGGGGTCCGGGGGCAAAGCACTACCATTAGATCAGCAACTACCACGAGTCATTTTGAAGTAAAAAAACGTTTTACTTGAAAAGGTTGAGAAACACAGCTTCGAGCCTGTTTTCCCCCTCTAGTCCAAGGTGTCCTCCTCCAGGCTCCAGCTGCAGCACAGAGCTCTGCAGTATCTGACCTACTAAAACTAGAACACTGTTGTACATGGTGGGTGCCACTGTGTTGTGTCAGGTAACACTTTCTGGGACTTCCACTGTAAACTGAGCAACGGGTACTATAGCGTTTTACAATATAGTACAACCCGGCCTTATATACTGTATAACAGCCAGTTCAGCTCAGCCCAGTTATGCCAGGGGTTTGTTCAATAGGGTGCAATGTTACAGAACGTTTAGAAAGAATTCTGTTATATAGAACATAATATGTACACACAGTACCGGTCAAAAGTTTGGGTTTTTCTTTATTTGTACTATTTTCTACATTGTCGAATAATAGTGAAGACATCAACACTATGAAATAACACATACGGAATGAAGTAGTAACCAAAAAGTGTTAAACAAATAAAAATATTTTTTGATTTTAGATTCTTCAAAGTAACCACCCGTTGCCTTGATGACAGCTTTGCAACCAGCTTCATGAGGAATGCTTTTCCAACAGTCTTGAGGGAGTTCCCACATATGCTGAGCACTTGTTGGCTTCTTTTCCCTCACTCTGCGGTCCAACTCATCCCAAACCATCTCAATTGGGTTGAGGTCGGGTGATTGTGGAGGCCACTCATCTGATGCAGCACTCCATCCCTCTCCTTCTTGGTCAAATAGCCCTTACACAGCCTGGAGGTGTGTTTTGGGTCATTGATCTATTGAAAAACAAATGATAGTCCCACTAAGCGCAAACCAGATGGGATGGCATGTCACTGCAGAATTCTGTGGTAGCAATGCTGGTTAAGTATGCCCTGATTTGAAAATAAATCACTGACAGTTACACCAGCAAAGCACCATCACACCTCCATGCTTCACGGTGGAAACCACACATGCGGAGATCATCCGTTTACCTACTCTGCGTCTCACAAAGATACGGCGGTTGGAACCAAAAATCTCAAATTTGGACTCACCAGACCAAAGATGTGTCTGTTACTTGAACTCCGCGAAGCATTTATTTGGGCTGCAATTTCTGAAGCTGGTAACTCTAATGAACTTATCCTCTGCAGAAGAGGTAACTCTGGATCTTCGTTTCCTGTGGCGGTTCTCATGAAAGCCAGTTTCATCATAGCGCTTGATGGTTTTTGCGACTGCTCTTAAAAGAAACTTTCAAAGTTCATGAAATGTTCCGGATTGACTGACCTTCATGTCTTAAAGTATAATGGACTGTCGTTTCTCTTTGCTTATTTGAGCTGTTCATGCCATAATATGGACTTGGTCTTTTACCAAATAGGGCTATCTTCTGTATACCACCCCTACGTTGTCACAACACAACCGATTGGCTCAAATACATTAAGGAAAGAAATTCCACAAATTACCTTTTAACAAGGCACACCTGTTAATTGAAATGCATTCCAGATGACTACCTCATGAAGCTGGTTGAGAGAATGAAAAGTGTGTGCAAAGTTGTCATCATTGCAAAGGGTGGCTACAATGAAAAATGAAAAATCTCAAATATAAAATATATCACTTTTTTGGTTACTACATGATTTATTTAATAGTTTTGATGTCTTCACTATTCATCTACAATGTAGAAAATAGTACAAATAAAGAAAAACCCTGGAATGAGTAGGTGTGTCCAAACTTTTGACTGGTACTGTATATTATACAGTTGAAGTCGGAAGTTTACATACACCTGAGCCAAATACATTTAAACTCAGTTTTTCACAATTCCTGACATTTAATCCAAGTAAAAATTCCCTGCCTTAGGTCAGTTACGATCACCACTTTATTTTAAGAACGTGAAATGTCAGAATAATAGTAGCAGAATAATAATAGAATGATTTATTTCAGCATTTATTTATTTAATCACATTCCCAGTGGGTCAGAAGTTTACATACACTCAATTTGTTTAACTTGGGTCAAACGTTTCGGCTAGCGTTCCACAAGCTTCCCACAATAAGTTAGGTGAATTTTGGCCCATTCCTCCTGACAGAGCTGGTGGAACTGAGTCAGGTTTGTAGGCCTCCTTGCTCGCACACGCTTTTTCAGTTCTCCCCACAAATTTTCTATAGGATTGAGGTCAGGGCTTTCTGATGGCCACTCCAATACATTGACTTTGTTGTCCTGAAGCCATTTTGCCACAACTTTGGAAGTATGCTTGGGGTCATTGTCCATTTGGAAGACCCATTTGCGATCAAGCTTTAACTTCCTGACTGATGTCTTGAAATGTTGCTTCAAAATATCCACATAATTTTCTGTCCCCATGATGCCATCTATTT
The DNA here is from genome assembly GCF_029448725.1 of Salvelinus fontinalis. Taxonomy (NCBI): domain Eukaryota; kingdom Metazoa; phylum Chordata; class Actinopteri; order Salmoniformes; family Salmonidae; genus Salvelinus; species Salvelinus fontinalis. The sequence goes on from NC_074674.1 coordinate 15,151,763, forward strand.
TGTGAAGTGCACCAGTCCCTCCTGCAGCAAAGCACCCCGACAACATGATGCTGCCACCCTCATGCTTGGGATGGTGTTCTTCGGCTTGCAAGCCTCCCCCTTTTCTCTCCAAACATAACAATGGTCCTTATGGCCAAACAGTTCTATTTTTGTTTCATCAGACCAGAGGACATTCCTCCAAAAAGTATGATCTTTGTCCCCATGTGCAGTTGCAATCCGAAGTCTGGATTTTTTATGGCGGTTTTGGAGCAGTGGCTTCTTCCTTGCTGAGCGGCCTTTCAGGTTATGTCGATATAGGACTTGTTTTACTGTGGATATAGATACTTTTGTACCTGTTTCCTCCAGCATCTTCACAAGGTCCTTTGCTGTTATTCTGGGATTGATTTGCACTTTTCGCACCAAAGTACGTTCATCTCTAGGAGACAGAACGCGTCTCCTCCTGAGCGGTATGAGGGCTGCGTGGTCCCATGGTGTTTATACTTGCAAACTATTGTTTGTACAGATGAACGTGGTACCTTTAGGTGTTTGGAAATTTCTTGTGGAGGTTTACACATTTTTTTCTGAGGTCTTGGCTGATTTCTTTTGATTTTCCCATGATGTCAAGCAAAGATGCACTGAGTTTGAAGGTAGGCCTTGAAATACATCCACAGGTACACCTCCAATTGACTCAAATGATGTCAATTAGACTAACAGAAGCTTCTAAAGCCATGACATCATTTTCTGGATTTTTCCAAGCTGTTTAAAGTCACAGTCAACTTAGTGTATGTAAACTTGTGACCCACTGGAATTGTGATACAGTGAATTATAAGTTAAATAATCTGTCTGTAAACAATTGTTGGGAAAAGTACTTATGTCATACACAAAGTAGATGTCCTAACCGACTTGCCAAAACTATAGTTTGTTAACAAGAAATTTGTGGAGTGGTTGAAAAACGAGTTTTAATGACTCCAACCTGAGTGTATGTAAACTTCCGACTTCAACTGTATATAGTCTGACATGAAGATTAGGGAATGTCATCGGCTCTATTTATTACACTTCTATCTGCATCACTGAATACACCCCAGGCTCGCTCTCTCTCTCTCTTCATCAGATATCTACTATTGGATAGCAACAGCTGACAACCAGGTGCATCTAAATAGTTTAAGATCCTCCTCCTCCTTCTTGCCTCCCCTCCTTCATTTTGTATTCTGCACTGATGTGAAAGCAAATGCAGCTGTCCTGTTCTCTCACGTCAGCTCAGAGGGAGAGGAGACAAGGGGAATTTAGACTGTTGACTTGAAAGGCATCCTTGGTGTTGTTCAGTAGCCTCATGTGAGGTGTGTGTGTGCGTATCTTACAGGTTTCTCGAGGAAACTGTTAATTGTTCATTATTTAAATCCTATTATACGTATTATTTACATCCTGAGACTGGCCTCTGAGACTTCCTGTTCCTGTCCAGACAGGAAGCTGTCACCATAGATCATGCAGTAGTCAGTGCTGAGCAACCACTACAGGGGCTGCGCACACAAACACGCATGCATGCAGGCATTCACGCACATACACACACATCACACAGCCTGAACCCTCTCTATGAGGACATGGAGCTAGCAGCTTTGGTTTCGTGACAAAACAGACCAAATCAGAGATGAAGAACTAGATCCCTCAGGCTGGGGGGGGGGCATGCTGTCGTGTGTGTGTGTCCTCATTTCCTTGTGTCCTCTCCTTGCCTCTTCTCTTCCTGTTCTTTCCATCGCCTGCTCTAAGAATAGAATATGGAGGACCAGCTCTTTAAGATGTTCAGCTCTTTCAGATAAGCGCAAATGGAGGAGGAGATGACGGAAGGTAGCAACTTTAAACTATTGAGATGCAGCCTTTGTCTCTAAACGAAGAGAAGAGCTTCGGTGGTTATCGTGCCATATCTGTTGGCAGTAGAAACGGTTCTCCTCTCTCGCTATCTCTCTATCATTTGCTCTCTCTCTCTCTCTATCATGTGCTCTCTCTCATGTGCTCTCTCTCAAGAGGAGCATAAATTACTGTCTCACTCTTTAGAATCAAGCATCAGCTAAAATATGCTAATGTAGGCTTGCAGATCTGGGACAGCAGTAGCACATATACACACAGACACACACACACATGCACGCACATATACACTTAGAGGCAGTGTGAGGAGGAGGAACAAATCAGCCAAACGCCTCTGCTTTCTCCTGTTAGCTTCAGCCACTGACGAGCAGACGTACCCATTTTCTCTCTTTCTCTCCATCCCTCCTTCTCTCTCTCTCTATCACACACACACAGCATAGAGATGGGGACTAAGCAAACGTTAGAGTGTCTAATTTAACCAGATACCACACAGTTTACCCACCGTGCAGATATTCTACAGTTGGCACTCCGTTTTTGTGTGTGGGAGGGTGTATATGTCTCACCTCTGGCTGAGAGCTTTTTGGTATTGATGATTTTGGCAGCGTACTCCTGGCCAGTGCACAGTTTGACACAGCGGCGCACCACTGAAAACGCTCCCCTGGGAAACAAAGGCAGGTAAAAACAGGTGTTAGATATGATATAGCACTGGCAGCATCTCAATATTCTAGAGTCAATTCCTCTACTGTCTCCTCGTTTCCTTTCCTTCATTCCCACTGATCTGAAAGAACTGGACAGGTTGAAGGCATATCCTTGTCCACTACCTCTCTACTGCTTTCACCTAGTATCCTGTCATTTCACACCTGCCAGTCATGAGTGAAGACATTTCTCCGGTATGGAGTCATTTGAGTGTGACACACAGCACAGCAGCACATCCTTCTTAGCATATATACAAATGAGAAGACTCAAGAGAAAACAACAAAACTCTCTTCCAAGGATATCTCTCTGTGTGTGTCCATGTATGCATGTGTCCGTGAGAGAGAGAGAGAGAGAGAGAGAGAGAGAGAGAGAGAGAGAGAGAGAGAGAGAGAGAGAGAGAGAGAGACATGGTGTGCATGTGTGTACTGTAGCATTGCCGGTATTTTGGGGAGTGCTTGCATAACTAACTCAGCAGGGAAAAACAGCAGTAACTGTCTCTGTCGTTTCTCTGAGCAAGATATAGACGTTACACACACTCTTACCCGTCCACTGTGTCTCACACACTCTCAGGCATACACTTGACCCCACGTCTCTCACACACACACACTCGTAGATGCTATGACAGGTGAGTGTGTAAGGGTATACACAGGGAATACTCTGAGTCAGAGACAGTAGGCTTACGGTAGCAAAGAAAGACAGAGAATGACCTGCGAGAGACACATGCGCACACGAAAACATATATTGCACATGCACACATGCTCGCACGTACACACACACACACACACTAAAAAGGGACAAACTGCAATCCTTACAGGAACTGTAGTGTAATGAAGGTCCTGTTATCTACTGGGCTGCTACCACAGCATGGTTATTGTCTCTGGCTTATAACACAGGTCAGAACACACACACACACACACACACACACACACACACACACACACACACACACACACACACACACACACACACACACACACACACACACACACACACACACACACACACACACCAGCGACCCTGCAGTTACATGTACAAGTGTACTACATGCTGTGCCCTAAAGGTCAAGATCTCTCAGTAGAACTCATAGTAGTAGGCTACACGTAGATATTTGCTGTATGTTAATACATACAGCAAATGTTTGGCTCTTTACCTCTGCAGTTGTGTTTGCATAAAGCTGCATTATGATCTAGAAAATGTGCTTCTCCTCCTGTTTGAGAATGAGGAGAATACTACCCCCTACCCAGTCCCACCCACACACAGCCTGACACACCTATCTTGCTGTGGCACATAAACTCACTGTCCAATTTCTCTCTCTCTCTCTCTCTCAAGCACAGGAGCTTGGTGGCACCTTAATTGGGGAGGACAGGCTCATGGTAAAGGCTGGAGCGGAGTCAGTGGATTGGCAACATATACATTAAAACACGTTTCCATGTATTTGATGCCATTCCATATACTCCGTTCCAGCCATTATTATGAGCCGTCCTCCCCTCAGCAGTCTCCCATTGCTCTAAAGACCCCAATTACAAAACAGCCCACCCCGCTCTGCTCTTTGACAGCTCAAATTGTCACTCTCTAGATCGCTACAGCGTGTCCCCAGTCCCCATCACTGCTGCTGCCGGTACAGAACATGCAGCAAACGGATCAAATGTAGCCTATATTTTATCTATACGTTTAAAATCGGGTCATCTCGGGGCTACACCTCAAAGCAGAGTGACGGCATGCGTCTTGTTAAGAGGGCTGTGTAGCTCCGAACGTGACAGATCATCAGCAGAGATTAGTTCTGACCCCCAGTCCGCCGCTCGAACTACCCACACACATCTGCAGATACGCAACGATGCAAAGACACTATAGAATAATAACAGGGTAAGGACGATACAGTGACGGCTATGTTGTTACCGCATCTGTGCCATAACGTAAAGAAATAATACAGCAAAGCCATACTTTCCGAGTTCTTCATATAGTTGGAAATCGTCCGTGAAACGTGTACAGGTAGTAAGCGCCATCGTCCGTTTATTCGCGGGGGTCGAGCGTCCTAAATAGTCCGGTCCTCAAGTGAATTGAAATAGGTTGTATCCGTTGAGTAGCCCAGTTATTCTATGTAAAAAAATGTGTAATGCGTTTTCTGTCCAGAGCGCACTATAATCTACTACAGATATGTATTCGAGTGGAGATGTAGCCTATTCGAGTGGAGGAGGAGGCAGTGGTGGTACTCTCTCGCTCTCCCAAAGTGTGTCGTTCAATCGCCTTTTTTCACGCCGTTTCTACACCATCGAGCGCGCTGTAAATACAACACATTTTTCATACCACCAGGGGGCATCGCATCAGCTCGATAACACCTGAAGCCACAGCATCAGAGATTCTATAGACTAACATAGCAGGCTTTGGCAGCATCAGCATCATGGAACCATCATGATTATCACCATCATGTGTAGCTGCTGGAACAGGTATAGCCAGCCTACAGGCTATACAATTGATTTTACGTCTCTCTTTTATGTTGTTGATCTAGCCTACAAAAATAAAATGGATTATGTTTTAGCGTGTCAAACTGTTAGACTGCAAAGATCCCTAAACTGGTATTTGTACAAGTAAAAATATGCAAAGAAAAGTCAATTTTAGTGCTTGCATTAGGCCTGCTTGGATTATGGTATTTTCAGGATGATCAACACCACCTACACCTCCAATTCAAAGCAAGGTCTGGTCCATGGCATCAGAGCTTGAAGTGAACCGGATGCTCAACGCTGTACCCCAAATTTTCTCCTGAAAAAAACTGGCCCCTCTTATAGAATTGGCTCTGAAGTATGAATACTTTCACCTAAATAAAAAAAAGTAGCCCGCCGGCACCTATTTCAGTCCACTTGGGAGAACTGGGTGAAATCAAGTACCAGTGTAACTGACCCGGGAAGGAAGACATCTGCATAGTCATAGGCAACTACTGTCTACTGTCTCTATTCCTGGCTTGTTCCTCTGCACTGTCATCACCAACAGTATTCTTAGGAACAAAGCATCTACACTTCAGATCTGAAAAAGAAAGAGAATCCTTTTGAACTTCAAAGACCTGTCTGCAAGTGTCTAGGATTTCTGTCTGTAAGCATCTTACTAGCTCTAGCTATATCAGTCCTGATATTCATCCTTATCCATATCGACCTATCCATCGGATACAGCCATTATCAAGCCAATAAGGAATATTATACTGCACTGAGAATCAGAAATCTTGGGATAGCGCCCTCTTGTGGCACTACTGCTGAATCTCAAGTCGACTGCCAGCCTGGCACTCCTGTAGATCCGCATAGGTTTTAGTGCCGCTCCACATCACACAAACACCAGTGGAGGCTGCTGAGGGGAGGACGGCTCGTAATAATGTCTGGAACGGAGCAAATGGAAGGGCATCAAACACAAAGAAATCCTGTGTTTCATACCCTTCTACTTATTCCGCTCCAGCCATTACCACGAGCCAGTCCTCCCCAATTAAGGTGCCACCAACCTCCTGTGACACACACAGCCTACACACATAGAGAGAACACATCAGTGCATATTTACAGTTTTTACTTCATTTAATTGATTTCAGGCACACAAAAATTGACACCTCAGTAAAAGGAAACGGCAGAGAGGTATTAAGCCCACTAATAAAAGTAATCTACATGTAAAACAACACTGAGACATATCTGGACCTGGAAGTTACCCGTAGACACTGATCTAAGGCCAGTTTTGCATCCTTCACCTCAATGATGAAGGTTAGGATTTGGGAAAGCACACTGATCCTAGATCTGTGACTGTATAGCTATCTTCCAGGTCTGTTCAGCGGGCAGACAGATACATAAACAGGTAAGTTCAGGGTTGTGTTCATTAGGGCCCACAACAGAAAATTTAAATGAGTGTTCAGGGAAACCAGGTGATACCTCCCAGTTTCAGTCTGTTCTTAAGTTTGCTACCTAATGAACAGGACTCAGGTATTTCACATAAATCAGAACACAGTAACAAACCTTCCACAGGGTTTCTCTCCCTTCTATTCAAAGTTAGCAAAAAAATAAAGAAAATGGTCTTAAAATACCAGGCTGTTTCTACTGAATAAATAGCCAATTCTGCTCAGTCTCAAACCCAATTCCCAACATTGTGTGTGTGTGTGTGTTCACATCTAAACAGCGCTGGTGGGGATGTTGAACAAGGAGGGATCAAACTGTTGTCCTTTAAAGGGAGAGCCCTCAGCATCCCAGCTCTTCTTCAGCATATCATGTACCTTTTACAGAGAGAGAGAGAGATTGAGATGGGTAGGAGAGAAAAATAGATAGAGTGCATTGTAAGAATGGAATGTGCACATACATACGTGCATACAATCCAAATACAAAACTGCACAATTGGTCTTGCATTTTGTCTAACAATAACACTCTTGGGCTCAACATAGTTCAGCACCACAATCCTTCACCTCCAGCCCATGCCCTATACCAGTGTTTCCGCTGCACTCATTTAACTGTGGTGCTGCGCCACAGCAAAATCATTGCCTCAAAACATGAAATATTTAAAAAATATGTATTTTGAGGTGCACTTTGATGATGCTAAAACAGTCCACATTTACTTTCCCTCTGAAAACAAAACAAGTAATGAATAGAAAAACCATTCTACTATGGGGTTGTCTGATTTATCTACAATGAAAAAAATATATAAACGCAACAAGTGTTGGTCCCATGTTTCATGAGCTAAAATAAAAGCTCCCTGAATTAGTTCATACACAAAAAGCTTATTTCTCTCAAATGTGGTGCACACATTTGTTTACATCCCTGTAAGTTAGCATATCTCATGTGCCAAGATAATCCTTCCACCTGACAGGTGTGGCATGTCAAGTAGCTAATTAAACAGCATGGCAATTACACAGGTGGACCTTGTGCTGGGGACAATAAAAGACCACTCTAAAATGTGCAGTTTTGTCACAACACAATGCAACAGATGTCTCAAGTTTTGAGGGAGTGTGCATTTGGCATGCTGACTGCAGGAATATCCACCAGAGCTGTTGCCAGATAATTTATGTTAATTTATCTACCATAAGCCACCTCCAATATCATTTCAGAGAATTTGGCAGTATGTCCAACCGGCTTCACAACCGCAGACCACGTGTATGGCATCTTGTGGGCGAGCAGTTTGCTGATGTCAACGTTGTGAACAGAGTGCCCCATGGTGGTGGTGGAGTTATGGTATGGGCAGGCATAATCTACAGACAACGGACACAATTGCATTTCATCACTGGCAATTTGAATGCACAGAGATACCGTTACGAGATCCTGAGGCCCATTGTCGTGCCATTCATCCGCCGCCATCACCTTATGTTTCAGCATGATAAATGCACAGCCCCATGTCGCAAGGATCTGTACACAATTCCTGGAGGCTGAAAATGTCCCATTTCATCCGTGGCCTGCATACTCACCAGACATGTCACCCATTGAGCATGTTTGGGATGCTCTGGATTGACATGTACGACAGTGTGTTCCAGTTCCAGCCAATATCCAGCAACTTTGCACAGCCATTGAAGAGGAGTGGGTCAACATTCTACAGGCCACAATCAACAGCCTGATCAATTCTATGTGAAGGAGATGTGTCACGCTGCATGGGGCAAATGATGGTCACTCCAGATATTGACTGGTTTTCTGATCCACACCCTTACTTTAAAAAAAAGTTATCTATGACCAACATAGATTAAAGCCTAATTTAATTATTTCAATTGAATGATTTCCTTATACTAACTGTAACTCTGTAAAATCTTTGAAATGGTTGCATGTTGCGTTTGTATATTTGTTTAGTATCTTTACTTAATCGGCTTGTTGTTGTGTTTTCTATGCGAGATAATTCCTCTAACTCCTCTTACGAGTGCCATAGGGAGGGAAACCTGCATTTTGACAAGCAGTCAATGCTCACCAATTCTTGCAATCGTGGGGAAAATAGCAGTTTTAATGGTCTTTGTTAAAAAGAGGGGGTTCGCAGCTTTCCATTCCTACTTGATCTATTTCTCAAAACAATATATGCAAGCTGCACCATTTTAAACCCAGAGTTTTTAGCAGCGTCATGGTTAAGCATGTTCTGCAATTCCCTGTGAGTGTGTATGGGAGAGTGGGCTAAATGTAATAAGTCAATTGTATGGTAACTTGGGTTAAACTGCCACCCTACCTAAAAATCATTTTTTTTGGAGTGACTTAAATTGTGACGAGACAGATTACATTTTTAGTTGAGCAAGAGTAGTGGCAACCAGGGGAAGTGTTGGGGGAAAAATGCTTAACATTAAGAGGTTTCTGTGAGAAGTACAGGCAAGGAGCGTGTTACCCCGGGTAGTGAGTTACACCAAGTTAACCTACCCGGTAAGCCTATATTATATTCACTGTGTTTACGCAAGTTTTTTGGGCCATAAAATTCATCAACACGAGGCTAACTAGTTAAAAGATTACATTTGGGATCTAGCTAATGATTAGCCCAATAGGGTAAATGCAGATAGCCAGCCCCATGCGTCAGCATATTTATTTACAGCCACTATACTGCATCAGTTGGGTTACAGGTGATATCAGTTATGCTATGTTCAAATAATTTTAACAATATGTTGTGGGGCTTATTTCTGGATGTGGGAATTATATTTTCTATGGTGTCAGCAGCGTCATTTTATTTTCATTCATTTTGGAGTAGAATGTATTTTGTTAAATGTCACCAGAACTGAGCTTCTCTAGATTCAAAATTATTTTGGTGAGACCCTTCAACCCCCCACTGCTACACATCTTTCCTGAGGAAACACTGTGCTATACACACGTGCCCCTATACCCTTTTTAAGCTCATGAGACTTGTGTGTGCTCTATACCTGTGTGATGTGATCAATCAGTTTATTCCAGTTTACATTTTTTTTTAAATGTATTGTATTTTAACAGCAACATGTCTATTCTGGGCTGTTTTTAACAGTGCAACACTGAGGTCATGCTCAGCCTTGAAACCGTTTCTGTACTTATTTTTGAAGTATGTCAGAGTTGAGAACCCTAACTCGCATAGGTATGCGGTGCCAAACTGGACCAGAACATCTACTGCTTTCTCAGTCAGGCAGGAGACCGCTTCTTGTTGTAGATGAGCAACCCAGAACTGTGTGTGGTGTTTGCCTCAAAAAGCATCTTGCTTCAATCAGTTTATTCCAGTAAAGAATAACAATTATTATTGTATTTTAACAGGCACAGTTCCAACCTAGACTCGTTTTCAACAATCATTTCTACAGTAAGATGTACAGTAGGCCTGATCATTTTTCATCTTCATCTGTACTGTTACTTAGGGTTGCACAATCAGTAGCTGGCTTGCTTTGGTGAATGTTAGCTATTAGCTGTGTACACGGACAGGGGATTGTTTGAAAGAGAAACTCGCATATACTATTAGAGTTAGTTAGTACTCCCTTATTTCTGCTTATCATCACCTGCTATAAAATGACAATGCCTTGCTAGCTGACTTTTCCACTGTCGAGGCAGTTTCCTGAAGCATTCTGCCCTGTTCTGAAAGAACTACCTGGGTTTACCATCATGCTGTGGACGTGTCGTTTTATTAATTTGTTCGTTATGAGAGACTCATTACTAAGCACTTCCACACACACAACACATTGTGAGTGCTCCGCGTTATAAGCTTGTATGAAAGAGAGAAACTCGTCGCTGTGTATGCGTTTCATGACAATTGAGCTCAGTCAGAACTTGTGGCTAGCATGAGTCCATTTGCGGTAAGTGATGGTGAGTGGGAATGACAAGTCAGTGGCTGACAGCGCACCAGTGTTGTCAACTAATTTTCAAGGTAAATTGCTAGAGGCAGGTTGATTTGTTGCTAAATGTTGTTATGATGTCATTGCGTGATAACGTAAAACTGCGTCATTACGTAGAATACACATTAACGTTACTCAAATTGACTGCCCATCTCGGCAAAAAATATGATTTGACATTAGTTCAGGTACAGACTCCCACTCTTTTCTGTACAATTTTGATTGAGACATGTTGATTGATGTTGTAAGTTCTGTTCAAGATCAAACATTCGTGACCAACTATATTCATTGGATTTGGCTCGTCGAACAAGTACTGCTGCTGCTGCAGTCAGCCAACAATGATTTGCAATGTACTGAAATTGCTGCTGGCCTTCTGCTGCCTGTGCACGAGCTGAGCGCCTGTTTTGACGTCACTCACAATGCACTTTTGCAGCAAGGCACGTGTTTTGTGACTGAGTGTGTGACAGAGAAAATCGTTTTTGTGTCATTTAGAGGGGAAAATGCGTGCATTTTAGCGTTTGAGTCACTTTTCAAAAGTTGCTCAAATTTGAAAATACATTTTGAAAAGTAGCTAAATTTGTTGCTAGGTGCCGTTTGACAAAAAAGTTGCCAGGGTAGTCTGAAAAGTTGCTAAATCTAGCAACAAAATTGCTAAATTGGCATCACTGCAGCCCACCATCTGCTGCCTGAACAACTGCGCTGCATCGTGTGACGCGGAGTGATCTTCAAGAAAACTGCAGAAAAATAAATCGCGAAGCACACGGGCATCTCCCTCGCACGCAGCTGCCAAACTGAGCAGAGACCGCTGCTGAGCAGAGAGCGCGCATTGAACAGAGAGCGCAGATGCACTTGGCCAAATCAATTCCAGTAATTAATTAAACAATTATACATTTACACGTCGCGACCCACCATTAACAGGTCCGCGACCCATACTTTAAGAAAGGCTGCTCTAGAGTCTGAGCAGGCTGCTGCCAGGTCTCCCTGTGATGAATGCTGGGCTGCACTGCTGCTCTGGGGCTGTGGATTTGAGGCTGAGGCTTGGCTGGAAGAGGTAGGCCTCGTACTAGAGGCTGTGCTGGGCTCTCAGAACCCGAGACAGAACTCTCGCTGGGCAGCAGGCTCTGTCCTGACTCCCCTGGGCTCCACCGGCTGCTTGGTGGCCTGTATCTCTAGCTCCTGCACCATGGGGGGCGCTTCCCAGGCCTTCTGTCTCTGCTGCAGCTCCCTCTGCTGCCTCTCTCCGTCCTGCTCCACCACATGCTCAAACAGACAGAAGGACTGTGCAGATAATGAGCCAAGTACATAATCAACCCCTAATCACTTTTTGTGAAGGTTAACGGGTAGAGTCTGCAAGATGACATCATAGACAAGGGGGCGATATTCCAAATAGTAAAATAAAATAAATGTTATTGGTTGTGTATGCATATTTTGCAGCTGTTATTGCAGGTGTAGCAACATGATAATGATCCTAGCTACAACTGCAGTAATACCTAACAATACAAGAAAATCCCCAAAATTTAAAAGACATTAATTAAGAAATATTAGAACGAGCAATGTCAGTCCAGTATATAAATATGTATTTACATGATGGTGTGTATGGACAGTATATGACAAGAAAAGGTGTGTACAGCAGTATAGCCTTGACTAGAATAGTGTACTGTATATATACATATGAAGTGGGTAAAACTGTGTTCAACGACAGTCTCTAAGGTGCAGGGTTGAGTACCGGGTGGTAGTCAGCTAGTAACAGTGACTAAAGTTCAGGGCAGGGTACTGGGCATAGGCATGCTATTTAGTAACCAACTCAGCTAAGACTACCGATATTTCCCATATGAGCTTAAATGCAAAGGGAAGTAACAATGATGGCAGTCTTGGCCGACTAGGTCACTGTTGATGTCTGTTGCAAGATAGACTGCTGCTCTACTCGGGAGCCTAAGGCACTGTATCTCAGTGTTAGAGGAGTCACACTACACAGACCCTGGTTCGACTCCAGGCTGTATCACAACCGGCCTTGATTGGGAGTCCCATAGAGTGGCGCTCAATTGGCCGAGCGTCGTTAGGGTTTGGCTGGGGTTGGCCATCATTGTAAATAAGAATTTGCTCTTAACTTACTTAAATACAAAAATCGAATTAAAAAATGACATCATAGACAAGGAGACGATATTCTAACTAGTAACCAACACAGCCAAGACTGACATATGAGCTTAAATGCAAGGGTCAGTGCCAATGATGGCAGTCTTGGCCGATTAGGTCACTGTTGATGTCTGTTGTTTGATGACAATCTTACTGAGTCTACCTTTAAAACTAAACAGGGGAACAGAATTATTGGGAGAGAACTGGCTAGCCTACATGGCTAACACATAAACGTGTAAAATGTTTAGCTAGCTACTGTAGTTAACTACATTATGTTTAGGACCATCTTGTCGGCCACCCCTGGAGAGAAGCCCATACGGTCATTGGGGGTTGACAGCAGGCGACAAAAGTCTGTCTTGCGGTACAGAAAACCGAAGTAGACCTCAAGGAAATTATGGATGTTTCCAAAATGCAGCAAAATTCCGAGTAGAGCGTTGTCATACAACTATCATTTCCATAGACGACGGCATTGTAGATTTTAACTTTCAATGTAATATGTCACAAACTGTTATACTTCAATAAAAGTATCTTTATCGCAAACGGTTAAAGTTGTTCGCTGACTAAGAATGTGTTACCTTTATTGTAATTTCTAGGTAGGAACTGAAAATTGTCCACAGGGAACACAATGCGCAAATCAAGGTTCCTATTTCAAAATGTTATCTAAATGATTTAATATAATACAATCATATATATAATTAACAAATATAATTGGTGTTTATATACGTTTAACTATTGATAAAATGGTACAGTTATTGGTGAGTATAAAGGTTTCCACTAGTTACTACAGCCACAAAGTCCAAATTGGCTATATCGTAAACATTTATGAAAACAATTTTTATTATTAATTTAGGTTTAGGGTTAGGCATAAGGTTAGCAGTGTGGTTAAGGTTAGTTTTAAAATCACATTTTAAAAAGATAAATTGTAGAAATGGGGTTTATGACTTTGTGTTTGTGGTAACTAGTGATGGCCGTGTATAATGGCCAATGGGTCATGGCCAGTGGCGAACCGTAATCACAGGCTGTATCACATAACCGGCGGTGATTGGGAGTCCCATAGGTCGGCGCACAATTGGCCCAGCGTCGTCTGGGTTTGACCGGTTTAGGTCGTCATTGTAAATAATAGTTTGTTATTAACTGACTTGCCTAGTTAAATAAAGGTTAAATACAAAAATTTAAAATAAAAAAATTCAGGGCAGGGCCCCACCTGTTTACAGCCCCACATTTTTTGCTAAAAAAAATATTTTTTGAGGGGGCTTACCTGTTTTGCATGTCATTTTGACATTAATACATATCACGTATCATTTTTCAAACAATCTAAAAAAATATATATAATAGAGTTAATAAAGCAGTATACAAACATTATCTATTTTTTGCTTTCTTAAGTAATGCAGCTCGAAAATGCAGGTGTTTCTTCTTTGCTTAGTGCTTTCTGTGGTGGTGGGGCAGCTTATGGAAAATATAGAGCGTAGGTGTTGGTAAAGTTCTCTAGTTGCGTCATAATTAGCTCAGTGTTCTGTCACTTGTGGGGACAGTACGTCACCGCCAAGTCTAAGGGTAGACCTCGAAAATTCAAGCCACTTAGGTGCTGCCATATGTAACGGATGTGAAATGGCTAGCTAGTTAGCGGGCACGCGCTAATAGCGTTTCAATCATTTACGTCACTTGCTCTGAAACCTAGAAGTAGTGGTTCCCCTTGCTCTGCAAGGGCAGCGGCTTTTGTGGAACGATGGGTAACGACGCTTCGTGGGTGACTGTTGTTGATGTGTGCAGGGGACCCTGGTTCGCTCCTGTGTCGGGGCGAGGGGACGGTCCAAAGTTATACTGTTACATTGGTGCCGTGACCCGGATCACTGGTTGCTGCGGAAAAGGAGGAGGTTGAAAGGGGGGTGAGTGTAACGGATGTGAAATGGCTAGCTAGTTAGCGGGTACGCGCTAAAAGCGTTTCAATCAGTTATGTCACTTGCTCTGAAACCTAGAAGTAGTGGTTCCCCTTGCTTTGCAAGGGCCGCGGCTTTTGTGGAGCGATGGGTAACGACGCTTCGTGGGTGACTGTTGTTGATGTGTGCAGAGGGTCCCTGGTTCGCTCCTGTGTCGGGGCGAGGGGACGGTCTGAAGTTATACTGTTACACATAGAGTTATATTAGAAGTGTCCATCCAAGAAGGCTCAAGGCCATTGGCCACATATAAAATCACGTTATATCTACAGTAGCTTTGATTGGACTGGTACTTTCAAAATCTTAGCTGGCAGTCGTCATCATGAATCAAGTCGACAATCTACTTTTAATCCTTGTCATATGAAGAGAAATAATTAAGAGAAATTATAGATAAAATGTATCAGTGCTCATTGGCCATTGGACTTAAACATTACACAGCAAGTTGATTGGTAATCGCAAATTCAACAACGAGTGGTTTCAAAGGAATCAGTGACAGTGGCTAACTACAAGCATTGCAAAGCAATCACTAGCCTGCTATTCAATGGAGTGGCTGTGTGGTCCCACATTTGGGATTAAGTGTCTCTGTTCCAAATTAAAACGATAAACATTCAACATTGGCCATGCTGTCAATGAAGCATGATTTGTGCCGTGCGCAAAACAACTGTTAACTCGGAACTGCGAAAACTTGACTTCAGTGAGTTCAAGACAACTGGGAATTCCGGGAGAAAAGGAGCTCCGACTGGGAAATACGATTTGAACGGTCATCCAACTCGGAATTGTAAGTCTCTGGCCTCTCTCTAGACTAGAGCTACGACCTTAAGCTCAATGACGTCATCATGATTCAACCTTGTTTTTTTCCCGGGTTCCCAGTTGTCTTGAAAGCACCATAAATCCAGAGAATACCAGACTTTGATCCATCAAGCCATGACCAGTGGCGATTTCATCATGTAAATCTTGCTGCCATGCATCCCTCTACTTTTTATTTTTTGCCCCACCAAGATTTACATGATGAAATCGCCACTGGTCATGGCTTGATGGATTCCCACTTTTGTCAAAATTTTAAACGTTTAGCGCATTTTGGCTAACCCTTAATTTAACCTAATTATCCTAAACTGCAACGAAAAGTCAAATCTGACGTTAATTTGACAAAAGCTGTACCCCTTCTAGCCACGCCCAGGCCAATGGCCCTTCCCACAAACACTTTCGTTAGTCAAAATGGCTGCGTCTTTGAGCTGTCGAAGTGTGAATTTATCGGTGAGAAGCATGTTTACATTTAGTCCATAATTTGACAACATTATACTTTAAAGTATTGTTACATTCTAACTATGAACCGTTTTTGTTTAGATACGTGTGTTGGCTTGGAGAAAGTGTGTTTCTGGCTGGCTAGCCGATGTAGCTAAAATTAGCTGTCAATGTTACTTGTCTGTTGCTCAGTGTCTTTGCATTCATGTCTTTGCCTCACAGATCGCGCTTGCCAGAGTCGGTACATCGATATGCGTCAACTCTGGAATACGAACACTTCATGTCACTGCAATATGCTGCAAGGTATCTTTTATACGAAGACTAACGTTACACCATTTCCATCCTCCACATTGGACATTACCTAGTCACTCACGTGCTGCTGACAAGACTGCTTCCAACTAAACATTTGTACTTTTCTTTTGTCTTAGAATCGGGCAGCCCGTATCCGAGTGGGGAAAGGAGACCGACCACTGACCTATGAGCAAGCCCTCCACCCCCACCACATAGGCCACCGCAAGGGTTGGCTTTCTCAGCACACTGGTGAGTTTTCTTTTTATCCTACACACTGGGTTATCTGACCTTATATGTAAAGACAACCCCAACCTTGTTTGTATATATGCTGTCCTAGTTAATTATGCAGCTACATAAACGTCATAATTGTTCAAGTATAACTAATGTTTCTGTCTCTTCTCCCTCCATCCTCTGTTCTTCCCTCTCTATCTACTAGGCAACTTACAGGGAGAGGGAGGAGCATCCGATCGAACAGTAGAGGACGTGTTCGTGCGGCGTTTCATCTTCGGCACCTTCCATAACTGCCTAGCCAATGAGCTTGTGATAAAGCGGCGAGGGAACATGCTGGTGGTGTGTGCCCTGATGTTGCAGAAACTCCCTCCTCAGAAGTTCTATTTCCTTATTGGCTACACAGAGACGCTGCTCTCCCACTTCTACAAGTGTCCCGTCAAGATGGAGGTCCAGACCTTAGCGGACAAGGCTGTCTACAAGTACCTCTGAGGAGGAACAGGAACTGCTGACAGGAGACAGGTCATATAGGACTTTGTGGAAGGACTTAGACACAATAGTTACCATTGTTAAAGCTACATTCTGGGAACAGAAAAACAACAAAATGGCCACCCCACCACTTGTTTTGCTATATAGCTGAGGGATGAGATTAGGAAACGAACCTGTCTCAAATTCATAAATCACGTTCTAGATGCATGGACTGACTCATTGACAGTCCATGACATCCACGTGATCATTTTAAACATATTTTGAGGGGTTTACTTCCTTGTTTGTAATCAGTGAATAAAACCTTATATTTTGGATTATAATAGAGTATGTTGGGATAGGCTCATGAGGCTATATATTCTTCAAGAGTTAATGGGTAACTTGTAAGTGTCAAGACTTGAAATGACCAGATTCCCAGACTAGCTTTACCCTGGGTGAAAAACCTTTGATTATAGAATATTTGAACGTGTCTATTGAAATCTGTTTTCACATGGAATGCCTTGCATTTATTTACTGTGTGTGTGTGTTAAACAACTGCCTCAGATGGCTGTTCACAGTAGGAAGGAATAGACGGGTTAGCTGACAAGGTCACAAACAATGCACACAATTCAATGGGGCAGAAGTCTGTTATTCTGGATGGGCAGATGGCTAGCAACAATGACAAGAAGCGGCCATATGGGGAATTGTAGGTGGCTATTTTATCTTGTTCTTTATACACTGTCTTGTTTTGACTGATGTCATGCCTATGCTAATATGGCTCAAATCTGCTAGTTAGCCAACCAACAACTGCAACAATGTATTTGAGAGAAATGCTCACTGTGCAAATGTACTTATGTTTTCAATAAACATTGGAGAGGAAATATAGTTTACATGTCAACAATCTAAGCCAACCCAGTCTGTTTTGCCCCATAGTTTCGCACACTTTGGTTTTGTTGCTCAACAACCAACCCGTCTACGGAGACAGACTATACCAGACGGTGTTATCGTATGTATTCAGTCCGGTGAAACGTTCAGAACTTTACAGGTAAATGTAATGTATAGAAACGGACATGCTTCTCTATTGTACATAGCAGGCAATCATATAAGTCCTTTATATTCTCTATGGTGCAACACAATACATTTCTTTAAATACAAATTGAGTTAAAGGGCAACTCCACCACCACTTTTCAACATTTCATTATCTCCAGCACAATACCAATGTCAGCATATGTGCCAATTTCTAAGTGTTGTAGATAACTTATTTATTATGTTCTACCCGATGACATCAAACACTATGAGATTCGCAGTCAATCAAGTTTGCAGACGACACTACAGTGGTAGGCTTGATTACCAACAACAACGAGACTGCCTACAGGGAGGAGGTGAGGGCCCTCGGAGTGTGGTGTCAAGAAAATAACCTCACACAACGTCAACAAAACCAAGGAGATGATCGTGGACTTCAGGAAACAGCAGAGGGAGCACCCCCCTATCCACATTGAAGGGACAGTGGTGGAGAAGGTGTAAAGTTTTAAGTTCCTCGGCGTACACATCACAGACAAACTGAAATGGTCCACCCACACAGACAGCGTGGTGAAGGCGCAACAGCGCCTCTTCAACCTCAGGAGGCTGAAGAAATTTGACTTGTCACCAAAAACAGATGCACAATCGAGAGCATCCTGTCGGGCTGTATCACCGCCTGATATGGCAACTGCTCCGCCCACAACCGTAAGGCTCTCCAGAGGGTAGTGAGGTTTGCACAACGCATCACCGAGGGCAAACTACCTGCCCTCCAGGACACCTACACCACACGATTTCACAGGAAGGCCAAAATGGTCATCAAGGACAACAACCACCCGAGCCACTGCCTGTTCACCTCGCTATCATCCAGAAGGCGAGGTCAGTACAGGTGCATCAAAGCTGGGACCGAGAGACTGAAAAACAGCATCTATCTCAAGGCCATCAGACTGTTAAACAGCCATCACTTACATTGAGTGGCTGCTGCCAACATACTGACTCAAATCTCTAGTCATTTTAATAATTAAAAATGGGATGTAATAAATGTATTACTAGTCACTTTATATAATGTTTACATACCCTACATTACTCATCTCATATGTATATACTGTGCTCTATACCATCTACTGCATCTTGCCTATGCATTTCGGCCATCGCTCATCCATATGTTTATATGTACATATTCATTCCTTTTACACTTGTGTGTATAAGGTAGTTGTTGTGAAATTGTTAGATTACTTGTTAGATATTACTGCACGGTCAGAACTAGAAGCACAAGCATTTCGCTACACTCGCATTAACATCTGCTAACCATGTGTATGTGACCAATAAAATTTGATTTGAGTTACATAGGGAGCAAGAAAATACCCTTCCTTGGGCTAGAAACTCATTGCAAGTTTTGAAAATCAAATTATATTGGTCACCAAATACAAGAGGGGTAGACTTTACTGTGAAAAGCTTATTTGCGAGCCCTTTCCCAACAAAGCACAGTTAAAAAGTATGACAAAAAAATAAAGAGTAACAAAATAATGAGACTATATACAAGGAGTACCGGTACTGAGTCAAGGTGGAGGGGTGCGATGTAGTTGAGGTAATTATGTACATGTGCTGTAGGTAGGGGTAAACGTGACTAGGCAATCATGATATAATAAACAGATTAAAGTAAAACAGTAAAACAAATATACAGTCAATAATACAGTAGAAAAATACATCTATATACAATGTGAGCAAATGAGGTGAGACAAGGAAGGTAAAGGCAAAAAAAGGCCATGGTGGCGAGGTAAATACAATATAGCAAGTAAAACACTGGAAATGGTAGATTTGCAGTGGAAGAATGTGCAAAGTATAAATATAAATAATGGGGTGCAAAGGAGCAAAATAAATAAATACAGTAGGGGAAGAGGTAGTTGTTTGGGCTAAATTATAGATGGGCTATGTACAGGTGCAGTAATCTGTGAGCTGCTCTGACAGCTGGTGCTTAAAGCTAGTGAGGGAGATAAGTGTTTCCAGTTTCAGAGATTTTTGTAGTTCGTTCCAGTCATTGGCAGCAGAGAACTGGAAGGAGAGGCAGCCAAAGGAGGAATTGGCTTTGGGGGTGACCAGTGAAATATACCTGCTGGAGCGCGTGCTACAGGTGGGTCCTGCTATGGTGACCAGCGAGCTGAGATAAGGGGGGACTTTACCTAGCAGGGTATTGTAGATGACCTGAAGCCAGTGGGTTTGACGACGAGTATGAAGCGAGGGCCAGCCAACGAGAGCGTACAGGTCGCGGTAGTGGGTAGTATATGGGGCTTTGGTGACAAAACGGATGGCACTGTGATAGACTGCATCCAATTTCTTGAGTAGGGTATTGGAGGCTATTTTGTAAATGACATCGCCGAAGTCGAGGATCGGTAGGATGGTCAGTTTTACTATGTTTGGCAGCATGAGTGAAGGATGCTTTGTTGCGAAATAGGAAGCTTTAACTTTGGATTGGAGATGTTTGATGTGAGTCTGGAATGAGAGTTTACAGTCTAACCAGACACCCAGGTATTTGTAGTTTTCCACATATTCTAAGTCAGAATCGTCCAGAGTAGTGATGCTGGACGGGCGGGCAGGTGCAGGCAGCGATCGGTTGAAAAGCATGCATTTAGTTTCACTTGTATTTAAAAGCAGTTGATGGGTCTTTGGTGATGTGGACACCGAGAAACTTAAAGCTCTCAACCCGCTTGACTACATTGAGTTGGTGCTGGAGGGAAAAGCAGCCTTTTTACGAGCTCCTGACCAATTGTGCTATTTTGTATGTTTTTGTGCATTGATCTCAACTCTTCTTGTACATAATGTTTCCGCCACCATTTCCTATGACTGAAGAGAGCTTCTGGACATCAGAACAGCGATCACTAACCTCGATTTGAATGAGGATTTCTACGTCAATGAGTTGGAGGCGAATGGCATACTGATCATCCCGGACCAGGCCCAAATCCCCAACACTTGAAGAAGGAAGAGGCAGCTTATATAGAGACCAGCGTGCAGGATATCTCATGAGACTACGTCGGCGAGTGGATAAACTGCCTCTACCCTTTGTTCTGTTGGCAAACGTGCAATCACTGGAGAATAAACTGGACAAGCTCCGTTCGAGACTATCCTATCAAATGTGATATGAAGAACTGTAATATCCTGTTTCTCCGTGTCGTGGCTGAACAAGGACATGGAAAATATAAATCTAGCTGTTTTTTCTATACATCGGCAGGACAGAAAGGCAGCATCGGGTAAACTCAGGGGGGGTGGTGTGCGTCTCTTTGTAACAACAGCTGGCACCTAATCTCTAATATAAAGGAAGCCTTAAGGTTCTGCTCGCCTGAATTAGAATACCTAATGATAAACTGTAGACCATACTATTTACCAAGAAAGTTTTCTATATTTTTCTTAGAAGTCTACTTACCACCACAAACCGATGCTGGCACTAAGATCGCACTCAACGAGCTGTATAGGGCGATAGGCAAATAAGAAAATGCTCACCCAAAGGACGCGATCCTGGTAGCCGGTTATTTTAATGCCGGAAAACTGAAATCCGTATGACCTCATTTCTACCAGCATGTCACCTGTGCAACTAGAGGGATAAAAACTCTATCATCTTTACTCCACACACAGATACGCATACAAAACTCTCTCTCACCCTACATTTGGCAAATCTTACCATAACTCTATACTCCTAATTCCTGTTTACAAGCAAAAACTCAAACAGGAATTACCAGTGATGCGCTCAATACGGGAGTGGTCCAATGAAGCGGCTGCTTAACTACAGGTCTGTTTCGCTAGCACAGACTGGAATAAGTTGCGGGATTCATCCGATGGCATTGAGAAGTGGCACCACATCAGCCACCGGCTTCATTAAAAAGTGCATTGACGACGTTGTCCCCACTGTGACCATACGTACATATGCCAAACAGAAGCCATGGATTACAGGCAACTTCGGCACTGAGCTAAAGGCTAGAGCTGCCGCTTTCAAGGAGCGGGACACTAATCCGGACGCTTAAGAAATCCCGCTACATCCTCTGACGAACCATCAAACAGGCAAAGTGTTAATACAGGACTAAGATGGAATCCTTCTACAGCGGATCTAACGCTCATCAGATGGAGCAGGGCTTGCAAACTATCACGGATTACAAATGAAAACCCAGCCTCGAGCTGCCCAGTGGTGCGAGACTACCAGGAGAACTAAATGCCTTCTATGCTCGCTTCAAGGCTAGAAACACTGAACTATGCATGAGAGCACCAGCTGTTCCGGACGATGCCAGGGTAACCTGTCTAAATGACTATCGCCCTGTACCACTCACATCTGTAGCCATGAAATGCTTTGAAAGGCTGGTCATGGCTCACGTCAACACCATCATCCCAGACACCCTGGACCCACTCCAATTCGCATACCGCCCCAACAGATCCACAGATGATGCAATCTCCATTGCACTCCACACTGCCCTTTCCGACCTGGACAGAGAGAATGCTGTTCCTTGACTACAACTCAGAGTTCAACACCATGGTCCCCTCCAAGCTCATCCCACCCTGGGACTGAACACCTTCCTCTGCAACTGGATTCTGGACTTCCTGACGGGCCACCCCCAGGTGGTGAGGGTAGGCAACAACACATCCACCGCGCTGAACCTCAACACCGGGCCCCTCGGGGGTGCGTTCTTAGTCCACTCCTGTACTCCCTGTTCTATCACGACTGTGTGGCCGCACACAACTCCAACACCATCATTAAGTTTGCCAACAACATGACAGTGGAAGGCCTGATCATTGTTTTTTAAACTTTTAAATCCTACCCTGTGATGTCACAAAGAAGCATTTCTTTAGGACCTTTTCTTTTTAACCACAGACCATATTAATGTGCTGTTTTCACATATGTAGACACTGGTTTGGGTCAGATTCGAATCCATGCAGACACTGGTAGGCATGTGTGCTCTGGGTGATGGAACGGACCGCCAGACCACCCCAGGCAACAATACATTTGTTTCTGAATGTTCTGTAACATTATGTCTCATGAACGGCTGCCAAACTAAGCCTGATTCAGATGACCATCCTACCCATGCTAGATTACAGAGACGTAATTAATAGCGGCGGGTAAGGGTGCTCTCAAGCGGCAAATGTTATTTACCATTCGGCCATCAGATTGGCCACTAATGGTCCTTATAGGACACATCACTGCACTCTATACTCCTCTGTAAACTGGTCATCTCTGTATACCCGTCGCAAGACCCACTGGTTGATGCTTATTTATAAAACCCTCTTAGGCCTCACTCCCCCCTATCTGAGATATCTACTATAGCCCTCATCCTCCACATACAACACCCATTCTGCCAGTCACATTCTGTTAAAGGTCCCGAAAGTACACACATCCCTGGGTAGCTCCTATTTTCAGATCGCTGCAGCTAGCGACTGGAACGAGCTGCAACAAACACTCAAACTGGACAGTTTTATCTCAATCTCTTCATTCAAAGATTCAATCATGGACACTCTTACTGACAGTTGTGGCTGCTTTGTGTGATGTTTTGTTCTCTCTACCTTCTTGCCCTTTGTGCTGTTGTCTTGTGCCCAATAAGGTTTGTACCCTGTTTTGTGCTGCTACCACGTTGTGCTGCTGCCATGTGTTACTACCATGTTGTTGTCATGTTGTTGCTACCACGCTGTGTCGTCATGTGTTGCTGCCTTGCTACGTCATTGTCTTAGGTCTCTCTTTATGTAGTGTTGTCTCTCGTTGTGATGTGTGTTTTCTATATATATATATATTTTAATCCCAGCCTTCTGACCTGCCTAGTTAAATAAAGGTTAAATCAAATCAAATAAATAAAAACAGGCCACATTGGGTTTTGCCACCTCAGTTACATCTCCTCTTGGAACTGAATTCCCTTCCAGTCATGTTGTCCAATATAACAGTACCACTTCATTTTGCTCTACAGACTATCATTAACATTTCAACTAACTATCTACTAATCCTAGTCCTTAACCTTAATCCCTATCCTAACCCTAAACTTCACCCTTACCCTAAACCCAGCCCTAACTCTAACATTCACCCGTAATCTAAACCTTAGATCGGGCTTCACCGAAATCCGTCATCCTCACTCGGCTCATGAATGAACAGAGAGGATTTTCAACGTACAGATAGCTTCCTCCGGCTAAGGCTTCAATGTAATCCTTCACCTCAGCAACTGGGATTGTATTGCAGTACACCACACCCAGCAGACCACCATGCAGCGTATGCACCCCAAAAAGGAGACACACAGTCATCAGATTCACTTCAGTTCTTTACCAAATTGGTGGGATCACACACAGATACAAGTGATGACTGTACTTATGTTAACTGTACATGTGTGGTGCAACTATATCAAATTCATCATCTGTTCACTCCTTATCTCTC
This sequence comes from Salvelinus fontinalis, assembly GCF_029448725.1. Lineage (NCBI taxonomy): Eukaryota > Metazoa > Chordata > Actinopteri > Salmoniformes > Salmonidae > Salvelinus > Salvelinus fontinalis. Next base: position 15,175,749 of record NC_074674.1, read on the forward strand.
TGATTTGATCCTGCGGTATATACTTACACGCACTATGCAGGCCTGCTAATTGTTAGGAGAATTTCTAAGAAAATACCAGGAGGCAGAGCTATCTCCTATTGAGCTTAATTTGTGTAAGAGACATAGACTCAGTCTCAACCTTTGTCTTTACTGAAGACTCAACTCTTCAGTAGGCCCTATGATTGAGTGTAATCTGGCCCAGGAGTGCGAACTACCCTTGTTGTCTTTGCCTTGCCATTCCCCTCTCTCCACTGGGATTCTCTGCCTCTGACCCTATAATAGGGGTTGAGTCACTGGCTTGCTAGTGTTCTCCCATGCCGTCCCTAGGAGGGGTGCATCATGTCTTGCCAGGCTTTTTCTGCTATACTTGACTTGAGTGAGTTGAGGCACTGACGTTATTTTCCAGTCTGGTCGTGCACCCCCTCAGGCTCGTGTGGTGGGGGAGATCTTCGTGGGCTATACTCCGTCCCCAGTATCTATGCTGCAATAGTATGTGTGCCGGGGGCCTGGTGTCAGTCTGTCCTATCTGGTGTATTTCTCCTGTCTTTTCTGGTGTCCTGTGTGATCTTTAGTATGCTCCCTCTAATTCTCCCATCTCTCTCTCTCAATCTCTCTCTCCCCTGCCAGAGGACCTGAGCCCTAGGATCATGCCTCAGGACTACCTGGCCTGACGACTCCTGGCTGTCCCATCCCACCTGGTCGTGCCGCTGCTCCAGTTTCTGCTGTTCGGCCTGCGACTATGGAACCCTGACCTGTTCACCGGATGTGCTACCTTGTCCCGGACCTGCTGTTTTCGACTCCCTTGCTCTACCGCACCTGCTGTCTCTAACTCTGAATGCTCGGCTTTGATAAGTCAACTGACATTTACTCCTGAGGTGCTGACCTGTTGCACCCTCTACAACCACTGTGATTATTTTTATTTTTATTATTATTTGACCCTGCTGGTCATCTATGAATGACCCTGCTGGCACACTGTTGCCCATGAAAGGAGGTTAGGCTAGCTAGTGAGCAAGCATTTATGCCAGGTAGCCTAGGACAACAAAAAACTAAAAAAGTGTACTGTATGAGTCATTAAAGAGAGGATGGCATTGGCGTTTCTCTACAAGTAGGGTGAGTCAACATGTTTTGCCTACTTGCACCCACACACAGAAATCAGTACCATGGCCAGCCACATCATATTTAGCCTACGCTGATTGGACTCAATTGTTTTTGGTCTCTTAGTTGTCACTATCATAATCACCTATGCTTAGTCTAATAATGTTCCCGTTTTCTTTGCAACTTGCGGTAACTCTCCGTTCCATAGCAGTAGTTGTTCAGTAATCTGAACATGTTGGAAACCTTACATGAACCTACAGCATAGTCAAGTAAGTTAACTGTTACATGCAATATGCTTTGTGGACGTCACCGGACAGACGAAGCTACCGCTTCTTACTCTCCTTTAGAGCTCACTTGTGTTCATCCAGTTTCACATGGTGCACAACCAGGTCAGAACCTTCACTCAATCACCATCACAGGTGGTTTCCCTCAGTCCAGATACTATAGATGGGAAGTGAAGGATCTCCTCGGCAGTCCTACTCTGTTAATGTTCTCCCCAGAATAACAGGCTTGGTCCCTGTGGTGTCTCCAGCAGCAGCAACTACTCTACTCCTCTATCATAGTAGTTATTAACTGCCCGAACTGTCACTACTGCCAGAGGCACTGCAGGATACAGCACGCAGAACAACAAATCCTGGTAGGATTGATGTGATGAGGGAGGGAGGGAAGAAACATTAACAAGGAAGGGAGGGGGGAGAGGGAAGGAGAAGGCTGTTTGCTGTGAAGCTGGAGCTACGTTCACCCCACACCCCCTGAGACATACCGGTACATGCATGCACACACACAGCACACAAACACACCAGATGCATGCACTCACGCAAGCAAGCAATAATTTATCTTTTCAAAATTATATATTTTGGGGGGGAAATATTGAAATTTGTATTGGTCAAGTTGATCATTCTTGTTTTTACAGATATAAATTGACTTGAGTTTTATTTCAGAACGTGCCATAAGCTCACTTCACAGCTAGCTGATGGAGCCATCCAATCGCTACCTTTGGTGTGGTAAAATCAATGGACATGTTGTCAAGTAGGGGGGGTCACGTGTGTTTGTGAAGCAGAGGATCACTGGTTCGGGGCAGTCGGACACTGGAGGAAGGTAAGCTGTTAACAGCACACTGACCCACGTTAGTGGTACTGTGACCCGGATTGGCAGTTGGGCTTATCTCAACGGCTGGGGTAGCTTAGAAGGGGTGAGTGTAACCGAGTTAAAAGGGACAGTTGACCCAACTTACACAATTACATTGGTTTCCTTACCCTGTAAGCAGTCTATGGACAAGGTATGACAGCAATCCGTGTTTTGGTTGACTAACATTTAAGATGATTTGAACATGTGCAAATGCTAATATCAGTCCCGTGACTTGAATGGGATTTGCGCCACAAATGCTACAGGAGCCATCCAAGCAGTTCGCACATTGTCAAGGAGGACGGTCACTTGTGTTGCGAAGCAGAGGATCACTGGTTCGAGCCCAGTATGGGGAAGGTTGGACAGTGTGGGAAGCAAAGGTGTTAGCAGCACACTGTCCCCGTTACATATACTGTACATCAAGAAATTCAAGAAAACAAAATAAATCAAGAAATGTAGCTAATCAAGAAAGTTCAGAAGTCTGATAGATGGGTCAAGTTCAAATCACTTTGGATGGTGAGTGGAGTAGAGAAAACATTGATTTTTACAGACAATATAACTTCAGATTTCTATACTGTTTTGACTGTTATTCTACTATACATGGACATGTTAGAACTTCCAGAGTGACTGTTGGCGTACTGTGTGGCAATGAAAAAAATGGAATTAGAATTTCAGTTTACTTCCTGGATTAAAATGCAATCGACACCAATGCCGATGGCTAGGCATGGTTTCCAAAATCTCATCAATATACTAACTACATCACTCTACTGCACCCTAGTTGTGCATGTTCCCAATCTAGACAAGAGAGATGACAGTGGTGAAGGAGATGTTGTGGAATATATTGCCTCGGCTGACCAGTTTCGGGGCAAATCCATATATATTCAGTCAATCCAGACAAACTGATATTCCAATTTAAAAGTCTCTGCAGGTATGCCTTACTACTTGATGTAAGCATGTATAATAAATACGATATGCTGGTAAGAAACGAGTTAGGGTAAGATTTCATACTTATGTTAAACAATCACGGAGACATAAAATTACCACTTTTATATACAGGTCTCCTTTATTTCAGTAAAAAATGTTTTGTTTACAGTCTTGTACTAGAGCAGAATGTTGCACTATAGGTGGGGCAGGGTCTCCCGATACAAGATAGAATTGGCCATTTGCCTTTATAAAAAGAACAAAATAAACTAAAAACCCCTAAAGCAAAATAAATACTGCAGAATGGTTGGGGTCATTTCCATTCCATTGTATAGCAGGGTCTGAGTCAATTCCATTTCTAGTCAGTCAATAAACTTAAATTCTAATTCCAATTCTCCTCAATGCTTTTCTATGGGGAAACATTTGAATTTCTGTCTACTTCCTGAATCAACATAATTGAAATGGAATCTACCCCAACCCTGGCTGGAGTACAGCGACATGAGGAGCTGAGCGGCCAGTCTGCTCCACAGCCACAGGCGAATAGGAGTCTGGCATCTAGAACACTGCACATTGACAATGACATACTTAAGACACAAAAGTGACTACCAGCTGTATGCATGTACGGTCCCTGTCCTAAGAGGGTTTTTCATACAGAGATCGCTTGAAAGGTTAGCAGACTGCCTTATGTGTTGCTCACAGAGATGGGGAGAGGTGGTAGCAGGTTGCTAGGCAGGTGCTGACTGACAGGACAATGTTCATTAGGCACCAAATGGAACAAAACGGACTCAAACAAGGAGGGTGTTTTTTTGGACGTGTCAATAAGAAATGCTCATTTTCAGTTGCAAAACATTTTAAACGTTTTCTGTTGCATGCCCTAATGAACACAACCCTGGTGGTTTAGTTAAATCAGCCCTGTTTCTACTAATCAGGGCTCAACAATGTGCCTTAAAAATCCCTAAAGTAAAGTTATGCTGACTTTTCAATTTCAACAATCTCCCAGAAATGTGGTCCGCTAAGCCAGTAGCTTGTAGAGGTGGAGTTTGCTTGTGGAAGCATAATGTTCCACATAGGAATGAAAAGGACCAAGTAAGATAAATGATATCACTCTCTTCGCCAGGCTGTAATATCCTTTTCACACTTCTGGTCAAATTAGCATGGGTAGCACCATTGAGGGCTTTTACCATTTTAAATGTAGTCAACTGGGTGTGACTTCCACCTTCATTGGCTGATCCTTCCTAGTGACCCTGTTGGAGTCATGTCCAACTGGGTCATCAGCCAATTGTGAAGAAGAAAAGTGACCACTTTAAAATGGAGATGCTTCCAAAGCTGTCACAGACGCTATAATGGCACAGATACAAAGACGAGTCCTTTGTCTACAGTGAGCGCCAAAGGTCTTGGGACAGTGACACATTTTTTGTGGTTTTGGATTTGAATATGAGGTTAAAGTGCAGACCCTCACCTTTAATTTGATGGTATTGTCAACCATATCGGGTGAACCGTTTAGAAATTACAGCACTTATTGTACCCCGATTTTAGGAGACCAAAAGTATTGGGAGAAGTATTTGGTCCCATATTCATTGCAAACAATGACTACATCAAGCTTGTGACTCTAAAAGCTTGTTGGATGCATTTGCTTCTTTTTTTTGTGCCCAATATAAATTTATGGTAAATAATGTATTGTCATTTTGGAGTCACTTTTACTGTAAATAAGAATATAATTTGTTTCTAAACAATTCAACGTTATGCGGGTGCTACCATGACTACAGATAGTCCTGAATGAATCGTGAATAATGACTAGTGAGAAAGTTAGACGCACAAATATCCATTAATTTCTATTGAGCACAAAATAATCTAAAACACACAAAAAAGAGAAAATGCATCCAACAACTTTTTAGAGTCACAAGCTTGATGTAGTCATTGTGTGCTATGAATGAGAGACCAAATACTTCACTTTTTTTCTACTCTAATACACACAAGTGAATTTGTCCCAAAACTTTTGGTCTCCTAAAATTGAGGGACTACGTACAAAAAGTGTTGTAATTTCTAAACGGTTCATCCGACATGGATGAAAATACCCTCAAATTAAAGCTGACAGACTGCACGTAAAGCACAGTCATTGTGTCACTTCAAATCCAAATAGCTGAAGTACAGAGCCAGAACAACCAAAACTATTTCACTGTCCAATACTTTTGGAGCTCACTGCATCTCCATGGGCACAACGCTCAGATAGCTAGCTATGTCTATTGTACACAACACATTTCTAACTCTTGTTAGATATCGGATTTCACAAAACGTGCGAACGTGACCGTTATCGTGAACTAGATGGACGCATCATGGTGTTCTTTATCGTTGTGAAATTGAACAGCTGATTTCCCCCCGAAACGTTCTCTTTCTATGGCTCTGCAAACCGGCAGTTCAGGAGGTTCTCAGATGGCGGCATTGAAATATAAAAGCAGCCAATAGCAACTGACCCTGATTGGTTCACCTCCTTGTCTCACATTAGATGGCGCAACTCCGTCTGCATTGAAGGACTGGTGTTGAGTTTGAGTGGCGCCACCTGTCGGAAGACAATGGGATTGTCCTGTATGGGGTAGAGTGTGGTGAGGTGCAGTACTCCTATGGTCATGACACATCTCCATGTCTTGTAGTGAAACAAATTTGCAAGGTGCAGACAGGAGCGGAGAGCACTACGTGGGACTAGTACATAAAGTGGCTGACGGGAGATAAAACAGTGACATAGTTTAATTGAACAAGAGTCCAGCAGTAACCCGATTACGAATCCTGTACACACCCTGCAGTACTTTGGAGTGGAGTGTGTACAAACAATAAGTTATTTAGGAACATATCCCTTCAACATAGCCATTCATTTCAAATTAGTATTTTGGGGGGAATGCGAGGTAAAATCACTGCAGCAGACTTGACATTGTTGATAGTTCAATGTAAGTAGGGATGGTGTATCAAAGCAATCTGCACACACATACGTGCACACACAGACACAAACATACATGCATACATACATACATACCTCGCTCACGCACGCACTCATACACAAACTATCCTTTTGCAATGAAGCTGACAGATTAAACACAGTAAATATCAAACAAGCTTCTAAGGCTGCTCATGCACACACACACACACACATATCGAAATACACTCCCTTAGCATACGGAGAAACAAAGAATCAACCTGGAACAAAAATACATCTTTGACAAAAGGCAGTTTTAAAGATGTGTATCTCATTTCAACTTTCAACTCTGTCAACTTCAGAATATGCCAACAACAACACACAGATGAGAAAGTGGTGATCGTCCCTACAACCGGTGTCACAGAGTCCAGCACACTACAGGTCCCAGAGGGAGCTCTGCCGATCTTGTGATTGGATGAACCAAGATGGTTCATGAACCAAGATCGGCATCTAGGGGCATTGGCACCCTGCTCCTGGGTGAAGTTTCCCTTAAGTACAAATATACGATCAGCTTCCCCTCCCCCAATTCTAACCTTAACCATTAGTGCTGAAAATGCTAAACTGAACCTAGATCGGCGTCTAGGGGCATTGGCACCCTGCTCCTGGTTGGATCAACACTGTTACGTGGCTTTTCTAAGTACCCTTTCCTATGTACTCAAAATGCTCGCCAACAATCTTTAAGAAATGGGATAACTAAAAGCAATATGTTGGCAAGGGTTATCAGTAGTCTTCGTTGCGCTTCCATCTGTCCAGTAGTAGAACATGGTAAATAGGAGGGGAGGCCATTTTAAAGTATTAAGATCCCACACCACTGCTGGGGGATCTATTGTGATGTCACTGAAGCCAGTGCACTTTCTGTGATGCAACAGAAAAAGGAGAAGTGAGTCTATATGGCTCCCTCTCAAATTACACCCCATATAGGGAACTACTATTTACCAGAGCCACACATATACTGCATTGGGCCAGGACGATACTGGCAAAAATGAAAACACGAAGCAGACCCATCTTTTTGGTCCTTTAAAACCAATCTATATGTACAATATTGTGTGCTATAGCTTGGAAAATAAAAACATTTCACTCTGGATAACATGATGTTTGTTTCCATCAGGGCTGTTTCCCCAAAAAAGTTAAATCCGCTTTGTGTTCTGTTTCCTTGCCCCGATATTAACGATTATTGAAATACTGGTATATTATATAGGGAATATAGATGTCAATCGAGATGAAACCATATGCAACGTCCAAACACAGTGACGTTTCTGCATTTCCTGTGAGGTCAGAGGCAGCTGAACCCATCCTGTGATGTCAGAGTGAAGTTCCTGCACTTCCTGTGAGGTCACAGAGGGAGACAAGCACTTCCTGTGAGGTCATAGTGGTTTCAGGGAGATCCCTCAGTCGAAAGAGGGATCCGGTTTCAATTGTAAACAGGGCACACAGCGAGGACAGCTATGACCCGGAAGCATAGAGAAAGGGGTGTGGACAGACATCCCCTAATGGCTCCTCCTCCCCGGCCCCCTACTAAGCGCAGCCAACACTAAATAAAACGTGTCTTTGTGCCCCACCGGTGTGGGAGACTGGGGAGTGGAAAAATAGGAAAAATACCATCCCCTAACACTGGAATTACACATGCATCAGCAGACGACAACTTTTCTCTCAACACGCCTCCCTCTCGCTAACCTGGAGTCTGTCCTGCTCTACTCAAAAACCACTAGTAGTCCATCATTATGTACAAAGAATAAAATAGGAAAAAAGGTCCAACGCAGAGATCAACTCCTCCTCCTCTTGGTTCTCCATGCAGACTCCACAGACAGCGCCCCCCTGTGGTTCTGCCAGGCCCTACCACACTGTGCAGCGGTGACCAGAGTTCATCGGGGAGCCAGCGGGGCAATGGAAGTGCTCTGCAAAGGCTGGCGAGTTGGAGAGGGTGCCGATGACGCGGTACTTTGGGGGGCTGTGGGGGTCTGTCATGAGTCCCTCGTGGGCACTCTCCGGGGTTCGCACGGAACACCACACCTGAGAGAAGAGAGGATCGCCAGATAAGTCAGACAGTAGCTAGTGTTCCTCTCTGTGGTTCCAACTGTTGTGTATAATTCATTAATTTGGACTCAGTTTGGTTGACACTTCTCTCAAACAGTAGTTGTAATAGTCCACTCTTACTACCACCCCAAAATACTTTCCCCCCCATGTCTTATTTCATGAAGCAGGGCCAGAAATTCATCCTCTGCAGGATCTGACTAGGAAAAACTTTTACAACCTATGATGTGGTCAGGCAAAATCCTTGCAAGTGCTCTATCTAATATATATATATATATATATATATATATATATATATATATATATATATATATATATATATATATATATATATACACACACATACACACTGCTCAAAAAAATAAAGGGAACACTACAATAACACATCCTAGATCTGAATGAATGAAATGTTCTTATTAAATACTTTTTTCTTTACATAGTTGAATGTGCTGACAACAAAATCACACAAAAATGATCAATGGAAATCAAATTTATCAACCCATGGAGGTCTGGATTTGGAGTCACACTCAAAATTAAAGTGGAAAACCACACTACAGGCTGATCCAACTTTGATCTAATGTCCTTAAAACAAATCAAAATGAGGCTCAGTAGTGTGTGTGGCCTCCACGTGCCTGTATGACCTCCCTACAACGCCTGGGCATGCTCCTGATGAGGTGGCGGATGGTCTCCTGAGGGATCTCCTCCCAGACCTGGACTAAAGCATCCTAAAGCATCAACTCCTGGACAGTCTGTGGTGCAACGTGGCGTTGGTGGATGGAGCAAGACTTGATGTCCCAGATGTGCTCAATTGGATTCAGGTCTGGGGAACTGGCGGGCCGGTCCATAGCATCAATGCTTTCCTCTTGCAGGAACTGCTGACACACTCCAGCCACATGAGGTCTAGCATTGTCTTGCATTAGGAGGAACCCAGGGCCAACCGCACCAGCATATGGTCTCACAAGGGGTCTGAGGATCTCATCTCGGTACCTAATGGCAGTCAGGCTACCTCTGGCGAGCCCATGGAGGGCTGTGCGGCCCCCCAACGAAATGCCACCCCACACCATGACTGACCCACCGCCAAACCGGTCATGCTGGAGGAAGTTGCAGGCAGCAGAACGTTCTCCACGGTGTCTCCAGACTCTGTCACATGTGCGTGTGAACCTGCTTTCATCTGTGAAGAGCACAGGGCGCCAGTGGCGAATTTGCCAATCTTGGTGTTCTCTGGCAAATGCCAAACGTCCTGCACGGTATTGGGCTGTAAGCACAACCCCCACCTGTTGACGTCGGGCTCTCATACCACCCTCATGGAGTCTGTTTCTGACCGTTTGAGCAGACACATGCACATTTGTGGCCTGCTGGAGGTCATTTTGCAGGGCTCTGGCAGTGCTCCTCCTGCTCCTCCTTGCACAAAGGTGGAGGTAGCGGTCCTGCTGCTGGGTTGTTGCCCTCCTACGGCCTCCTCCACGTCTCCTGATGTACTGGCCTGTCTCCTGGCAGCGCCTCCATGCTCTGGACACTACGCTGACAGACACAGCAAACCTTCTTGCCACAGCTCGCATCCATCCTGGATGAGCTGCACTACCTGAGCCACTTGTGTGGGTTGTAGACTCCGTCTCATGCTACCACTAGAGTGAAAGCACCGCCAGCATTCAAATTGACCAAAACATCAGCCAGGAAGCATAGGAACTGAGAAGTGGTCTGTGGTCACCACCTGCAGAACCACTCCTTTATTGGGGGTGTCTTGCTAATTGCCTATAATTTCCACCTTTTGTCTATTCCATTTGCACAACAGCATGTGAAATTTATTGTCAATCAGTGTTGCTTCCTAAGTGGACAGTTTGATTTCACAGAAGTGTGATTGACTTGGCGTTACATTGTGTTGTTTAAGTGTTCCCTTTATTTTTTTGACACACACACACACACACCCCTTCAAATTAATGGATTAGACTATTTCAGCCACAACTATTGCTTACAGGTGTATAAAATCGAGCACACACCCATGCAATTTCAATAGGCAAACATTGGCAGTAGAATGGCCTTACTGAAGAGCTCAGTGACTTTCAACGTCTGTCATAGGACGTCACCTTTCCAACAAGTCAGTTTGTGAAATATCCGCCTTGCTAGAGCTTCCCCGCTCAACTGTAAGTGCTGTTATTGTGAAGTGGTAACGTCTAGGAGGAACAACGGCTCCGCCGCGAAGAGGTAGGCCACAAGAGCTCACAGAACGGGACCGCCGAGTGCTGAAGTGGGTACAAATAGTCTGCGAGGTCCATACAGAAATGGTTTGTCGAGATCAGTGTGGAAGAACTTGACTGGCCTGCACAGAGCCCTGACCTCAACCCCTTCGAACACCTTTGCGATGAATTGGAGCACCTACCGCAAGCAAAGCCTAATCGCCCAACATCAGTGGCCGACCTCACTAATGCTCGTGGCTGAATGGAAGCAAGTCCCCGCAGCAGTGTTCCAACATCTAGTGAAAAGCCTTCCCAGAAGAGTGGAGGCTGTTATTGCAGCAAAGGAGGGTCCAACGCCATATTAATGCCCATGATTTTGGAATGAGATGTTCGACGAACAGGTGTCCACATATTGTTGGTCATGTAGTGTATTTGACTTGAACTCTATCAGGATGTGTGCAATGTATTCTGTTGACACTCCCATGACCCACCTGGGCGAATCCCACAAAGAACAGTTGGTCATTGGTCAGGTTGACTGCCGGCAGCCTCTTCTCCTCACCGTTCTCCTGCACCCATGCCTGGTACGCCTGAACACAACAGAAAACACCATTGCTATAGAAACATGAACTACCACTCTGCTGGCCCTGAGGTGAAGTACAGTAATAGTATAGTATAATAAGAGTCCCGTGTGGTAACATCTTTGTAACATGTTACATAGCAGTAACTATGTAATTGCCTTAGAATTACATAGCAATGGATTTGGGAAATAACCACTCAAGCCCATCACTGTCCATCACTACAGTGATTAGGGCGGTTACTAGACAGACATGTGTGCAGCTAAATCTAATGTGTTATCAAGTAGGGAGACCCACTCACATTATAGGCTGCCTTTAGGCCTCCGTTGTCAGCAATGTTCTCTTCCAGCGTCTGCTTGCCATTTATATGCGTCCCATTGATGGTAAACCCGTTGTACTGCTCTACCATGCATTGCGTGAGATTCTTAAATGCGTCCACAGAGGAATTTTGCCACCATGGCCGAAGGTTCCCGTCTTTGTCGTATTCCCTGCCTGATTAAGGAATACAAGTATTTTTTTGAAAAGCACACCTAGTGATCATGCACAGTATAAGTATACACGCCGCGGTGTGTGTTGGTCTGTGGGTGCGTTTATGAGTTCTGTGGAGTGTAAGTTAAAGGTGGACACTAACCCTGGACGCCAAAGGCATGAGTGAGTTCGTGTCCCATCACCACTCCGATCCCCCCGAAGTTCAGTGCTCTGCAGAGAGTTCACATGGGGTCAGAAATGCAAGCACCCACGCACACACTCATACGCACACACTCACTTGGGGTGATGCCGGGCGTAAAAGGGTGCCTGAAGGATTCCAGCTGGGAAGACAATTCCATTCTTGTTGGGCATGTAGTAGGCGTTGACTGTGGGAGGGGTCATACTCCATCTAGGGGGAGGTGGCGGAGACTAGTGTAAGAGAGCAAACCAGTTGAGGCTCATGAGAGGACAGCTCATAGTCATTTCTGGAAGGGAATGGATGGAGTTGTATAGTATGTGTTTATATATATATATATATAGGGAATTGAGTGCTATTTGGATTTTCTCCATGAGAATATAAAACATTTTTTTTTTTTAAGTAATCAGATTACAAATACTTTTGATAAAATGGATGATTACTTTTTAAATTACTTTTGCATTTAGAAAGGATGTTAGCGAGTGTCACGGCTGTTTGATGAATAAGGAGTGGACCAAAGTGCAGCGTGGTACGTGTTCATGATATTTAACTCAGAACACTAAGACAAAATAACAAAAATAGACCAACACGAAACAGTTCTGTCTGGTGCAGACACAAAGACAGAAAACAACTACCCACAACACACAGGTGGAAAAAGACGACCTAAGTATGGTTCTCAATCAGAGACAACAATAGACAGCTGCCTCTGATTGAGAACCACACACGTCCAAACACAAAGAAATAGAAAGCATAGAAAAATGAACATAGAATGCAAGACATAGAATGCCCACCCCAACTCACGCCCTGACCAAACCAAAATAGAGACATAAAAAAGGATCTCTAAGGTCAGGGCGTGACAGTGAGAGAGAAAAATACATTAGGACACCTTTCAGTTCTCTCTACGAAGGTTTAGTTTTTTATGGTAGTAAAGTACATGTCGGATAAAAAATGACAGGCCTGATGGAGAAAGAAAATACACTAGACAGGGTGGGATCTTTATGTGTTGGTAAAATGGCCTCCCCTCCTAGCAAATATTGATATAATAACCATCATATCGAAGTAAACTTCGAGTCCTCCCACTACAACTCATCAGTAAAGCATGGAGTTTATTAGGTTACAGATTAAAGTAGCAATATGTACCTTTTTGGGCGATTTGACCAAATTCACATAGAAATGGGAGTTATAGATCTATGCTTCCCATTCTTACATTTTGTTTTTGTGTCTTTTACTTGATGTTTTGTACACTAGCTTCAAAACAGCTGAAACAACAATATAATTGGTTATAGAAAATATATTTCACAGTGGTTTAGATGGTACAATGATTCTCCACACTATACTAGCTTATCACAAACTGAAACTAGGCAAACTATTAGAGTTTGAGCAACCAGGAAATGGCGGAGCGATTCCTGCATAGTACATCATTAAATGATGATGAACTTCACAGGGTGGTGAAAGTTCAAGATGAGCTTGATGCTCCTTTCCAATAAATATTGATGATCTTATTCTGGTGACATGATAATCTGTGCTTGCCTGCCCTTTTCCCATAATAATAATAATCTCATCATGTAGGCTATATGTGCGGTCTAGCCAGAGCTATTGGCTACAGTGCACGTGCCAATCCCAGAGTGTGCACACTCGCTATATAACATAAAAATGTTTGTTAGAAAACCATTCAGTAGAGTTAAAAATGCGATGGAAACCCATTTAACTTGTTTTTTTTTTTTAATTTGGTTTATGGGAATTTAAACTGCAAAAGTTATTTAATGTGCCCTACGTCATCTCGCACAGCCTTTTACCTGCAACAAGTCAATTTGATGGAAACATCTCCGGTGGGAAAATGTGCATATTGTTTTTATGTGGTTTTTAGAATATTCACATGAAAATCTGTCTAATTGGATGGAAACCTAGCTACTGACATTCAATTCAGTATTGATAAAAGGCGCAAGTTTAAATTCGTTTCACCTTAGCAGGTCTGACCACAAGTCAGAGACCATTATGATGACACGCCAAATGCGTTTGACGGATCCTATTTGCCTTCTTCCAATGAAGCTTAAGGGGAAAGTAATCCAAAAGTAACAATACTGATTACAATTTGACGGGTAACTAGTAACTAACGGATTACATTGAGAAAGTAACCTACCCAATCCTGGTTGAGGTCAAGAATCAAGTTAATTTACAGTACAAATATGCACTGAGAAATAGTGATGGTAGTGATCATGACTCACTGGTCGCTGTTGGGCGGCTTGCGGAGATGATCGGCCATCACCCTGGCGGAGAAGTTGTAGAAGTTGAGCGTGTTCTGGAAAAAGTTGTCTTCTGAGACGTCATACTGTGGACAGAGATGGATATACAGACAAAGAAAGACAGAGAGAGAGAGAGAGAGAGTAATAACTACTCACTGATCTACAGGGCCCTTGTAATTTGACCGTCAACTCGTCAATCATGACAACTGAACAAAAAAAGGCACCCACTCACCCAATCATAAACATCATCCAGTTCTTTGGGGTCCAGGATAAAGTCAGGGAATCCAATCATGTTGTAGATGGTGTCTGCCTAAATATCAGGGGGACAAAGTGGATAAGAGAGAGGGCAAGATGGAGGAATGGGGCCGGAAAACCTCCTATTTCCATTATCTGGAGATCTGGAGATCTAAACAAAGAGGGCGGTCTATTCAAACTACTGTATTATAACCTGTAACCCTATAATACTCCCTTCCCTGTCCTCTTACACACACGCAGGAACGCACACACACACACACACACACACACACACACACACACACACACACACACACACACGATACCCTGTGGCAACCATACATAGCCTATCCAATAGGTGACATCATCTCTGACCTTGTCTTTGGCTGCCATCCGCGTCTGTTTGTCCATCCACTTGATGTGATCCAGAGCATCTTTGAACGCAGCACGGATCTCATTGATCATCCCCTCGACCTGATAGTGGGGTGAGAGACATGCATTAAATGTAAGAAGGAAGAAAGATGGAATAGATCCTTCTTCTACAATTAGACTCTGATGTGTAATGAAATACCCACGGCAATCCGAAACCAGCCCATCCCTCAAACATACGGACATTTTGATAGAAGTACGTAACCACTAAAAAGATGAAGAAATTGTGCGTGATAGTCTATAACCCCCCTTGCCAGTCCTCACACTGTGCCTCTCCGCTTCCATGTCTCCCTCTTCTACTTGCCCCTCTTTTCTCTACCCAATAACAATCTCTCAATTTAATAGTCCAATTTTTCTCTTCTTCATCACTCTATATATCTCCCTCCCCTCTACAGGACAGGGAACTATTACTAAATTAGTATTTCATTGATTGTAAACATTTATAAGAAATTAGCGATCAGCATTATTAATGTTACAATTCATAAGCATTTATAACATTACACAAAGCATTTATAGGCATTCATAAACATTGATAAGAATTGAAAATAGCTTATAATAAAGTGCTAGCAAATAAGGTTATTTTATGATGGCTGTGTTTACAGTGAGACCCCATGGCGTTTCACTACACATGGTAACCCCTAGGGGGCAGTCATACATCGTTCATGTGGTTTAAAAAAACACCACAGGCTTGAATAGACGTAAATGCAGTTGTGCGCCTATCAAAACTCACAATCTTTTTGCTGTGTTTATCAAACGTCGCTTTAACAAAGAGCGCTCCCAGGGCGAAGCCGAGCGTGTCATCTGTGTTCCCAATGCAGGTCTGCCATCGAGGTGTGCGGGACTGAGCGAACACACGCACACACAGAGACAGACAGACAAGTCTCACACCAGCTGTTTACTCAATCATTTTGGTTGTGAAAAGTGTGTGTACTGCAAGTTTGTTGAGGTAGCACACATTGCTTGCTAGGAGCCCAAACAGTCTCACATACAAATTGCAAGTGCTGGTTTCCCAGACACAGATCAAGCCTTGTCCAGTACAAAAAAAGCATGCTCGACAGAGGATCTCCATTGTAAATGGCTCTTTAGTCCAGGACTAGGCTTAATATGTGTCCGGGAAACTGGAACCTAACCAGGTATTTCACAAAGCAGGGTTAATCAATGACATAAGTAAGAATATGGATGCCTCCCAAATGACACCCTATTCCCTCGTGCACTACATATGGATTAGGGTGCCATTTAGGATTCAAGCCTAAAAAACACACTTTCTTGGTTCCATACAGGCTCTCTAGCAGCTTGTCCTGGGCATTCTCAAAGCGCTGGTCTAGACTGGATGCTCCCTTCTGCACCAGGTTCCAGATCATGTAGTTGTTGAGCAGGCTGAGAGACAGGGGGAGACAGGGAGAGAGAAGGGGAGAGATGAGGAGGAAGAGGAAACACGAGGGCAAGTGGGTGACAAGAATAAGCAAACAAATAACAATGGACAGTTAACATCCTGTTGGTTAGGGCAATCCAATGACTGTTTTCCCACAGTGCAAAACTGGTTGCAAGGATGTTATTGTGACGTTTTTCCATGACATTATGGTCAGGTTGTATATTGGTTGTACTGTGCCTTCCGAAAGTATCACACCCTTAAAAATGTGGTTTAAAAAAATGGGATTAAAATTAAGAAAAAAAAAGTGATTAAAATAGATTTGTCACTTTTGGTCAACAATCTACACAAAATACTCTGTTGAAGTGGAAGAAAATAACTAACATTTAATAAAAATGTATTAAAAATTAAACAATATCTTGTTAGATTCACCCCCCTTGAGAAAGTACATGTTAGAAACACCTTTGGCAGCGATTACAGCTGTGAGTCTTTTTGGGTTAGTCCCTAAGAGCTTTCCACACCTGGACTGTACAATATTTATATTTATTTATTCTTATTAACATTTTTCAAGCTCAGTCAAGTTGGTTGTTGATAATTGCTAGAAAGCCATTTTCAAGTCTTGGCAGAGATTTTCAAATAGATTTAAGTCAAAACTGTAACTCGGCCAACATCCAACGTCTCCTTGGTAAGCAACTCCAATTTAGATGAACACCGGAGCTCTGTCAGAGTGACCATCAGGTTATTGGTCACCTCCTTGACCAAGGCCCTTCTCCCCCAACTGCTCAGATTGGCCAGGCGACCAGATCTGGTAGAGTCTTGGTGGTTCCAAACTTCTTCCATTTAAGAATGATGGAGGCCACTGTGTTCTTGGGGACCTTCAATGCTGAAGAAATGTTTTGGTACCCTTCCCCAGATCTGTACCTCGACACAATTCTGTCTCAGAGCTCTACAGACAATCCCTTCGATCTCATGGCTTGGTATTTGCTTTGAAATGCACTGTCAACTGTGGGACCTTATATAGACAGGTGTGTGCCTTTCCAAATCATGTCCAATCAATTGAATTTACCACAGACTCCAATCAAGTTGTAGAAACATCTCAAGAACGATCAATGGAAGGACACACCTGAGCTCAATTTCGAGTCTTACAGGAAAGGGTCTGAATAGTTATGTATTGTCATTAAGGTGCATTGTGTGTAGATTTTATGAGAATATTTTTTAAATCACTTTTAGCATACGCCTGTAATGTAACAGAACGTGGAAAAAGTCAACAGGTCTGAATACTTTCCGAATGCCCTGTATAGGCTACTAAATAAACTCGCCAGTGGCACTGACTCACCCAATTATGAAACCTAGGATACTCACCAGTGATGGCCGATGCGCTAGTGACAATAGCCTATCTGAAGATAAGCTACTTTTAAAAACAGTGCTGTTTGTTCTGAATCGCTGAAAACTCAATTATTATTTTAGCTTCTACAGACATAGTAGTCATATCTCTTTTCAGCAGTAGGCATTTGCTTTCCCCCAAAAAAACATTTTTGCATTTTGAAATTTGCCAAAGACAAACTGACAGCCGCGACCAACCATATAAATACAACCAATAGATGGCAGTTCCCATTCAAGTGACCGGCAGCCATTGATAGTGTACTCATGAGTTCATCGGTCAAATTGCCAGGGTCAGAGGTTCCAAAATCCTTCTATGGATTATATGATCTATGGCCACAAGGCAACAAGCTGTTTGGCCTTCTACAGCTATTGATCCTCTGCGGCTAAAGTATGCTTGCTGGTGTAGTATTTTGAATTATTTTATTTCTGTCTGTTTCGACAAGAGTTAAATATTTTTTGAAATATATATTTTTTATGTTTTTGGAGGGAAAAAAATTACTTATCAGGGGGTGCTGCAGCACCTCCAGCATCCCTATTTCCTGCAGCTATGGAAGGGCCTGTAGTACTTCATAACCACGTGACCTGTTACGGAACCTTTGGCTGTAGGGAGATAAGGACGACCAGGTTGGCTCCCGTCCAGGTCCTTACCTGCGATCAGTCTTGTTGATCAAGTCAGACACCTGCTGCAGGAACTCCTTGGCATAGAGCACCACGGGCTCCGTGTCATTCAGGTCCAGAGGGGACAGGACCAAGGACAGGTAGTCCAGCCAGTCCACCGCCGGAGCCAGCAGCTGATGGCGAGAGAGGTTAAAGGTCAGAGGTCACCTTTGTGAAAAGGAATGTTCACCACAAAAACAACATTTTCAGAATACAAAAGTGGACTCACGTCGAGTGTGTCCCACATAAATTCATGATTTCACACACAAAATTGTCAATTAATCCAATTCATGAGGCATATTGTTGGATCCGCCCAACAGATGGCAGACACAGGACTTAGGAATTAGAATACTAGAATGGCCATTAACTTTAAGGTCAGCCATTTTGGTAAGGCAGTTAGTCAACCATGGTTTGCCAGTGCTGTGATAAGATTGTTTAAAACAATGAATTTGAAGATTAGCTGCACTGTATGTTTGTTAGCTAGCAAGCCAGTTTCAGAGAAATGATTCCATTCATTTATCAAATTAACTACCAATAGACCAATATTCCAGTTGAACAATGCAGTCAATCCATACATTTATGGCATGTTTACATATTATTGTAGAGGCTATTTATACAGCAAATTGGTATACAAGATGCATAAACTGTATTCATAATTATATGACCAGTGGCGACCTGTCATTCAGGGAAGGTGGGGCTGAGCCACAATCTTTGCTAAAAATATTAATACAATTTAAATAAAAAACATTGGGGGGGTGGCTTGCCTGTTTTGCATGTTTTTTTGGCATTAATACGTGTCACATAGTTTGCAAACAATGGAAAACAATTAAATAAGAGAGTTAAAGTCACCAAACAGTCTCTTTTTTGTTTCCTTGAGTAAGCCAGCTCCAAAACGCAGTGCAGGTGTTTCAGCCTAGCTCAGTGCTTTCTGTGGTGGTGGGGCAAGCTAGCAGAAAATCCAGAGCGTTGCGCCGTGATTGGCTTAGTGTTCTGTCACTCATGGGGACAGTACGTCGCCACAAAGTATAAAAGGTAGAGCTCTAAAATTCAAGCCCCTTGGGTGCTGCCATAGCGTTACATTAGAAGTGCCCATCCAAGAAGGCTCAAGGTCATTGGCCACAGATAAAATTACGTCAAATCACGTTATATCTACAGTAGCTTTGATTGGACTGATACTTTCAAAATCTTAGCTAGCAGTCACCATCATGAGTCAAGTCAACAATCTACTGGCAAATCCTTTTTAATCCTTGTCCATTGAAGAGAAATAATGAGGAGAAATTACACATAAAACGTATCAGTGCTCATCGGCCATTGGACATAAACATTACACAACAAGATGGAAATCGCAAATTCAACAACGAGTGGTTTCAAAGGAATTAATGACAGTGGCTAACTGCAAGCATTGCAAAGCAATCACTAGCCTGCTATTCAATGGAGTGGCTGTGTGGTCCCAAGTCTAAGGGTCTCTTTTCCTAGTTTAAAATGATAAATATTCAACATTGCCCATGCTGTCAATGAAGCATTATCTGTGCCACACTCATAACTTAACTCGCAACCGCGAAAACTGACTTTAGTCAGTTCAAAACTACTGAGAACACGGGGGAAAACGAGGTACGGCTGGGAAAATACGTTTGAACTTTCATCCAACTCGAAATTGTAAATCCAGAACTCGGGTTCCCAGTTGTCTTGAAAGCACTATCAATCCAGAGAATGGCAGACTGATGACAGTTTCAAGACTAAATTTGCCCACGAAGGACCGCCGCGCCACCTTCCTGTTCAAGTGAACACAGCACAACAAGGTGAGTTCAAAAATGTATTGTATGCTGCTGCATAAATTATGTAATAGGCCAGGGAGATATGTATACTGTAGCTAAGAAAGTAATACTAAGTGTATGTTGTATAGTAAGCTGTTAGTAGCCCATGTGCCACCCCCTAAAATGGTCTATTTTCACCTCTTAATTTCACCTACTGTTCTGACTTGGTGGTGCACATGTAGCCTATAACCCGTTTTAAGAAATGTAATCATCGAATTTTTGTAAGAGCTTTCATTTTCTACATATGGCCCCTTTATTCATCCTACCGTTCTGACTTGGTGTAGAGGGAGAATCCTGTAAGAACGGCCAATGTTCTGAATTGTCGCTGTACATTTCAAAAGTGCTGAACAAATAGTTATATTGACTACGTCCGTACTAGCTCGCTCGTTAATGTCTTAATCGAAATTACAGATTGCCTCTTATCCGCTTGTTGTCCCCTTATGCCGTAGTTTGTATATCTCAATTGTCAGTAGAAACCACATTTGTTTAAGCAAGTCAGCCATATCAGCCATGTTTTTTTTAATGGAGGTAAATGAGTCTGAATGAAATGTTTGACTGCCACACAAGGCTCCGCTGATTGCCAGGTGTAGCAGTGGTAAGGTGTTGGGACTCTGATGCGGGGACAGCTTTATGTAGGCACTAACAGTTTGTGGGCACTGTTTGTCACCGTTATAGTGCAATTCATGTATTGTTTAGTGTTGTGTAGTGGCTTTGCTGGCATGCATCCAACTTTCTTTTTTTTTTTTTGGCCCACCAAGAATTACATTCTAAAAAATCGGCACTGTATATGACAATGTTTTAGGTTGATATTAATTATATTAAACAACTTATATATCGCATGCCTTACTTTTATTTTCCTGCATAAGTAAAAACAGGAAATGTATCCCCTACTCCTCTACTGCCATTCAATTCCAATTAGACTGGTTTGGATTTCTCCCGGACACAATAGCTACCATTTTCTAACTTTGTGGGTTTCATGATATAGCCCCTCTAGTATTTTAATATGATGAGACACCTCAACCTTGCTTTAAAAAATAAAAGTAGATTTTTGGGTTTGTTTTGGCAACATTCCGAATCCCTACCCTTGTCCCTTAACGTGCACGCTTTAATCCATGAGGGGAAGTGTAAAAGGAATGGACTGGTGTGAGGACTATGGTGGAAATTGCCTCCACCCATGGTTGGACGACGGTAAATGGCCAGCCAAATGACCACGGTCACCGTAATAACTGTTCGAATAGCAAAAAAATAAAAAATGTAAACCAGAATAATCTTCTACTCCACTCCTGACTATGTGCTGCCATAGAAATATAATAAATAGAACAGGCATCCAAGTCAATGATGGCATAATGGATGGACTGGCGGCCATTGCAAGTGTACCCACAGAGCAAAGCAGGAAGTAAAGTATGTGCTAAAATATGTGTTGTGATTCGTTGATTCAACTCAACTGACATAACAAAAAAGACATTCCATTGCATGAGCCACATCAGTTGACATCATTTGAATGAGCATTCTACATTCCCATGGAAATGATTGCATCGCGATACCAGGCAGCCATTGCTATGTGTACCAGTCAAATTGCCAGGGTTAAAGGTTTCATGCCTCAAGTTGAGCAATATTGATTTTGTCGATTTGGGACACAATCACTTGAGCATTTGTTTTTCCAATGTGTGTATGTGACTATATTCTGGGTGGATCTTAGGCTGGACTTGGGTAAAGGATTTGGTAAGGACATCCATCTGCAAGCTTGTGATGTTCTTTTTGTTTTTGATAGTCCAAGATTCTCCATTAACGAAAAGTATGTGATGAATTTGATTATAATTATTGCTAAATAGCACATCTACATAACTATTTTTAAGAAAAAAACTCCCGATTCAATATTTGTAAAGGTAGATTTAAATAACCAGTTTGCGCAATTGAATACTATGCTCTGTAAGAATAAGAAGGTAATGAAATCAATCGATAGTCGGATGTATTTTAAACATAAAAAAAAAAAAAATGTACGTATTTCTGTTTTATGTTCAATTTTAAGGATGTATGGAGCATGGATGTATTGGTATGTCCACCAATGCTGTTGCCAGAGAATGTAATGTTCCTTTCTCTACCATAAGCCGAGTCTAATGTAATTTTAGAGAATTTTCTAGTACGTCCAAATGGCCTCACAACCGCAGACCACGTGTAACCACACCAGCCCAGGACCTCCACATCCGGCTTAAATCACCTGCGGGATCATCGGAGACCAGCCACCCGGACAGCTGATGACACTGTGGGTTTGCACAGCTGAAGAATATCTGCAAAAACTGTCAGAAACAGTCTCGGGGAAGCTCATCTGCATGCTCGTCGTCTTGACCCGATTGTAGTCCGGCGTCATAACAGACTTCAGTGGGCAAATGCTCACCTTCTATGGCCACTGGCACAGTGGAGAAGTGTGCTCTTCACAGATGAATCCCGGTTTCAACTGTACCGGGCAGATGGCATCGTGTTGGCGAGCGGTTTGCGGATGTCAATGTTGTGAACAGAGAGCCCCATGGTGGTGGTGGGGTTATGGTATGGGCAGGCGTAATCTACGGACAACAAACACAATTGCATTTTATAGATGGCAATGTGAATGCACAGAGATACCGTGACAAGATCCTGAGGCCCATTATCATGCCATTCATCCACCTCCATCACCTCATGTTTCAGCATGATAATGCACAGCTCCATGTCGCAAGGATCTGTACACAATTCCTGGAAGCCGAAAATGTCCCAGTTCTTCCATGGCCTGCAAACTCAGACATGTCCCTCAGTGAGCATGTTTGGAATGCTCGAGATGTGTCGCGCTGCATGAGGAAAATGGTGGTGACACCAGATACTGACTAGTGTTCTGATCCACGCCCCTACCTTTTTCTTAAGGTGTATGTGAAATGCATAGATTAGGACCAAATTATTTCATTTCAATTGACTGATTTCCTTATATGAACTGTAACTCAGTCAAATCTTTGAATTTGTTGCATGTTGCGTTTATACTTTTGTTCAGTGTATATTTCAACAAAGTATTGTTGCAGGAGTGCTAATCTTATCCGTTTCTAACAAACGATTTTCAGAACATTCTTCCTTGTGCTTTTTGAGGTGGAATGACACATACAAATGTCAGTGGTATACACAATCTACCCATTACCACCTATTTGAATGATTCAACCCATCCTACAAATGCTGACTTTCAATTCCTGACTCTCAAACGGCCTGTCCATTCGTTCTGTCTGTTGACAAAGGATCCTCCTTTTCCTCCTACCCTTCACCATCTCTGTTGTCGTGTCTTTGCTATGCCGGATTAAGTGATATGACATGCTATTTTATAAAGTAATTTCTCTGTAATTAATATTACCTGATTAAACTAATCATGTAAATGTAATTAATTAGAAAGTCGGGGTACTACGGAATAATGTTTATAGAGCTGTTGTCTTCCGAATAAACTCTTAAAGACCTGGTAATCTTTTATATCAATAGCAGTCAATTATTAATCGTCACCTTATTCAGTCTTAACCAAGATTCTTACAACGTTCAGATATCTACACGAACCCTGGCTAACAAGCTGAATCAGCAATACAAAATTTGGTTTAATTATTTATTTACTAAATAATCACAGAATTACATATACACAGGATGGATCATACATTGATTACTAATTATGTCATACAAGAAAACATCCCTAGCGGACGGAACCGATATGACGGCTGGTTACACAAAGAAAGGGGGTTGGGTTAGAATGCAAGCGCGGGAAGACTGAGGAACAAAAGGATTTGGCCTCTATCGGACCTTATGAAGCTGTGCTATCGTAAATACAGAATCGTATGCATTCTAAATAACTGCCCATTTGGAAAAGGAAAATGCAAGAAATATTTACTCTGAGCTGTGCTTCGATAGATTGGTCATAGATGGAAGGCTGGGTTGCCCAGCAGAGATCTCCCTTGTCCTTTGAAGAATATGTCTTGTGGTAGAAAGTATATGTTGTAGTACCGTCATTGTGTGGTAGAACGGATACGTTGTAGTACCCTGTCTTTCTAAAGATATTGTCCGTCCTTTCCTAGCCCACGTTTACAGCTGCTGCTGCTGCTAACTCGACGTCTAGGATGTATCACTTCTTTAGTGAATAAGAGTTCAAAGTTCATACCAAGTTGCCATACTATAAGCTCATGCTATATTCTGGCTGGTATAGTCGAAATTCCTCCTTCCAGCGTGTCGATCGTCACCTCCACATTGAAATTTGCCCTTCTAAACGTATGGACATCAGTCCTCACGTCACCGGGAACACAGTGTTAATTAGGTTGTAGTCATTCAACCAGTCGCAACCAGAGCTCACACCGAGGTTGGCTTAGTTCTGTAGTTGATATTAGCCCTTTTAAACGTATGGACGGCAGTCCTCACGTCATCGGGAACACAAGAGGTTGACTTTCGTCAATGGGCTTTTGTAGTGGAGAGAATGGCGTGTTTCATAGTTTACAACCAATGTCTGTTCACTTGTGCGGGGATGCTGAGTGAGCAGAGTTTACTTTATGAAAACAATTCTCTCATTTAGAAGCTAAAATTACATGATCTTTTCACAAATTGTTTTTAAATTGCCCAACAATTTCATGTGAAGACTTTCCAAGATACAGTATGTCATCCTATCATCAGTAATAATGTCTCAGACGACAACTGATCTGACGTCATATTCTTTAAGTACCAACGGTTTTCAACTGGTTGGATTACCAAAATATGGTTCCGTTCCCAACCTTTTGATGTTACCAGACTCTCTCTATGTTAACAAAGGGCTTTCCAAGAGTCAAATCTGTAGAGTTGAGAGAGAAAATAGGGGAAAGGTATTTATGAGGGTCATAAACCTCCCCAACAGGGCAACATCATGACAATGTGCAGTTCTGCTGCGGCCGTGGAGATAGAAAGGTCTAGCAACAGCTCTTGGCAAGAGGCACCTTGGGCGACCACGACAGAGTTCATAAACAAAGAAGAGGACCGCAGGAGAAGCAGGGGAGAATAGTCCTCAGAGGAGGAAGAAAACAGAAAAGAAGTGAAGAGGCCACAGGTTTCAGATGGTGGTGGTGATTTCGTGGGGGATGGGATGTGTGAAAAACCCATGCATGTTTTGACAAATGGAGACAGGAGGAAAAGTGAGAACAGACTATAATTGATTAAAGAGTAAAGGTTTTCCAGCCTGATCCAATGGCATGTGTCCACTCAAATCAACCTCACTTTATGTACCTTCTTCTCGCTCTCCCACACACATGGAAGCTCACATGTTCTCTCCCTCTCTCTGTAACCCCCACCTGACAGATGCACACACACCTGCAGCTCGGCGATGGTGATCTTGTGGTAGATCTTCTCCTTGTCGCAGCATTTGTCCTGCGATATGGTGATGTTGGCGAGCGTTGTCTCAAAGTCCAGGATCTGCTGCATCTGGCTCTGTGTGGAGTTCTTATCCCCTCCCAACAGCAGGCCCAGCTCCACCATGTAATCCAGATATGCCTTCAACGCATGGGAGGGGATATAATCGAAGTTTTTCCTCATACAAGTAGAAACAAGTGTCATTAACCACCCACGGACTGGTTCATAATAATGGACTATTCCACCCTGACAGCGTTTGTGTGCATTGTGTCACGCAATATGATTGCTCACGTTTGCAATCTAATTTGTTACAGTACCTAATTTTGACAGCCATGGATAGGCGAAGACCCCACCCGTACTGGCCACCACCCACCTCTCTAGCCACCCAAACTTTACTCACCTTTTCATTGGCTGTGTTGCCGTCATAGTCCCGCGGGGGGAGGAACAACCCTGATTGGTCCACCTGGCCGAAATACATCAACAGGTGAGCAAACGCACTAATTATAAGGGAGAATGAATTGAAGTGTGCAGAGTCCATTCACTTTCACATTTGGCACCTGCTAAAATCCATTGGATATTTATTCTCAAACAAATGAATCCCGACCTCAGGGGAAACATAACCGTATTAAAAAAATAATCCTGCACATACCTCTGAACTGGTGATTTGGTTGACGTTACGGCCCAAGATATGGTTGTTCTTACATAAGGAACTGGCTTCATTAAAGTGTTACCAGACTGTTACTCCCAGCACCACAAAGTGACAGTGTGTTGTGCGAGCGTGCATGTGTCCGTCTCTGTGCACTATTGCAAAGGCTACATTATACCTAAATGTAGGCCTACAACGTTTAATATGCATTTTTATAATCATCTTCTTCGTCACATATGCGTTGTTTGACTCGAGGACCAGCAGCGGGGCATTTTTTTACACAAAGAAAAGCTTTGCCCCAAGTGCGATTCAAACTCACAGTTCTTGTACATCGTCATCTCCAGGCTTACCACCTTAGTGGATCACACCACCAGTCAGTTATAGCAGTAAGGGGTAAATTACAGCTATTTGAATTTTCAAATATAAACTTCTCGTTGCATTATCCTCCTACATCTTTATTCCTGTGAAAGCACAAGGATGTGTCTGAAACGGATAGGCAAAAACCATGAATTTGGTCATATGAGAAAATGCATGTTTTGAATTTTGTGTAACGCTAGTAAGGCTAGGCAACTCAAGGAGGCATCATGCAATATACAGGTAACGTCCAAAATGGGGGAAACACCAACAAAGTGTCTTAAATGAAGCATTGGGTTTTAGCGCTTTTTGAGGTCAGTTCGGTTATAAAAAAATTGAGTTTTTCAATTTCGGTTTTGAGAATTATTTTAGACATTGAAAGGTAGTATGCATTTTTTGGGTTCCCAGCACCACAAAATGACACTGCTGTGTGTGAGAGTGAGCATACATGCGTCTATCTCTGTGCACTACTGCATAGGCTATATTAT
Source organism: Salvelinus fontinalis (assembly GCF_029448725.1). Classification (NCBI taxonomy): domain Eukaryota; kingdom Metazoa; phylum Chordata; class Actinopteri; order Salmoniformes; family Salmonidae; genus Salvelinus; species Salvelinus fontinalis. Next base: position 15,202,274 of record NC_074674.1, read on the forward strand.
ACCTAAATGTAGGCCTACAACAAAATGTGAAAAAAGTCAAGGGCTGTGAATACTTTGAAGGCACTGCATTATTTAATTCCATGTCATCATCTCATCTCTATAGAGCTGCTGCCTATGCTGTCTGACAAAATCCCTATTTTAGTAGTTCTTCAAAGAGAATGAGGCATACTTTTATGAATGCCAACTATCAATCACTTAGTGCCTTCAGAAAGTATTCATACCCCTTGACTTATTCCACATTTTGTTGTATTACAAAGTAAAATTAAAATGGTCATTTTTGGTCAACGATCTACATAAAATATTCAGTCAATGTGGAAGAAAAATTCAAACATTCATGAAAAATAAAACAAATAGAAGCGTCCCTTTTTCAGGTCCCTGTCTTTCAAAGATAATTCGTAAAAATCCAAATAACTTCACAGAACTTCATTGTAAAGGGTTTAAAACACTGTTTCCCATGCTTGTTCAATGAACCATAAACAATTAAATGAACATGTGCCTGTGGAAACGTCGTTAAGACACTAACAGATGGTAGGCAATTAAGGTCACAGTTATGAAAACTTAGGACACTAAAGAGGCTTTTTACTGACTCTGAAAAACACCAAAAGAAAGATACCCAGGGTCCCTGCTCATCTGCGTGAACGTGCCTTAGGCATGCTGCAAGGAGGCATGAGGACTGCAGATGTGGCCAGGGCAATAAATTGCAATGTCCATACTGTGAGACGCCTAAGACAGCGTTACAGGGAGACAGGACGGACAGCTGATCGTCCTTGCAGTGGCAGACCATGTGTAACAACACCTGCACAGGATCGGTACATCTGAACATCACACCTGCGGGACAGGTACAGGATGGCAACAACAACTGCCCGAGTTACACCAAGAACGCACAATCCCTCAATCAGTGCTCAGACTGTCTGCAATAGGCTGAGAGAGGCTGGACTGAGGGCTTGTAGGCCTGTTGTAAGGCAAGTCCTTACCAGACATCACTGGCAACAACGTCGCCTAAAGGCAGAAACCCATCGTCGTTGGACCAGATAGGACTGGCAAAAAGGGCTCTTCTCTGACGAGTCGCAGTTGTGTCTCACCAGGGGTGATGGTCAGATTCGCATTTATCATCGAAGGAATGAGCGTTACACCGAGGCCTGTACTCTGGAGGGGGATCGATTTGGAGGTGGACGGTCCGTCATGGTCTGGGGCGGTGTGTCACAGTATCATCAGACTGAGCTTGTTGTCATTGCAGGCAATCGCAACGCTGTGCGTTACAGGGAAGACATCCTCCTATCTCATGTGTTACCCTTCCTGAAGGCTCATCCTGACATGACCCTCCAGCATGACAATGCCACCAGCCATACTGCTCGTTCTGTGCGTGATTTCCTGCAAGACAGGAATGTCAGTGTTCTGCCATGGCCAGCGAAGAGCCCGGATCTCAATCCCATTGAGCACATCTGGGAACTGTTGGATCGGAGGGGGGAGGGCTAGGGCTATTCCCCCCCAGAAATGTCCGGGAACTTGCAGGTGCCTTGGTGGAAGATTGGGGTAACATCTCACAGCAAGAACTGGCAAATGTGATGCAGTCCATGAGGAGGAGATGCACTGCATTACTTAATGCAGCTGGTGGCCAAATCAGATACTGACTGTTACTTTTGGTTTTGACCCCCTCCCTTTGTTCAGGGACAAATTATTCAATTTCTGTTTGTGTTTATTTTCAGCAAACTTAACTGTTGACAGTGAGAGGACGTTTCTTTTTTTGCAGAGTTTATCTTGATTAGATAAGTATTCCTCCAGTGTTTTGTTTGTGCTTAGTTCCATTCCATTTATTTTTTATCCTGAAAAACTCCCCAGTCCTTAACGATTACAAGCAAACCCATAACATGGATGTAGCCACCACTATATTTGAGAATATAGAGAGTGGTATTCAGTAGAGGTCGACCGAATATGATTTTTCAACGCCGATACCGATTATTGGAGGACCCAAAAAACTATACCGATTAAATCAGACGATTTAAAAAAAAAAAATTATTTGTAATTATGACAATTACAACAATACTGAATGAACACTTATTTTAACTTAAAATAATACATCAATAAAATCAATTCAGCATCAAATAAATAATTAAACATGTTCAATTTGGTTTTTAAATAATGCAAAAACAAAGTGTTGGAGAAGAAAGTAAAAGTGCAACATGTGCCATGTAAGAAAGCTAACGTTTAAGTTCCTTGCTCAGAACATGAGAACATATGAAAGCTGGTGGTTCCTTTTAACATGAGTCTTCAATATTCCCAGGTAAGAAACTTTAGGTTGTAGTTATTATAGGAATTATAGGACTATTTCTCTCTATCCCATTTGTATTTCATTAACCTTTGACTATTGGATGTTCTTACAGGCACTTTAGTATTGCCAGTGTAACAGTATAGCTTCCGTCCCTCTCCTCGCTCCTACCTGGGCTCGAACCAGGAACACATCGACAACAGCCACCCTCGAAGCAGCGTTACCCATGCAGAGCAAGGGGAATAACTACTTCAAGTCTCAGAACGAGTGACGTTTGAAACGCTATTAGCGCGCACCCCGCTAACTAGCTAGCCATTTCACATCGGTTACACCAGCCTAATCTCGGGAGGTGATAGGCTTGAAGCAGAGCGAAGAGCTTCTGGCAAAAAGCAGGAAAGTGCTGTTTGAATGAATGCTTACGAGCCTGCTGCTGCCTACCACCGCTCAGTCAGACTGCTCTATCAAATCATAGACTTAGTTTTAACATAATAACACACAGAAATACGAGCCTTAGGTCATTAAAATGGTCGAATCCGGAAACTATCATCTCGAAAACAAGACGTTTATTCTTTTAGTGAAATACGGAACTGTTCCGTATTTTATCTAAACGGGTGGCATCCATAAGTCTAAATATTCCTGTTATGTCATAATTACGTAAAATTCAGGCAAATTAGTTCGCAATGAGCCAGGTGGCCCAAACTGTTGCATATACACTGACTCTGCGTGCAATGAACGCAAGAAGTGACACAATTTCACCTGGTTAATATTGCCTGCTAACCTAGATTTCTTTTAACTAAATATGCAGGTTTAAAAATATATACTTCTGTGTATTGATTTTAAGAAAGGCATTGATGTTTATGGTTAGGTACACATTGGAGCAATGATACGCACCGCATCGATTATATGCAACGCAGGACACGCTAGATAAACTAGTAATATCATCAATCATGTGTAGTTAACTAGTGATTTATGATTGATTGATAGTTTTTTATAAGATAAGTTTAATGCTAGCTAGCAACTTACCATGGCTTCTACTGCATTCACGGTGGTTAGAGCGTTGGACTAGTTAACTGTAAGGTTGCAAGATTGAAACCCCCAAGCTGACAAGGTAAAAATCTGTTGTTCTGCCCCTGAACGAGGCAGTTGACCCACCGTTCCTAGGCCGTCATTGAAAATAATAATGTGTTAACTGACTTGCCTAGTTAAATAGATGAAATAAAGGTGTAAAAAATAAAATAATATTTTTTCAAATCGGCCAAATCAGTGTCAAAAAATACCAATTTACGATTGTTATGAAAACTTGAAATCGGCCCTAATTAAATCGGCCATTCCGATTAATCAGTCAACCTCTAGTACTCAGTAATGTGTTGTATTGGATTTGCCCCAAACATAACTTTGTATTCAGGACATTTTTTTAAAGTATTACTTTAGTGCCTTATTGCAAACAGGATGCATGTTTTGTACAGGATTCCTTTTTTTCACTCTCAATTAGGTTAATATTGTGGAGTAACTACAATGTTGTTGATGCATCTAGAGTTCTCCGTTTCAAAGTCACCATTAGCCTCATGGTGAAATCCCTGAGCCGTTTCCTTCCTCACCGGCAACTGAGTTAGGAGGAATGCCTGTATCTTTGTAGTGACTGAGTGTATTGATACACCATGCCAAAAGTGTAATTAGTAACTTAACCATGCTCAAATGGATATTCAATGTCTGCTTTTTTTACCCATCTACTAATAGGTGCCCTTGTTTGCGAGGCATTGGAAAACCTCCCTGGTCTTTGTGGTTGAATCTATGTTTGAAATGTACTGCTCGGCTGAGGGACCTTACAGATAATTCTATGTTTGGGGTACAGAGATGAGTCCATGCAACTTATGTGACTGGTTAAGTAAATTTAAGTTATGGAAACGTATTTAGGCTTGCCATAACGAAGGGCTTAACACAAGACAGTTCAGCTTTACATTTTTTATTAATTTGTCAACATTTCAAAAAACATAATTCCACTTTGACATTCTAGGGTATTGTGTGTAGGCCACTGACAATTTTCAATTCAGGCTGTAACAACAAAATGTGGAAAAAGTCAAGGGGTGTGAATACTTTCTGAAGTTTCTGTAGATCATGGGTTTTCAGGTAGAGACCTTGCAAAGCAACTGCTATTTATCCCTCTTGATCGTGCATTCTCTTCTCTCCGTCTCTGGACAATTAGGCGCGCAATGGATTATGGTCATTGTTGTTAATTACCACATTTTCTGCACTAAACTATGTAGAATATTGGCCTGTTGGAAACTACAAATCCCTACTACATCGCACAGTTCAGGCTTAACCTGATTTATCTATGGAGAAACTACAGTGAGAAAATGCGCATTGAGCTCACAGAAGAAAAAGGAAGTAAATGGAATTCAAATAATTTAACAGATGTCGGTCAATTAGTTGTTTAAAAACCGAACAATAACCAAAATGTTGGTTAATCGCTCAGCACTAGCATTTGGCCACCACGAGCTGCCAGAACAGCTTCAATGCGCCTTGGTATAGATTTTACAGGTGTCTGGAACTCGACACCATTCTTACAAGAGAAATTCCATAACTTGTTGTTTTGTTTTGTTGATGGTGGTGTAGAACACTGTCTCAGGCACCTCTCAATCTCCCATAAGTGTTCAATCGGGTTAAGATCTGGTGACACACACACACACCCTTTAAACCCCCTATGCTCCTTTTAGACCCCTTTTTCAAAGTCACAGATCTCTTCTTCTAGCCATAATAATGAGCAACTGGGCATTTTTATGCATGACCCTAAACATTGGATGTTTTAATTGCTTAATTAACTCAGGAACCACACCTGTGTGGAAGCACCAGCTTTCAAAATACTTTGCATCCTTCATTTACTCAAGTGAGCTTTCTCTGGTCTCTCCTCCTCCCGTTACGGGGTCTGAGATGCCGAAGCCTCTCACCATTAGCTCTGACAAATTGAAAACCAGAGTCATTGGCGACTCCATTACCCACAGTATTAGACTTAAAACGAATCATCCAGCGATCATACACTGTTTACCAGGGGGCAGGGCTACCGACGTTAAGGCTAATCTGAAGATGGTGCTGGCTAAAACTGGTGAGTGTAGAGAGTATAGGGATATTGTTATCCACGCCATGCTTTTGTCACTTCTAGGTTAGACTACTGCAATGCTCTACTTTCCGGCTACCCGGATAAAGCACTAAATAAACTTCAGTTAGTGCTAAATACGGCTGCTAGAATCCTGACTAGAACCCAAAAAATTGATCATATTACTCCAGTGCTAGCCTCCCTACACTGGCTTCCTGTTAAGGCAAGGCCTGATTTCAAGGTTTTACTGTTAACCGACAAAGCGTTACATGGGCTTGCTCCTACCTATCTTTCCGAGTTGGTCCTGCCGTACATACCTACACGTACGCTACGGTCACAAGACGCAGGCCTCCTAATTGTCCCTAGAATTTCTAAGCAAACAGCTGGAGGCAGGGCTTTCTCCTATAGATCTCCATTTTATGGAATGGTCTGCCTACCCATGTGAGAGACGCAGACTCGGTCTCAACCTTTAAGTCTTTACTGAAGACTTATCTCTTCAGTGGGTCATATGATTGAGTGTAGTCTGGCCCAGGAGTGTGAAGGTGAACGGAAAGGCTCTGGAGCAACGAACCGCCCTTGCTGTCTCTGCCTGGCCGGTTCCCCTCTCTCCACTGGGATTCTCTGCCTCTAACCCTATTACAGGGGCTGAGTCACTGGCTTACTGGTGCTCTTTCATGCCATCCCTAGGAGGGATGCGTGGGTTGAGTCACTGACGTGATCTTCCTGTTTGGGTTGGTGCCCCCCCTTGGGTTGTGCCGTGGCGGAGATGTTTGTGGGCTATACTCGGCCTTGTCTCAGGATGGTAAGTTGGTGGTTGAAGATATCCCTCTAGTGGTGTGGGGGCTGTGCTTTGGCAAAGTGGGTGGGGATATATCCTTCCCGTTTGGCCCTGTCTGGGGGTATCATCGGATGGGGCCATAGTGTCTCCTGACCCCTCCTGTCTCAGCCTCCAGTATTTATGCTGCAGTAGTTTGTGTCGGGGGGCTAGGGTCAGTTTGTTATATCTGGAGTACTTCTGTCTTATCCGGTGTCCTGTGTGAATTTAAGTATGCTCTCTCTAATTCTCTCTTTCTCTCGGAGGACCTGAGCCCTAGGACCATGCCTCAGGACGACCTGGCATGATGACTCCTTGCTGTCCCCAGTCCACCTGGCCGTGCTGCTGCTCCAGTTTCAACTGTTCTGCCTGCGGCTATGGAACCCTGATCTGTTCACCGGACGTGCTACCTGTCCCAGACCTGCTGTTTTCAACTCTAGAGCCTGGTTCCTCTCTAGGTTTCTTCCTAGGTTTTGGCCTTTCTAGGGAGTTTTTCCTAGCCACCGTGCTTCTACACCTGCATTGCTTGCTGTTTGGGGTTTTAGGCTGGGTTTCTGTACAGCACTTTGAGATATCAGCTGATGTAAGAAGGGCTTTATAAAAAAAAATGATTTCCTTTATTTTGGCAGTTACATGTATATTGGCACACTTACACTCTTGTTACAGACCAAGGGTAACAAAGTCAACCTTGAAGTTGGCCAAGTTGACCTGTTAAATGTGATTGGATGGTGGCTCTACTGTTTAAGATCTCCGATAGGTTGATTTGTTATTTTGTTACTGGACATACAAATGACTCGTGGTAGCAGGGTGGCTATTTGTGCCAGGTATGCCTATGGAAAAGCTAGGAGCTAGCCACTTTAGACCAAAGGTCTAAACCTCCGGTCTAAGCACAAGTTTGCAAGTATGGACCCACACTGTATAGCCTTGAAACACGTGCCACACGTGCCACCCTTGCGGGGTGCAAGCCCAGAGAGTAAATCAAGTACACATACATATAGGCTTACAGGTGGCCAATTGGATAGCTCAGATAACCGTGTCTGCAGCCGATGATTGTCAAGCAAATAACTGCCGGTCTCAAGGTAATTGATCATTAATGAACAAACTGGCTTCCACACACAGCCTACAAGTCACTAATGCGGGACTTTGGAACATCTACATTTCAAAGACTCATAAATCGATATAATATAGCCTACACCATCACAATAAATCCATTATTTATTTATTTTAGACAGGTCTAAAGAAACATGATATAAAGAAAATGTAGTCTATTTCTGTCACGTCCTGACCAGAGTTCTTATGCGTTGTGCTTGTTTTAGTGTTGGTCAGGACGTGAGCATTCTATGTTGTGTGTCTAGTTTGTCTGTTTCTGTGTTCAGCCTAATATGGTTCTCAATCAGAGGCAGCTGTCAATCGTTGTCCCTGATTGAGAATCATATATAGGTGGCTTATTTTGTGTTGGGGATTGTGGGTGGTTGTCTGTCTTTGTGTTCTGCACCAGATAGGACTGTTTTCAGTTTTCACATTTATTGTTTTGTTGTTTGTAGTGTTCACACATTCTTTATTAAATTATGTTGAACACTAGCCGCGCTGCGTTTTGGTCCTCTTCTTCATCCCAGGAAGAAAACCATTACAATTTCAGAAGAACAGAATAATCTGAGTTTTCCTTATGTTAGGCCCTGATCTTCCTATGCCACATGCCTGTAAGCTACACTAGTTAATTTAGCTGCCAAGATTTGCTTAGAATTCATGGCATTATTTTATAGTATGAAGAAGACAATTGAACAAAGCTGAATAACATAGAAAGGATATTGCACATGCGGTTATTCTGTGTTGAGCGATTAACAAAGAAACAGGTACTTAATATGCTTAATTTAGAGTTATTTATGAATATTTTTTTTTTTTAAACTTCAATTCACCTTTATTTAACCAGGGAGGCCAGTTGAGAACAAGTTCTAATTTACAACTGCGACCTGGCCAAGATAAAGCAAACCAGTGCGACAAAAACAACAGAGTTACAAACAAACGTAGAGTCAATAACACAATAGAAAAATCTATGTACAGTGTGTGCAAATGTAGAAGATTAGGAAGGTAAGGCAATAAATACGCCATTGAGGCGAAAAAATTACAATTTAGCATTAACACTGGAGTGATATATTTGCAGATGATGATGTGCAAGTAGAGATACTGGGGTGCAAAAGAGCAAGAAGATTAATAACAATATGGGGATGAGGTAGTTGGGTAGTGCTATTTACAGATTGGCTGTGTACAGGTACAGTGATCGAGATACTGTACCTGATACTGTAAGCAGCTCAGACAGCTGATGCTTAAAGTTAGAGAGGGAGATATAAGTCTCCAGCTTCAGTGATTTTTGCATTTCGTTCCAGTCATTGGCAGCAGAGAACTGGAAGGAAAGGCGGCCAAAGGAAGTATTGGCTTTGGGGATGACCAGTGAGATATACCTGCTGGAGCGCGTGCTACGGGTGGGTGTTGCTATGGTGACCAGTGAGCTGAGATAAGGCGGGGCTTTACCTAGCAAAGACTTACAGATGACCTGGAGCCAGTGGGTTTGGGTACACATATGTAGCGAGGGACATCCAACGAGAGCGTACAGGTCGCAGTGATGGGTAGTATATGGGGCTTTGGTGACAAAACAGATGGCACTGTGATAGACTACATCCAATTTGCTGAGTAGAGTGTTGGAGGCTATTTTGTAAATGACATCGCCGAAGTCAAGGATGGGTAGAATAGTCAGTTTTACGAGTGTATGTTTGGCAGCATGAGTGAAGGAGGCTTTGTTGCGAAATAGGAAGCCGATTCTAGATTTCATTTTGGACTGAAGATGTTTAATGTGAGTCTGGAAGGAGAATTTACAGTCTAACCAGACACCCAGGTATTTGTAGTTGTCCACATATTCTAAGTCAGAACCGTCCAGAGTAGTGATGCTACTCGGGCAGGCAGGTGCGGGCAGCGATCGGTTGAAGAGCATACATTTAGTTTTACTAGCATTTAAAAGCAGTTGGAGGCCACGGAAGGAGTGTTGTATGGCATTGAAGCTCATCTGGAGGTGAGTTAACGCAGCGTCCAAAGAATGGCCAGATGTATATAGAAGGCTGTTGTCTGCGTAGAGGTGGATCAAAGAATCACCAGCAGCAAGAGCGACATCATTGATCAATACAGAGAAAAGAATTGGCCCGAGAATTGAACCCTGTGGCACCCTCATAGAGACTGCCAGAGGTCTGGACACAGGCCCTCCGATTTGACACACTGAACTCTATCTGAGAAGTAGTTGGTGAACCAGGCGAGGCAGTCATTTGAGGAACCAAGGCGATTGAGTCTGCCGATAAGAATGCGGTGATTGACGGAGTCGAAAGCCTTGGCCAGGTCGATGAAGACGGCTGCACAGTACTGTCTTTTATCGATGGCGGTTATGATATCATTTAGGACCTTGAGCGTGGTTGAGGTGCACCCATGACCAGCTCAGAAACCAGATTGCATAGTGGAGAAGGTACGGTGGGATTCGAAATGGTCGGTGATCTGTCAACTTGGCTTTTGAAGATTTTAGGAAGGTAGGGCAGGATGGATATAGGTCTATAACAATGTAACTTTAGTTGTGATTCAAACGGAGTATATGTTCTGAAAAAAAAGTCGCATGAAAGGCATGAGCTCTGCTTTGGGTTTTTTCACAGGCTGTCACTTCATCACTCTCATTCACAAATTTAAAAGCACTTGATAATAATCACATTTCCCAGCGGCATCCCCTTTATGTGGATGTAATGCCCCCTAAAAAAAATCCATGCCTTTTGCGGGAAAGTGGCCAAAGTGGCCATTGTGAAAGTAGGCCTAATGAACAGCAAAAGCATATGTCCATCTACTATCCCCCATAGTACAAAAGTTGACCTATTCTGTGCGTGAAATAAATATTCCAAACATAGTCTGGGACAGTTGTGGGTTGCAATAGAGCCCAAATTAATACAACCATTAGCATAAAAAAAAAACGTTTTAAAGTAATGAGTCTGACGCAACAGATCAGAAAGTTTATCGACATTACGATCGGCTAAACGTTTAGGCCATTTCTTCAAATTATAAGCGCAGCAATGCACACACTATAAGCGCAAATGTTCCATTAGCAAGACAACACCATTCTCAAAAGTGACCGCAGATGCGATTATGCATGTAATGCTTTTACTATAAAAGGTGCATTTTTATGGTGAAAATTATCTTCCCCGAACTTGAAACTCACACACTGCATATGTATGCCAGTTAGGCTCTACACCTGTTGTAAAGTGGATTAATGTGCTTCATTTTAAGAAGTTATTTGGCAACTGTAGTTGTGATACAAACCATATAAAAACATATAGGCCTATTGGCTAGGCTACATGAGGTGTGCGACTATGATCTGAAATAGTCACACAGAAAAGGCATTCGCTGTTTCTTGCCTTGAAGCTGGGCATCATTCACAAGAGATAATATATAATTCACAATATTAGCCCATTCTTCATTTAATCTTGTCTTTACATATACTAAATAATATATGTCTGAAATTTGTTTTGATTTAGAATGGACCATTATCATGCACCTGTCTCGAAACATGGAGGGGAAAAAAATACATGTCATCTATGCACTTAAATGGATGCTTTTCCCGGGGTTCATTTTCATGCCAGCCAAGTAGGCTATACTCGTGTTGTAAAGATAATCAATGTGCTTAATATTAGGAAAGTTTAGAAATAAATATAGTAGGCCTAGCCTATAGACAGCTGATGGGATCCTCCTTTTAAGAGGCCATCACTCTGTTTTCTCAGGCAATTGCATAGCCGATAAAAATGTTGAGTAACATGAGCTCATCAAGTGATTGATTAGATTTGCGATTACATTTCCATTGATGTCGGACTGATTAGAGCGACAATAGAATGCTGAGGACCAGGCAGTTAGCAAGTTGGTAGGCTACTAATGACCACCACCAGCATCAGAGCTTGGATAAGCCTAATTACCGTGACTAAATGTTCACATGGAATTTGACTGCCGTTATGACGTGTGACTGCCGGTGTGGTAGTAATACGGTCATTGTAACAGCCCTATGCATGCATGCCTGCCTGCCTGCCTATGTGTTTGTGTGTGTGTGCTAACCCATGTATTTTCATTTAAAATAGACCCAAAGCCAGAGCAACTGACCTGGATGACGTTGCTATTGGAATTATTGGGGTCCACGTTGACTCTGACTGTGAAGAAGGGCTGGGCGCGGTAAGGACCTGACACAGTCTTTAGCACCTCCATGAAGTTGTCCTTCTCCCAGGGCCCACTGATGCTCCAGCCCCCTGTCTGAACACACACAGACCAAACAGAGGGACAACAAGTTCAGAGGCACAGATAAATGTATTACCTTTGGTCAGTTTTGCATTTTCCCCCACTAAGGCGAGGGGAAATGATTCCTAGATCTGTACCAGTGGAGGCTGGTACGTTAAATGTTGCGTAACATGAGCTCATCAAGTGATTGATTAGATTTGCGATTACATTTCCATTGATGTCAGACTGATTAGAGTGACAATAGAATGCTGAGGACCAGGCAGTTAGCGGAGGAGCTATAGAAGGATGGGCGTTGAGTAATATGAGAAATAAGGCTACATTATTCTGAGACACATCTTAGTAGAGTGCAATTATGGCAGTGTAGTTGGGTAGAATATTTCCATTTACAAAGATGGCAGGTTAATCTTGCCTAGGGCTGTGGCGGTCACAAAATGTTGTCAGCCGGTGATCGTCAAGTAAATAACTGTCGGCCTCACGGTAATTGACCGTTAATTAACAAACACATTTAGCATCTCCTGGCTTCCACACACTTACAAACCACTGATGCAGACCTTTGGAACATATACAGCCTAATAAATGTACTATAGCCTACGCCTTCACAAAAATGCCATTATTTTAGACAGGTCAAAAGAGATTTGATATGAAGAAAATGTAGTATTTTTCAGAAGAACAGAATAGCATACTGAGTTGTGCTTATGTTAGGTCCCGATCTGGCTATGTTAAATGGCTGTGGGCTACACTTTCATTTAGCAGACAAGATTTGCTTATAATTCCATGGCATTTTATAGTATGAAGAGTACATTTGAATAAAATAGGAAGGATATTTTCTCCAAACGATTTGAGGGAGTACATGCAGTTATTCTGTATTGAGCGAATAACAAAGAAATAGGTAGTCCTATATGCTTCATTTAGAATTATTAATGTAACTTTAGTTGTGATACAAATGCTGAGCTAAATGTCTTGATTGTTAATACATTATAAGGATGCATGATCTGACTAATGATGTTTGAAAAAAAGTTGCTTGAAAGGCCTGAGCTCTGCTTTTTTTTTGCGCAGGCTGTACACACTACATCAGTCTCTCATTCATTCATTCTCAGTCATTTTGCAGGGCGCTGGCATTGCAGCTCCTTGCACAAAGGCGGAGGTAGCGGACCTGCTGCTGGGTTGTTGCCCTCCTACGGCCTCCTCCACGTCTCCTGATGTACTGGCCTGTCTCCTGGTAGCGCCTCCATGCTCTGGACACTACGCTGACAGACACAGCAAACCTTTTTGCCACAGCTCGCATTGATGTGCCATCCTGGATGAACTGCACTACCTGAGCCACTTGTGTGGGTTGTAGACTCCGTCTCATGCTACCACTAGAGTGAGAGCACCGCCAGCATTCAAAAGTGACCAAAACATCAGCCAGGAAGCATAGGAACTGAGAAGTCGTCTGTGGTCACCACCTGCAGAATCACTCCTTTTTTGGGGGTGTCTTGCTAATTGCCTATAATTTCCACCTTTTGTCTATACCATTTGCACAACAGCATGTGAAATTTATTGTCAATCAGTGTTGCTTCCTAAGTGGACAGTTTGATTTCACAGAAGTGTGATTGACTTGGAGTTACATTGTGTTGTTTAAGTGTTCCCTTTATTTTTTTGAGCAGTGTGTAATTCACAAGTGATAGGCTAATATTGTCACCCATCAGACTAATCTTGATTTAATCTTGTCTTTACATATACTAAATAATATATGTGTGAAATTTGTTTTGATTTAGAATGGACTACTATCATACACCTGTATCAAAACAGGGGAAGCGGGGAAAAATACATGTCATCTATGCACTTAAATTGAAAATGGAGTAAACTTTCCCGTGGTTCATTTGTGTAGGCTATACTTCTATGGTAAATATAAGCAATGTGCTTAACCCCTTGGCGCGTACGATCACGTATTTGTGATCATTGAAGAGTGGTTCCTGCAGACTACGATCACGTATTTGTGATCATTGAAGAGTGGTTCCTGCAGACTACGATCACGTATTTGTGATCATTGAAGAGTGGTTCGTGCAGAGTACGATCACGTATTTGTGATCATCGAAGAGTGGTTCGTGCAGAGTACGATCACGTATTTGTGATCATCGAAGAGTGGTTCGTGCAGAGTACGATCACGTATTTGTGATCATTGAAGAGTGGTTCCTGCAGACTACGATCACGTATGATCCAACAAACGCGTCTAAACAGCATTGTTGTCGGAAAAGCATCTTTTGTACTGATGGGGAAAAAAGGTCTTCACAACTTGATTCCTCAAATTCACCTTTATTTAAAAAGAAATGTGGAACTTCATCATCCAAACATAACACGGAACACATCCACAGCTAAACTCATTCCATAAACCAGTCTAAATAACAGGTTGCACTGACAAAACAAACATAAAAGTTACCGACCTAACAGCTAGACTTGTTTACAATGTACCACATCTCTGGTGAGCACAAGGGAGGAATGTAATATTGATTAGAAAAAAGACGCGTGTCTGCTAAGCTAATAGGAGCTAAATTCTTTATGGTGGCAGCCATGTTTGACGAGCATAAACTCCCTACTAAAAGGACACCAATAAGAAGAGATTTGCTTTGGCCAAGAAACACGAGCAATGGACATTAGACAGGTGTAAATCTGTCCTTTGGTCTGATGAGTCCAAATTTGAGATTTTTTGTTCCAACCGCCGTGTCTTTGTGAGACAGAGTAGGTGAACGTCTGACGTTAGCATGTATGGCTCCCACCATGAAGCAAGAGGTGTGAAGGGGTTGGGGTGTTTTGCTGGTGACACTGTCAGTGATTTATTTAGAATTCAAGGCACACAACCAGCATGGCTACCACAGCATTCTGCAGAGATACGCCATCCCATCTGGTTTGTTTTTCAACAGGACAATGACACAACCCACCTCCAGGCTGTATAAGGGCTTTTGACCAAGAAGGAGAGTGATGGAGTGCTGCATCAGATGAGTGGCCTCCACAATCACCTGACCTCAACCCAATTGAGATGGTTTGGGAGGAGTTGGACCGCAGAGTGAAGGGCCTATACTAGGTTGATTAGAAAGGGGACAGTGAAGTAGCAGTGTCTTTATTAGCAAGTTTGGTAGCAAGTTTATTTTAACTAGGGAAGTCAGTTAAGAACAAACTCTTATTTACAATGACAGCCTACCCCTAATGACGCTGGGCCAATTGTGCACCACCCTATGGGACTCCCAATCACAGCCGGTTGTGATACAGCCAGGAATCGAACCAGGGTCTGTAGTGACGCCTCCAGCGATGAGATGCAGTGCCTTAGACCGCTGCGCCACTTGCGAGCCACATTTTCTCGTTCTTTTTTCAAACTAGTTTTTAAGACACTATTAAAGAGAAAGGACAGTGTAGATCATGGGTGGGCAACTCCAGTCCTCGAGGGCCTGATTGGTGGCACACTTTCTCCATCCGTAGCAAACACAGCTGATTAATCAAATGGCATTCTAAACTGAAGATCATGATTAGGGGATTATTGGAGTCAGGTGTGTTAGCTGGGGCTGGGTCAAAACTGTGACACCAATCAGACCCTCAGGGACTGGAATTGCCCACCCCTGGTATAGAAGGGATGCGATAAGAGGGTTTGCGACAAAGTAGGAGGGGCTCCTAGATTCAAACCCATATGGTCACGAGCATAATGTGTTAATGACATTGAATCATGGAGTGCGTGGTTGTGTCCCAAGAATATCTCCTTTCTCATGAAGTGTGCACTCGTTCATTACTTCCCACAAATGTAAAAGCACTGGATTGGTGTAGGCATAAAAGAGGGAGTTTCTTTTTACTATTTCCTTTCAAATCCGTAAAGGGTACACACTTTGGCAGAAAGCGGAGATTAGGACGTAACTTGAGTGTATTTGCGTGCACGCGTGAAGGGGGCTTGGTCTGAAGCAAAACTGACCTTTGTGATGAGGTCAATAAGGGGCGTGGCTCCCAGCTCCTCAATGTGCCGCTCATTGAGACAGGACAGGTAGTAGAACTGAGTCTTCCTCTCCGCCTCGCTGCTGGAGTTGAAAGTGACGTTTTCTGAAGGAGGAGAGAAAAGAGGGGTAGGGATGAGGAGGAAGAGATGGATGAGGAGAACAGAGGCTAATGTGATTGTGTGAGGCGGAGACAAGAAGACCTGTCATTTCCTTCTATATAACTTAATTACATGACAAGAGATTTGGACAGGCTTGAAGCAAATAACAGTATGTCATGGACAGTTGACCTGCGGACTGTTCTGACAGTAGGGAGCTGTGTGATTGAACTGTGACCTCTCTGGGACGGTTGGGACACACGAACACACACACCGTGGGGCCAATACAATAGCACCTTGGGGGGGGGGGGGGGGGGCTCAGACTAGGGTTGAATATTTCCCTGGTATTCAAAAGCATATACTGTAAATAGGCCTGTGTCTGGATTTGATTAGGAGAGCGTTGACTGAAAATTCAAGACTGATGCTACCCGAGCCTGATGAGAATTATCTGCAGAGTTATCCTACAGAAGTTATAACTGATGCAGCTAAAGGGGACGAACAGGATCACAATAACCTCTGGTACAGTGGAAGGAGGCTGGCAGCCCAGTAGAGATTAGTTTTAATTCAACAGTCGATGGAGCGTAAAGTTCTGCATGCACCGGAGGCAACAAGGTATTCGTCAGGACAACACCGTGAGTGTCCCTCAGCCTCGGTCCCAATGGCACCCCCAGGTGGTGAAGGTAGGAAACAACACCTCCACTACGCTGATCCTCAACACACAAGGGTGCGTACTCAGCCCAATCCTGTACTCCCTGTTCACCCATGACTGCGTGGCATTGCACGCCTCCAACTCAATCATCAAGTTTGCAGACGACAACTGTAGTAGGCCTGATTACCAACAATGAGAAAGCCTACAGAGAGAAGTTGAGGGCCTTGGCGGAGTAGTGCCAGGAAAATAACCTCTCCCTCAACAAAAAGGAGCTGATCGTGGACTTCAGGAGAGCAGAGGGAGCACGACCCCATCCATGCCGACGGGACCGCAGTGGAGAAGGTGAAAAGCTTCCAAGTTCCTCTGCATACACATCACTGACAATCTGAAATGGTCCACCCACACAGACAGTGTGGTGAAGGCTTAACAGCGACCTCTTTAACCGCAGGAGGCTGAAGAAATCCATCTTGGCCCCTAGCACCCTCAAACTTTTACTTACAGATGCACAATTGAGAGCATCCTGTCGGGTTGTATCACCGACTGGTACGGCAACTGCACCACCCGCAACCGCAGGGCTCTCCAGAGGGTGATGTGGTCTGCCCAACGCATTACCGGGAGGCAAACTACCTGCCCTGCAGGACACCTACACCACACGATTTCACAGGAAGGCCAAAAATATTGTCAACCACCCGGGCCATGGCCTGTTCACCCCGCTATCATCCAGAATGCGAGGTCAGTACACGTGCATCAAAGCTGTTTTAAGCCTTTCTCAAACCCTAAGCATTCGGGAAGTAATGCCTAAACTGAAGTTTTAGATTCCCTTTTGCAGAGTTTGAATGACAGCTAAGATACAGCGCCACATGGCGCAATTAAAACGTCAAGCAATGCCGTAATTCTGTCACTGCAGTCAAGCCACGGGTTGGCGTTTTATTTGGAGACTGGGTTGCAACAAAAGCAGGAGAAATGGTATACGACAAGTGTCTATGTTTACAGTATGTTGACAGTATACATGTCAGTGTGTACGCGTGTGTGTGCGTGCATGTTTAGAGAGTTTTAAGTTCCTTGGTGTCCACATCGACAAACTATCACGGGCCAAACACACCAAGAAAGTCGTGAAGAGGGCACGACAACGCCTTTTCCCCCTCAGGAGAGTGAAAAGATTTGGCACGGGTCCTCAGATCCTCAACTGTTCTGCAGCTGCAATATCGAGAGCATCCTGACCAGTTGCATCACCGCCTGGTATGGAATCTCCTCGGCATCCGACCGTAAGGCGCTACAGAGGGTAGTGCGTACAGCCCAGTACTTCACTGGGGCCAAGCTTCCTGCCATCCAGGACCTATAATACTAGGTGGTGTCAGAGGAAGGCCCCAAACAATTGTCAAAAGACTCCAGTCACCCAAGTCAGACTGTTTTCTCTGCTACCGCACAGCAATCGATACCGGAACGCCAAGTCTAGGTCCAAAACGCTCCAGCTTCTACCCTCAAGCCATAAAACTGCTGTAAGAATATTTATTTATTAAATACACAATGCAGAGGATGAGAGGTCAATAGAGAACTAATGATCAATGGAAATAGTGTTTTTTTTCTGTAATATCAATGGGTCAGAGAATTTCAGTCCGGGACCCATAGCTACATGGAAAGTTCTCATTGGTCCAAATTGTTTATACAGTGAACCTGAAATAGGATACTTGTTATTTGGCCATTGGCCCAGTTTTATTTCAAGGAATTCTAAATTGGTCAGCCACAGGTTAGGGCTGGGTTATAAAACTACATCCTGTCCCTTTGTTCCGTGGAGAGAATCACTGAGGACAGGGGAGCATAAACATCTACTATCTACCTCCACTCATGATTTGTTCTCTATGAATAAACCTATTTCCTCCCCCTGATTTGCTTTGTGGTCTGTGTTAACATCAACTGCTAACACTGAAAAATGTATCAAATGGCCACCCGGACTATTTGAATTGACACGGTCTAGTAAAAACTTTTTGTATTTTTTTTTAAAGAGTTTTACTTTAGTATATTTAGTAAATATTTTCTTAAAACTGCATTGTTGGTTAAGGGCTTGTAAGTGAACATTTCATGGTAAGGTCTACACATTTGGCAAATAACATTTGATGTGTATGCTTGCGTGTGTGTGTGTGTGTGTGTGTGTGTGTGTGTGTGTGTGTGTGTGTATTGTGTATTGTGTACATGTCTTTGGTTCCAACTCACCCAGCAGGTTTCTGAGGACAGCCTGGTTCTGGTCCCAGACGCTGTTGAAGGTGCTCCAACGGGGGCGTCCGTCGGGGAGAGGGTTCTTGCGGACCCAGCCCCCGCAGGCGTACTGGTAGAAGTCCTGGCAGGGGTCAGCGCTGCGGTCCAGGGCCTGCGCGATCTTACTGGCCACCGTGAAACAGGCCTTGGTCAGACACAGGCCCTGTGCTTGGTCTTGTGTGAAGTTAGAACAAAAACATTTGGTAAAGCTCTACTTAAAAGCCTGCGCATATAATGCTTAACGATGTGGTTATAATGCATTGTCACAAGAATTTTGTATGATCCCATTTTATATTTTGATTTTGTTTAACCTTTATTTAACCAGGAAAAAGCCCATTGAGAGCCAGAGTCTCTTTTTCAAGGGAGACCTGGCCAAGCCAACAACAATCAATACATCACATAATCAAAAACACACAACAATACAACATGATCTAGCCTAAAAAAAAAAAATTACACTCATCTGTAACAGTCTCCAATCAATATTTTAAATGAATTCAGTGGCACTAACATATCGAGATGAAGCATGGATTGTAGACTACTCCATGCGTCTGGTGCACAAGAATAGAAGGCAGTCTTGCCTAATACTGTGAATGTCCTGCGGACTTTAGGTAGCAACCACCTAGCAGACCGTGTATGGTAACTGCTGGTGGTGAAGGAGACCAGACTACAGAGGGAGTTTACCCAAAAGGGCTTTGCAGATGAACACATACGAATGTATCTTTCTGCGCATATAAAGTGAGGTCCAACCTACCATTTGGTACAATGTGCAATTGTGGGTGAGTGACTTTACATTTGTAATAAAGCGCAAGGATGCATGATAAACAGTCCAGTCTCTGTAAGACAGCCCACCTGCATATACAACAAGTCACCATATTCAATTACAGAGAGAAGTGTCTGAACAAGCTTTTTTTCTAGCCATAAGCAGAAAGCCTTATTACGAAAATAAAAACCCAATTTCAATTTAAGCTGTCACAAGATTAACCAAATGAACTTTAAAAAGGACAACTTGTCATCCAACCAAATACATAGGTATTTGTAGGATGACACTTTTTCAATGGATAAGCCACCAGATGTGACAATGCTAACGTTCTCTGGCAGAGTTCTAGCTCTGTTAAAAGGTCATGAATTTAGTTTTTATGTACATTCCAAGACCAGTTTGAGACCATAAAGGGAGGCCTGCA
This sequence comes from Salvelinus fontinalis, assembly GCF_029448725.1. Lineage (NCBI taxonomy): Eukaryota > Metazoa > Chordata > Actinopteri > Salmoniformes > Salmonidae > Salvelinus > Salvelinus fontinalis. The sequence goes on from NC_074674.1 coordinate 15,221,880, forward strand.
GTGACTGAAAAGCAGTCTGGAGCTCTTCAACAGCCTGAACCAGAGAAGGAGCACATGAATATATGACTGTATCATCTGCATATAGATGTAACTTTGCTGGTTGCATCCCATTTCCCAAAGCATTAATAAAAATTGAGAACACAGGAGCTAAAATAGAACCCTGGGGCACACCTATATTAATCTCAAGAAAGCTAGACTTGTGATTGTCAGTATATACACATTGTGTTCTGTCAGAAAGATAGTTCCTAAACCAATTTATTGCCCCTTCACTGAGACCAATGTTATTGAGTCTAGCTAGCAACAATTCATGGTCAACTGAATCAAAGGCCTTTGATAAATCCACAAACAGAGCAGCACAATGTTGCTTTTTATCAAGTGCATTAATGATGTCATTTGCCACTGCCATAGCTGCAGTTGTGGTACTGTGCCCCGATCTAAAGCCACACTGAACCCTGTTCAGTATGTTCTTTTCAACTAAGAGGCTTTTTTTAACTGTGAGTTCACTAGGGATTCATAGACTTTGGCCAGGATAGAGAGTTTAGAGATAGGACTATTGTTATTAGTATCTGAGAGATCTCCACCCTTTAGCATTGGGAGGACATAAGCTGATATCCAAATGCTGGGTATGGAATTGGTTAAGAGTCTCAAGTTGAAAATGTGAGCCACAGGTTAAGTACTAATACTATACATCTTAATAATCATTCGTAATGATACTGCTTAACACCAACCAGTTGGAATGTTGATACATAGACATCACATATTATCAGCCTTATTATAAGGGCTCATACATGCTTTTGACAAATGTGTGTATGCATGCATGCATGCATGCATGCATGCGTGTGTGCGTGTGTAACCACAGGCCTCTCACCTTTGTTGTGGCGCATGCCTAGAGTGACGGTACATCCGAACAGGCCGAGGACAGAGGAAAGCAGCACGCCAGCCAGCACCATCCTCTTGCCCGGGGAACTGAGAAGCTGGATGCCACCCTTCCGGAAGCGAACCTGTGGAAACACGAGTCAGAGAAAGAATAGTGGATGGGATGACATCACAAATGCCACAGAAACAGTTAAGAGGGCCTCCATTCGTGCAGAGCCGTGGTGGATTTTAACATTTATGGCACGTCACAGATACAGATCGCCCCATCGGAGACCAGGGTTCAATCCCTGCGTCCACTCATCCCACTGGTTCTCCTACCGGCCTGTATCCCCTTCTGAAATATATACAGGTATGCAGTGTATTCAGAAAGTATTCACATCCCTTGACTTTTTACACATTGTTGTGTTACACCCTCGATTTAAAAATGATTAAATTGAGATTTGTCGTCACTGGCCTACACACAATAACCCATAATGTTAAAGTGGGATTATGTTTTTTGCCATTTTTACTAATTAATAAAACATTTAAAGCTGAAATGTCTTGAGTCAATAACTCCTTTGTTACGGCAAGCCTAAATAAGTTCAGGAGTAAAAATGTGCTTAACAAGTCACATACAGTAATAAGTTGCTTGGACTGTGTGCAATAAGTGTATAACATGATTTTTTAATGACTACCTCATCTCTGTACCCCACACATACAAATAATTGTAAGGTCCAGTGGTGGAAAAAGTAAAGATAACTTAACTGAAAATAACTAAAGTTAAAGCGAAAGTCACCCAGTAAAATGCTACTTAAGTAAAGGTCTAAGTATTTGGTTTTAAATATAAACTCAGCTAAATAAGAAACGTCCCCTCACTGTCAACTGCGTTAATTATTAATGTAATAATGGTCAAAATCAAAAGTAACAGTCAGTATCTGGTATGGCCACCAGCTGCATTAAGTACTGCAGTGAATCTCCTCATGGACTGCACCAGATTTGCCCGTTCTTGCTGTGAGATGTTATCCCACTCTTCCACCAAGGCACCTGCAAGTTCCCGGACATTTCTGGGGGGGAATGGCCCTAGCCCTCACCCTCCGATCCAACAGGTCCCAGATGTGCTCAATGGGATTGAGATCCGGTCTCTTCGCTGGCCATGGCAGAACACTGACATTCCTGTCTTGCAGGAAATCACACACAGAACAAGCAGTATGGCTGGTGGCATTGTCATGCTGGAGGGTCATGTCAGGATGAGCCTGCAGGAAGGGTACCGCATGAGGGAGGATGTCTTCCCTGTAACGCACAGCGTTGAGATTGAGCTTGTTGTCATTGCAGTCAGTCTTATGATGCTGTGACACACTGCCCCAGACCATGACGGACCCTCCACCTCCAAAAATCAATGCGGCTCCAGAGTACAGGCCTCGGTGTAACGCTCATTCCTTCGACGATAAACACGAATCCGACCATCACCCCTGGTGAGACAAAACTGCGACTCGTCAGTGAAGAGTACTTTTTGCCAGTCCTGTCTGGTCCAGCGACGGTGGGTTTGTGCCCATAGGCGACGTTGTTGCCGGTGATGTCTGGTGAGGACCTGCCTTACAACAGGCCTACAAGCCCTCAGTCCAGCCTCTCTCATCCTATTGCGGACAGTCTGAGCACTGATGGAGGGATTGTGCGTTCTTGGTGTAACTCGGGCAGTTGTTGTTGCCATCCTGTACCTGTCCCGCAGGTGTGATGTTCAGATGTACCGATCCTGTGCAGGTGTTGTTACACGTGGTCTGCCACTGCGAGGACGATCAGCTGTCCGTCCTGTAGCGCTGCGTTAGGCTTCTCACAGTATGGACATTGCAATTTATTGCCCTGGCTACATCTGCAGTCCTCATGCCTCTTTGCAGAATGCCTAAGGCACATTCACGCAGATGAGCAGGGACCCTGGGCATCTTTCTTTGAAAAATACCTAGAGTCAGTAAAAAGGCCTCTTTAGTGTTCTTAATAACTTCTTATGGCTGCAATCCCGTTAACGGGATGATATGACAACAGCCAGTGAAAGTGCAGGGAGCCAAATTCAAACAACAGAAATCTCATAATTAAAATTCCTCAAACATACATGTATCTTATACCATTTTAAAGGTAATCTTGTTGTTAATCCCACCAAAGTGTCCGATTTCAAATAGGCTTTACAGCGAAAGCACCACAAACGAAGTGACTCCATGACCATATCCACATGTAAGGCAGCCTCCTCCTCCGAACGGGCCACATAAGCCACATGCTTCCACATACCTTGATGCTCCTGAAGCAGCACTGCTCCAATGCCATCTTTGGAGGCGTCCGTGAACACCTTAGTAGGCCTGTCAGGTTCGAAAAACGTTAGCACTGGCTCTTCAGCCAAAATGTTCTTTCCATTGTCACACTCTCTTTCATGTTCTATGTTCCATGAGAACTCCGTCTTGTCCTGAAGGAGTGTTATTAAGTTCACTGTTTTAGCTGACAGATTTGGAACAAAATTCCCCAAATAATTGACCATACCCAAAACACGCTGAATGCCTTTCCTATGTGTGGGATTAGCCATCTCCCTCACTGCTTTGACCTTGGCATGATCAGGTTGCACACCCTCTGAGGATAGCCTATCCAAGAAATGTGATTTCCTTCACACAGAACTGACATTTAGCCCGATTTAGCTTCAACCCATGCTTCTGAACCATCTGCAGTCTTTTCCAACCGCTCATTGTGTTCCTGAAGTGGACCCACAGACCACAAAATCATCCATATACACTCAAACTCCCTCTAACCCCTCAATGGACGCTTTCCATGGCCTTGTGAAAGAGCTCAGGGGCAGAACTTATGCCAAATGGTAACCTCTTAAAGGAATATCTTCCAAAGGAGGTATGGACTGTACAAAGCTTGGTGCTGGCTGCATCCAACACCACCTGCCAGAATCCATTTTAAGCATCCAACTTGGAGAAATAATGTGCGCCAGCCATTTCACACACTATCTCATCCCTCTTAGGAATCTGAACAGGCTCCCTTTTGATACATTTAAGGTCCTTGGGGGTCCATACAGACTCTCAGATCTCCATTCCTTTTCCGAACACACCCCATGGAATTGACCCAGTCTGTTGGCTCCTCTGTTTTCACGAGCACATAGAGTTTTACCATTCTTCCAAACTCTTTAGATCCTTCCGTAGTGGCACCGGAACTCTGCGTGGTGCATAAATCACTGGCTTGGCATTCTCTGAGGGAAATAGAGTGAATGAGAAGCAATGCTCCAAAAAACACATCCGAATATCTTTGAGCAATCTCCTCACCCTTTTGATAACTTGTCACCCGTTGAACACTGTGCAGCCAGTCAAAGTCATTAATGGTGTACACTCGCTTAACCAGTCCCAACGACTCACATGCTGTATCCCCCAAAAGAGAATCATGTCCCTCTCGTACAATCACAAGTGTGTGGCTTCTTGTTTTACCCTTATCAGTTAGCCGACACAAACCTTTAGTCTCAATTGGATCAATTATCCTATCCTAGGAATACCTAGGATAGGATAAAGTAATCCTTCTTTATCCTCCATATTTGTAGACATGAAGGTATTGAATATATTGATTGTCTGTGGTCCCGCTATAGTAAGAAAGAGAGCAACTTTACATTCATCCGGCTCCTTTGTATCTCCAATGGCAGACATATACAACAAAAACCTCTGCCGAAATGTTTTCCCAATTCGCGTCCACATTCCCATCCAGGCTCAAAGCCTCTGGTGGCTTGATTACATCCATTGCACTTCCACAAAATCCCAATATTCACAGAAAAAACACAATTTCCACACCTGTAACCATGTACTACTTTGTTAGTTACAGCGAGCAAGGACAACCCGCACCATCGATCATAGTTGGAACGAGTTTGAATGTTATTCCGCCATTGCCACACATACAGCACAGGTGTTGTAAAAGAGTGTCGTAAACCGTCACTCAGAACCCCATCAATACGGGGACTAAACACCTCCCTCTGCAACTGGATCCTGGACTTCCTGACGGGCCACCACCAGGTGGTAAGGGTAGGTAACAACACATCCGCCACAATGATCCTCAACACAAGGGCCCCTCAGGGATGTGATGAGACTGAAAAGATTCAGCATGGGTCCTCAGATCCTCAAAAGATTATTCAGCTGCACCGTCGAGAGCATCCTGACTGGTTGCATCACTGCCTGGTATGGCAACTGCTCGGCCTCCGACCACAAGGCACTACAGAGGGTAGTGCGTACGGCCCAGGACATCACCGGGCCAAGCTTCCTGCCATCCAGGACCTCTACACCAGGCGGTGTCAGAGGAAGGCCCTACAAATTGTCAAAGACTCCAGCCACCTTTGTCACCCTAGTTCTCTCTGCTACCGCACGGCAAGTCTAGGTCCAAAAGGCCTCTTAACAGCTTCTACCCCCAAGCCATAAGACTCCCGAACAGCTAATCAAAGGGCTACCCAGACCCCTCTTTTACAATGCTGCTACTCTGTTTATTATCTATGCATAGTCAATTTAACTCTACCTACATGTAGAGGGGGTGGCAGGTCGCCTAGTGGTTAGAGCGTTGGGCCAGTTACCGAAAGGTTGCTGGATCAAATCCCCAAGCTGACAAGGTAAAAAATCTGTCGTTCTGCCCCTGAACAAGGTTAACACCCACTGTTCCTAGGCCGTCACTGTAAATAATAATTTGTTCTTAACTGACTTGCCTAGTTAAATAAAGGTTAAACAAAAAATACAAACAAATGTACATATTACCTCAACTAACCCACAAATTGACTCTGTACCAGTACCCCCTGTATATAACCTGCTATTGTTATTTTACTGCTGCTGTTTAATTATTTGTTACTTTTATTTTTTTATTTTACTTAACACTTATTTTTTCTCAAAACGTCTTAAAGCATTGTTGGTTAAGGGCTTGTAAGTAAGCCTTTCACTTAAAGTATACACCTGTTGTATTTGGCGCATGTGACAAATAAAATGTGATTTGACATGAATCAGAGAGGACATTATTCTATGTTTTCGGAAAAATATTCTATATGTCTGCGGAAAAGCACTCTGTAGTAGTCTGATTAATCAGGCTGTACACAATTCATTGATATAGGTGACAATCTGAAACGTATGCCTGCAAAAATGGTGTAAGTGTTCCTTCCAAGTAAGAATTTAAAATAAAATTACATCTAAGTTTACCGTTTGTCCTTTAGCTGCTAAGTTTTATATTGATTCGCTCTGAAAATTACTCTTTTGGACCTGAATGACAAAACATTCAAGAGATGAAGGTGCTCTAAATTGACCCATTTCGCATGAGACATTGTGACGATGCGATTGCGAGCTCTCATCTACTGTTCTAACGAACACTTCAAACTACCGTTCTCAATTCCCCACATGCGTCAAGTACAAACATGCCCATTTCTACAACTCCATAACTGCTGTTGCATTAAATTCAGGTGTACACCATTCGTTTGTGCTATTAACGGCAATACGGGCTCAATTACTATTTCGGTTTATAAAAGAGTGCCTTACTTGTTTGTAATACCTGCTTGTTTGAGAGCTCCGTCGATGTAGGGCGTGCAGTGTTGCTATCGCGTGCACCCGCCACACCTCTCTATAGGCTATTCGGGTGTTCTCAAAGTGGGGTCAGAGGTACTGCAGGGGATCTGCGAACAGATCTTAAAATAATTTGGACCAAGGGATCCATGGAATAAATTTAGAGTGTAATACAGTACATTGTCATATTATTTATCTACAATTTATGTTCTTAGCCTTGGGCAACATGGGACTGGGAGGCTCACAGGGATATTGGTATCCACAGTACTACACCATTTTTTAAATCAACTCAATACTGTTTGATTTACATAAATGCAGCGTTTTTTCTCTGCTTCGTGGGGAATTGTGTAGAATTGCAGGATATTAGCTTGAAAGCTGCAGCAACAACAAAAATCTCTCCGCCCCATGAAAAAATGTGCAGAATTACAGGATATTAGCTTGAATATGGCAACATTTTCTCTCCAATGCCACAGTGCAAGTGGGTTGAAACAGGGAGAAAATAATCTGGTTTACCTTGCAAAACATTTAGCTACGGTTGACTATGGTCTTCACTAAGGAATGTACCCCAGTCTTCAGACACATTCACACAAATGGAGATGTCAGTTGAATTTTAATTACATTTGGCAAAAATATCTAGACATAGCCACTAAGAGACAAAGCCTGTATGTATAATGACCATAAACTAGATCCAGTCTAATAGCATAGCTAACTAGCTAGCTAGCCATACAGCTTGATTTATTTCACATTTTGTTGTGTTACAGCCTGAATTCAAAATGGATTAAAAGTATTTTTCCCCCTCACCCATCTACACACAATATGCCATAATGGCAAAGTTAAAACATTTTTGTAGAATTTTTTGCAAATTGATTGAACACTAAATACAGAAATATCTAATTTACATAAGTAAAAGAGGGGTAGTGGCAGAAATAGTGCATGTAGACGGCTATATAGGTCTACTAATACAGGACTAGTAAAGGCCCAGTGCATTACTTTTGGGAGGAAAAAAGGTTTTCTCCCAAATGTTTCATTTTTAATTACATTTGTTTTATTATTCAGACTTTTCAGGGCGTGCTCCAGCACCCTCAGCAACCCTACTTGCACCATCAGCAAGCCTTCCTGTGTGGTGTCTAGTAAACAACAGGAGTTCCCTGATCCAGGTGCAGAATACACTGGGTTTCTCCTTCCTCATATTTACTGATACCATTCAATTCAATAATTAAAAAAAGACAATACAAGTAAAAATGGTATGCCAAGTGCCACGTCTCTCTCCATTTAGAGACATCAATATTAAACTATTTTGTCAGTCTGGACTCGATCAGGGAGAGGATGAAAATGTCAGTGATGACACTTGCCAGTTGGTCCAAGCATGCTTTGAGTAATCAGTCCGGCTTTGTGAATGTTGACCTGTTTAAAGGTCTTGCTCACATTGGCTACCGAGAGCGTTGTCCAGAATAGCTGATGCTCTCATGCATGCTGCAGTGTTGCTTGCCTCGAAGTGAGCATAAAAGGTATTTAGCTCATCTGGTAGGTTCCCGTCACTGGGCAGCTCACAACTGCGTTTCCCTTTGCAATCCGTAATAGTTTTTAAGCCCTGCCACATCCGAAGAGCGTCAGAGCCGGTGTAGTAGGATTCAATCTTAATCCTGTATTGACGCTTTGCTTGTTTGATGGTTCGTCTGAGGGCATAGTGGGATTTCTTATAAGCGTCCGGATTAGTGTCCCACTCCTTGAAAGCAGCAGCTCTAGCCTTTAGCTCGATACGGATGTTGCCTGTAATCCAATGCTTCTGGTTGGGCTATGTACGTACGGTCACTGTGGGGACGACGTCGTCGATGCACTTATTTATGAAGCCAATGCCATTTGATGAATCCCGGTAAATGTTCAAGTCTGTGCTAGCAAAACAGTCCTGTAGCGTAGCACTCACGTTATCTGACAACTTCTGTATTGAGCGAGTCACTGGTACTTCCTGCTTTAGTTTTTGAATGTAAGCAGAAATCAGGAGGATAGAATTATGGTCAGACTTGCCAAATGGAGGGCGGAGAGAGCTTTGTATGCATCTCTGTGTGTGGAGTAAAGGTGGTCTAGAGTTTTCTTCCCCTCTGGTTGCACATGTTACATGCTGGTAGAAATTAGGTAACATGGATTTAAGTTTGCCTGCATTAAAGTCCCCGGCCACTAGGAGCGCCACTTCTAGATGAGCATTTTCTTGTTTGCTTATGGCCTTATACGGCTAGTTGAGTGCAGTCTTAGTGCCAGCATCAGTTTGTGGTGGTAAATAGATGGCTAAGAATAATATAGATGAGAACTCTCTTGGTAGAAAGTGTGGTCTACAGCTTATCATAAGGTACTCTACCTCAGGCGAGCAATACCTCGAGACTTCTTTAAAATTAGACATCGCGCACCAGCTGTTATTGACAAATAGACAAACACCCCCGCCCCTCGTCTTACCAGAGGTGGCTTCTCTGTCCTGCCAGTGCATGGAAAATCCCGCCAGCTCTATATTATCCGTGTCGTCTTTCAGCCATGACTCGGTGAAACATAAGATATTACAGTTTATAATATCCTGTTGGTAGTATAATCTTGATTGTAGGTCATCCATTTTATTTTACAATGATTGCACGTTGGCCAATAGAACGGATGGCAGTGGGAGTTTACTCTTTCGCCTACAAATTCCCAGAAGGCTGCCCGACCTCCGCCCCCCTTTTCTACGTCTTTTCTTCACGCAAATGACAAGCATTTGGGCCCATTCCTGAGAAAGCAGCATATCCTTCACGTTGGACTCGTTAAAGAAAATCAGACTGGTTCTACCAGGCTAGGTTATGAAGGTGAATTGGGACAAAACTCAAAACTGTTTTGACCTTTGAACAGGTCAAATGTCACCAAACTGATTCAAGGGTCCTCCCTATTCCATTTATAGGAATGCTCACATGTCTGCGTGATGCTGAGGGTCCCCTTGCTGATCTTCTCTATGTTGTATGTTCGGCTGCAAATTGGACATCTCTCAAACAGCTGCAGCAGGCAATCCTCATAAATAATGTACTTCCTAATCTTATGAGGTGGTGTTGTCTGGGAGGACATGTGACACAATAGACAGCAAAGTGGTAAATTGCATTTTGTTATAAAGAAAGGACAAAACGTTTTTATAATGCACTTCACAACCAAAATTACTCTACTACTTGTATCTGCTTGGCTGGGTAATTAACCTACTAGTTTTACTCAAACCGAGTATTTTATATTTAAAAAATTCACACCAGCATAACACACATTATCGTTGTTGATGAAGCCGTCTGTGTCATTAGGGCAATAAACGAATCAAGCTAATTCTAGGTTGTCACTAGTTACCAAACCCACAAAGTCATAAAGCCCACGTATTTCTACAATTTCTTTTCTTAAAATGTTATTTTAAACCTTACCTTAACTACACTGCTAACCGTGCACCAAATATGAACCTTAAATTAATACCAAAAAGCAAATTTTTGTTTTCAAACATTTTTATGATTAAGCCAATCTTGAATTTGTGGTTATGTTAACTAGTGGAAACCCTAATTCTATGCTTTCCTGACTGTAGCTCCAGATTGGGTTAGATGCAGGCCGGTGACGGCGTTTCTAATAGTTCACTGTATTGGTCAGACTCAGACATGAGTTAGCTACCACGATAGCTGCGTCCATTATTTAGTTTTGCCCTAGGCAATACAGACTACACTTGTATGAGCTTCGAACTAACTTGCAAATTCGACTTGTAGGCTAAAGTTAGCTAGCTAGCCTATAGCTGCTAGCATTATCAAATGATAACGTTACTTAACCAGCAGTATTTAAACAATACAAAATCAACTTGTATGAGCTACGACCTAACTAAAATTGTAATGAGGTAGCTAGCAAGCTAAAACGTTAGCTAAAACGCTAGCTAGTCTGCGTCACTGACACTAGCTAACGTTAGCTAGCCTGCCTAGTTTTCTCAAAATACAGCTACCTACATGAAGAGATATAACGTTACAGTGCCTTCCGAAAGTATTCATACCAATTGACTTGTTCCACATTTTGTTGTGCTAGAACCTGAATTCAAAATGGAATGAATAAAAAAAATTCAGCACCCATCGACACATAATACCCCACATTTTCCCATTAGTCTTTTCAAAATTCTACAAACTCTGTCAAATTTGTTGTTGATTATTGCTAGACAACCATTTTCAGGTCTTGCCATATATTTTCAGTAGATTCAAGTCAAAACTGTAACTTGGCCAATTTCACGGGTCTTCTTGACACGCAACTCCAGTGTAGATTTGGCCTTGTGTTTTAGGTTAAATCAAATCAAATGTTATTGGTCACATACACATGGTTAGCAGATGTTAATTCAAGTGTAGCGAAATGCTTGTGCTTCTAGTTCCGACAGTGCAATAATATCTAACAAGTAATCTGACAATTCCACAACAATTACCTGATACAAGGGGATGGAATAAGGGATGGAATAAGAATATGTACATATAAATATATGGATGAGCAATGACCAAGCATGCATAGGCAAGATGCAATAGATCGTATAAGATACAGTATATACAGTTGAAGTCGAAAGTTTACATACACTTAGGTTGGAGTCATTAAAACTAGTTTTTCAACCACTCCATATATTTCTTGTTAGCAAACTATAGTTTTGGAAACTCGGTTAGGACATCTACTTTGTGCATTACACAAGTAAATTTTCCAACAATTGTTTACAGACAGATTATTTCACTTATAATTCACTGTATCACAATTCCAGTGGGTCAGAAGTTTACATACACTAAGTTGACTGTGCCTTTAAACAGCTTGGAAAATTCCAGAAAATTATGTCATGGCTTTAGAAGCTTCTGATAGGCTAACTGACATAATTTGCGTCAATTGGAGGTGTATCTGTGGATGTATTTCAAGGCCTACCTTCAAACTCAGTGCCTCTTTGCTTGATATCATGGGAAAATCCAAATAAATCAGCCAAGACCTCAGAAAAGAATTGTAGACCTCCACAAGTCTGGTTCATCTTTGGGAGCAATTTCCAAATGCCACGTTCATCTGTACAAACAATAGTACGCAAGTATAAACACCTTGAGACCACGCAGCCATCATACCGCTCAGGAAGGAGACGCGTTCTGTCTTCTAGAGATGAATGTACTTTGGTGCGAAAAGTACAAATCAATCCCAGAACAACAGCAAAACACCTTGTGAAGATGCTGGAGGAAACAGGTACAAAAGTATCTACAGTAAAATGAGTCCTATATCGACATAACCTGAAAGGCCGCTCAGCAACTGCTCCTAAACCACCATAAAAATTCTAGACTACGGTTTGCAACTGCACATGGGGACAAAGATTGTACTTTTTCGAACGCTCTAACCCTGTATCTTATGGGGCTCCTGAGTGGTACAGTGGTCTAAGGCACTGCATCTCAGTCCCTGGTTCGAATCCAGGCTGTATCACATCCAGCCGTGATTGGGAGTGCCATAGGGTGACGCATAATCGGCCCAGCGTTGTCCGGGTTTGGCCCGGAGTAGACCGTCATTGTAAATAAGAATTTGTTCTTAACTGAATTGCCTAGTTTAATAATATATTTTTTTAAATAAACAAAATCCAGTATCCAGTCAAAACTTTGGACACACCTGCTCATTCAAGGGGTTTTCTCTTATATTTTCACTATTTTCTACATTGTAGAATAATAGTGAAGACATCAAAACTATGAAATAACACATATGGAATCATGTATTTTATATTTGAGATTCTTCAAAGTAGCCACCCTTTGCATTGATGACAGCTTTGCACACTCTTGGCATTCTCTCAACCAGCTTCACCTGGGATGCTTTTCCAACAGTCTTGAAGGAGTTCCCACATATGCTGAGCACATGTTGGCTGCTTTTCCTTCACTCTGCGGTCCAGCACATCCCAAACCATCTCAATTGGGGTGTTACGCAATTGAGGGGCCACCGGAGGCATGTAGAGGCCAAATTGAGCTCCGTACCGCATTGCAGTGCGCCTCCGAATTTTGTAACAATGTGGAGGGCTCTGTATAGCTCCGCATTGACATAATTGGTTGACGCTAGGTAGGGCGGGAGGTCCTGTATGAATACAAACTCACTTCCTTTGCAACTTCCTTCACAGCAGCTCTACTCAACAGCTCTGCGCTGCATCGCGAGGCGCAAGAAGCATGAATGCCCTGACTTCTGCAGAGGCCATATCACCGTGAATGCTGCACGACCGATGTAGACATCAGATTGACCATACAGAGGCTTTTTCAAGCATACATAATGATGCTGTCACCACTGTTTTTGAAAATATGTAGAGTGGTACTCTGTAATGTGTTGTATTGGTGCTCTGTAATGTGTTGTATTGGATTTGCCCAATCATAACACTTTGTATAGAGAACAAAAGTTAATTGCTTTGCCACATTTTTTGCATAATTACTTTAGTGTCTTGTTACATACAGGAAGTATTTTTTGGAATATTTATGTTCTGTACATGCTTCCTTCTTTTCACTCTGTCAGTTAGGTTAGTATTGTGAAGTAACTACAATGTTGTTGATCCATCCTCAGTTTTCTCCTATCACAGCCATTCAACTCTGTTTTAAAGTCCCCATTGGCCTCATGGTGAAATCCCTGAGTGGTTTCCTTTCTCTCCGGCAACTGAGTTAGGAAGGAAGTCGTAATCTTTGTAGTGACTTGGTGTATTATTACAACATCCACATTGTAATTCATAACTTAACCATGCTCAAAGGGATATTAAATGTCAGTTTTTATTTAAATTTTTACCCATCTACCAATGGGTGCCCTTCTTTGCACAGCATTGGGAAAAACCTACCTGGTCTTTGTGGTTGAATCTGTGTCTGAAATGTACTGCTCGACTGAGGGACCTTACACATAATTCTATGTGTGTGGTACAGAGATGAGGTAATCTTTATAAACGTATTCGGCTTGCCATAACAAAGGGCTTGAATACTTATTGACTCAAGACATTTCAGCTTGGAATTTTAAGTTAATTTGTAAAAAAAAAAAAAACATTTTTTAAAGAACATAGTTTCACTTTGTCAATTATTCCTCATACTACCTAGGGTCCTTCGACAGGACATGCAAAGCATAGAACTTTGGCTGTGGAGACATGGTCAACCCATAAAGGGCCCGTGATCCTTTGAAAGCGTTGGGGGTGATGAAACAACAGAGCCCCATTCAAAGAACGGAAGCGAAGTGGGAGGATGGGCCATTTGCAGATGGAGCTTGGCAAAAGGGGGCATGATCTGTTGACATAACTGTAATATAAAACCCAACCTTGATTTAGTCCTTGTGATGCACCAAGGTTCAATACTCTGTTTTGGACAAGACTGAGTTCATGACCAAAATGTATCTATTTGCACTTTGTAGTAAATTTTGAAACTAGAATAAATGTTTCTGAAGCATTTCATTATCTCCAGCACAATACCAGTCTCTACATATGTGAAAACAGCGCATTTCTACGTTCTGTAGAAAAAATATATAAAGTTCCAAAATTCTACCGGATGAGATCATCAAAAGTTTAAACATTAAAAAAAACTGTGATTTTCAAACACTATGAGATTCGCGGTGGGGATCAAGAGAATACCCTCCCTCTGGCTAGAAACCTGTTGCAGGTTTTGAAAATCACTGATTTCTTACTTTTAATCCTTCTTTTAATCCTCCTTATCTTTTTAACCACAAATCATAGAAACACGCCGTTTTCACATATGTAGAGACTGGTATTTTGCTGGAAATAATGGCGGAATTGCCCTTGAAGAAGAATCTGATGAACCTAAACACCTCCAGGCTGTGTAAGGGCTATTTTACCAAGAAGGAGAGTGATGAGTGCTGCATCAGATGACCTGGCCTCCACAATCCCCTGACCTCAACCAAATTGAGATGGTTTGGGATGAGTCGGGCCGCAGAGTGAAGGAAAAGCAGCCAACAAATGCTCCTTCAAGACTGTTATAAAAGCATTACAGGTGAAGCTGATTGAAAGAATGCCAAGAGTGTGCAAAGCTGTCATCAAGGCAAAGGGTGGCTATTTGAAGAATCTCAAATCTCAAATATATTTTGATTTGTTTAACACTTTTTTGGTTACTACATAATTCCAAGAGTGTTATTTTATAGTTTTGATGTCTTCACTATTATTCTACAATGTAGAAAATAGTACAAATTAAGAAAAACCCTTGAATGAGTAGGTGTTCTAAAACTTTTGACCAGTAGTGTATATACAGTATCTACTTTCTTAGACTGCTGAACCACCAAAAATAAATATGACATAAATTTACCCAAGATACAAAACCGACTGACATACAAGGGAATATTCTGTTAAAAAAAACTCTTAGCACAGGGGTCAAATAACTGAACTCTCCTTACTCTTTGCAACCCTACCTAATATGCAACCCTACCTAATATCTATAACATCTATAATGTCTAATGTTCACACAACCACCACCTCTTCCTATGGGATTTTAAAGGTTTATTGGAAACAAAGGGTATTTTGTCAAATTTAACGTGTGTGTGTGTGTGTGTGTGTGTGTGTGTGTGTGTGTGTGTGTGTGTGTGTGTGTGTGTGTGTGTGTGTGTGTGTGTGTGTGTGTGTGTGTGTGTGTGTGTGAGGTGTCTGTGAGTGTGTGCGTGCGTGTGTGTGTTCACAGGCATTCCAGCACCTCTTCCTAACAGCCTCATTAACTTCTAAATGCCGGTTTAACTTCAAAGGCAGCGTCACCGCTCACACCTCTGTTACACCCCTCTCTCTCTCTCTCTCTCTCTCACACACACACACACACACACACACACACACACACACACACACACACACACACACACACACACACACACACACACACACACACACACACACACACACACACACACACACACACACGTATATATATAAACACCTCACCTCAGACTTCTCTGTCACACCAACTCAACGGGACAGGGTGAACAGAGTGAAAGACCCCTAGGCTATATCCTTCCTAAAGGCGTTTCTGACAGTTTGTCAAACTAGTTATCCTGAATACATTTTAAAATAATAAATTATTTAGATAAGCATGTAAAGGGGTTTGTTAATCTCAGAATGTGTGTGTGTGTTCCTGTGTGCGTGTGTGTGTGTGTGTGTGTGTGTGTGTGTGTGTGTGTGTGTGTGTGAGAGAGAGAGTCTTTATTCTTTTGGAACTTTTGTGAGTGTAATGTTTACTGTTAATTTGTATGGTTTATTTCACTTTTGTTTATTATTTACTTCACTTGCCTTTGCAATGTTAACATATGTTTCCCATGCCAATAAAGCCCTTAAATTGAATTGAAATTGAAATTGAATTGAGAGACGGAGCACCAGTTTTCCACCACGACACCTGCTCCCCATTGGCACGTCACCTGTTCCCACGCCAGTGACACCACGTGTGAAACAAAAGTTAATGACTGGGGGGAGGGGAACACAGCAACAACACCTTCCTGTTCTTAGGGGAGCAGCGGTGACTGGAGGTTTATGGGACAGGGTCGTGTTCATCAGAGCATACTGTAGCGAAACCTAGAATTCTTTCCTTTTGTTGCCTACTAAACACATGCCTACTGGTGTGTGGGTTCATGTACGCATGTACTTGTGCGTGTGTATGTAAGAGAAAGTGTATGTCTCCAATGCCTCACCTCTACAGATACGGTAAAGGAGACTGCCTGTCTCTGGGGCCAGACAGGGGCCTACCTACTGTAGATAACAATGGTTTCGTAGGGGGGGGGGGGGGGGGATTTCACAACCAAAGGCTTGCTCCCCCACCCTCCTTCTCCTCCTCCTCTTCCTCCCTCTCCTTGCTGCCTCTCCTTCTCCATTCGATCATGGGAGCCGCGGTGCCTGCTTATCCTCCACGACCAGTTCATCAACGCCCTAAGAGGCTTTGAAGGATCTGATAGGGATCACTAAGACAAGGAGAAGAGGTCTGACTGTCTGACTGCCTGTCATAGACCAGACGGGGCAGGACACTAGTGGACAACAGGAGCCAAACAGTTGGAGTAATCATTACATCACAGACAAACTAACATTAACAAACGGGGCTTGACTAACAGGTTCACTGATGTAAAACTTCAATCAGAGGGTTTATATCAGCAGTGTTTCCTTTCTTCATCTGATTGGTCTGTTTGGTTTTTGAAATATTGAAATTAAAAGCACCACTGTATGTGAGATATTTTGACATACACTATCGTTCAAAAGTTTGGGGTCACTTAGAAATGTCCTTGTTTTCCATGAAAACATACATGAAATGAGTTGCAAAATGAATAGGAAATATAGTCAAGACGTTGACAAGGTTATGAATAATGATGTTTAATTGAAATAATAATTGTGTCCTTTCGTCAAAGAATCCTCAATTTGCAGCAATTACAGCCTTGCAGACCTTTGTCAATTTGTTGAGGTAATCTGAAGAGATTTCACCCCATGCTTCTTGAAGCACCTCCCACAAATTGGATTAGCTTGATGGGCACTTCTTACGTACCATTCGGTTAATCTGCTCCCACAACAGCTCAATAGGGTTGCAATCCGGTGACTGTGCTGGCCACTCCATTATAGACAGAAAAGCAGCTGACTGCTTCTTCCCTAAATAGTTCTTGCATAGTTTGGAGCTGTGCTTTGGGTCATTGTCCTGTTGTAGGAGGAAATTGACTCCAATTAAGCGCCGTCCACGGGGTATGGCATGGCGTTGCAAAATGGAGTGATAGCCTTCCTTCTTCAAGATCCCTTTTACCCTGTACAAATCTCCCACTTTACCACCTCCAAAGCACCCCCAGACCTTCACATTGCCACCATGCTTGACAGATGGCGTCAAGCACTCCTCCAGCATCTTTTCATTTTTTCTGCGTCTCACGAATGTTCTTCTTTGTGATCAGAACACCTCAAACTTAGATTCGTCTGTTCATAACACTTTTTTCCAATCTTCCTCTGTCCAGTGTATGTGGTCGTTTGCTTATCTTAATCTTTTCTTTTTATTGGCCAGTCTGAGATATGGCTTTTTCTTTGCAACTCTGCCTAGAAGGCCAGCATCCCGGAGTCGCCTCTTCACTGTTGACGTTTGAGACTGGTGTTTTGCGGGTACTATTTAATGAAGCTGCCAGTTGAGAACTTGTGAGGCGTCTGTTTCTCAAACTAGACACTCTAATATACTTGTCCTCTTGCTCAGTTGTGCACCGGAGCCTCGCACTCCTCTTTCTATCCTCCCTTGTCCGCCTTTCCTTCCAGTTCTCTGCTGCTAATTACCAGAACAAATGGAAAGAAATCACTGAAGCTGGAGATCTCCCTCAATAACTTTAAGCATCAGCTGTCAGAGCAGCTCACAGATCATTGCACCTGTACATAGCCCATCTGTAAATACCCCATCCAACTACCTCATCCCCATATTGTTATTATTTTTTTTGCTCCTTTGCAACCCAGTATCTCTACTTGCACATTCATTCCCTGCACATCTATCACTCCAGTGTTTAATTGCTAAATTGTAATTACTTCGCCACTACGGCCTATTTATTGCCTTACCTCCCTAATCTTACCTCATTTGCACACACTGTATATAGATTTTTTCTATTGTGTTATTGACTGTACGTTTGTTTATTCCATGTGTAACTCTGTGTTGTTGTTTGTGTCACACTGCTTTGCTTTATCTGGGCCAGGTGGCAGTAGTAAATGGCCTACCTGGTTAAATAAAGGTGAAATATATATAATTTTTTTTATAAAAAAATCTGGTTATAGCCAGTTTGCGCTGTTCTGTGAAGGGAGTAGTACACAGCATTGTACGAGATCTTCAGTTTCTTGGCAATTTCTCGCATGAAATAGCCTTAATAGAATAGACTGACGAGTTTCAGAAGAAAGTTCTTTGTTTCTTGCCATTTTGAGCCTGTAATCGAACCCACAAATGCTGATTCTCCAGATACTCAATTAGTCTAAAGAAAGACAGTTTTATTGCTTCTTTAATCAGGACAACAGTTTTCAGCTGTGCTAACATAATTGCAAAATGGTTTTCTAATGATCAATTAGCCTTTTAAAATGATAAACTTGGATTAGCTAACACAACGTGCCATTGGAACACAGGAGTGATGGTTGCTCAAAATGGGCCTCTATGTAGATATTCCATAAAAAAATCTGCTGTTTCCAGCTACAATAGTAATTTACAACATTAACAATGTCTACACTGTATTTCTGGTCCTAGGCTGTCATTGAAAATAAGAATTTGTTCTTAACTGACTTGTTAACTGTTAACTGTTCTTAACTGTATGTTATTTTAATGGACAAAAAACTGCTTCAGGTCCTCTGACTCCCCTACATCCCCACTGGGCATAGATCTCGGATCAGCTTAACAGCCCCAAACCCAAACATAACCATTTGGGGGTGAAAATGCTAAACTGGTCTTCCCAAAATATTTGATCAATAAAAATGTTTAAATGATAAAATAATTTATCCTTCGTCTCTCTCTGTTTTTTAAAAATCATTTTCTGTCAATTCGCAAGTGTTCGTATCTTACCGTAGGAATCATCCGAGCAAGGTAAACAGCGTACCTCAGTATGTGTAGCCCATTTATCTGATGCTGTCAAGACCAAAAGAGTATAACATGTTGTCGTCGTAACATTTGATTTGATTGATGCCAGCAAGCATTTGGCCTACCTTGATAAAAAATATATATAAAAGGATTAGCCAATCAGCGTTTGGATTTGGCTTCACACAAATCAAATCACTTCCCAAGCAAAACATCATTTTCAGAAAAACTTTTCTGTTTCTGGTCTGCTTGTGTTGATGTCCTGGTGTAGCTAGCTTGCTAAATTGTCCCTTTCCTAAGCCATGGATGGAGATAGGGATATGGACTTGTGGTTTCAACTTAATTTTCTGTAAAGGCCAATGATTATGACAGCGATTCTGATATAACCATAATATAATATGTTGTGGCACTGGCCTGAGACGATTGACGTTCAATATGAGGCCTAGTAGGCTCATGATAACTAGCTAGCTAACTTAGCTGGTTCATTGTTGCCCATGCGAGGAAGTTAGGCTAGAAAGATCTTTAGCTAGGAAGCCTATGTCAACAAATACTAAAAGTGTACTGTATGTCAGAGCCATAGACTGTTTAGCCAACGTGAAAGAGTGGAGAATAGCATTGGTGTTCAACTAGTTAACAAGTAGGGCCAGTCCAAAAAAAACTTTTACTTTGTTCGCACACAGACACCCACACAGAAATGATGGACAGCCACATGTTTTTGGTATCTTTGTTTGTTTTCAGTGCATTATACTAAGCATATATAGCCTTGTTGATTTGATGGTGTTTCAAATGTTTAAGTTGACATGGTGCTGGAGTAGTGGAGGTAGTGCTCCTCTTTACTCTGTGCTGACGTGCGGTTTTAAATCAGTAGTTGTTTAGTGAACTTTCAAAAACATTAACTTGCTTGACCGTGCTGCAGGTGATATAACTATTTGTTACATGCAATTTTTGCTTCGAGGACTTCACCAGACAATGTTGTTCTCCGGTTTCAAATCAAATCAAATTTTATTGGTCACATACACGTGTTTAGCAGATGTTATTGTGGCTGTCGCGAAATGCTTGTGATTCTAGTTTCCGACAGTGCAGCAATATCTAACAAGTAATATCTAACAATTTCACAACAAATACCTAATACACACAGTTAAGGAATGGAATTAAGGATATTTCAATATATGGATGAGCAATATTTTTATATAGTATTAATTCCTTTACTTAGATTAACTGCGTATTACTGCGTATTAGGTATTTGTTGTAAAATTGTTAGATATTACTTGTTAGCTATTGCTGCACTGTAGGAACTAGAAGCACAAGCATTTCACTACACCCGCAATAACATCTGCTAAACACAGGTTTTGTGATGAAACAAATGTATGTGTTGTTGAATTTATTCCGCCTCTGTGTGACTATTGCCTTTTTGTTGTCACGGCCTAACTGTATATCACGGTGGCAAATGAATGAATGGGTTATGGAGCAAACAATGCAATAATCACAACATAGGTTGTAGTATGACTTTTTAACTAGCTTGGCTTGCCTTCCTCAGTGATTTTACCCACACACTGCCACTGGATCAGTGACTAGTAGCAACTTCTGTTTGTGTGTGTGTGTGTGTGTGTGTGTGTGTGTGTGTGTGTGTGTGTGTGTGTGTGTGTGTGTGTGTGTGTGTGTGTGTGTGTGTGTGTGTGTGTGTGTGTGTGTGTGTGTGTGCGTGTGTTTCGTCCACGGCTGTGGGTGCGTGTGTATGTGCGTGCACCTCTGCATACTTGTGTGTGTCCTTAGGGGGGCACGGGCAGTGTTTGTGTCCATAACAGAGTAGCAAACAGGGCTATTAGAGTTGAAAGGCTGTGAATTGAGCCAATCAAAGAGGGGCACGGCTGGAGACCGTCAGCCCACAGACAGACTGGCCTGGCCTGGGGCCGATGGGATGACCTCGTCTCCTCTTCATGGATCACTCACACACACACACACAAACCATGTGAGCTAATACAGTTGAGGACACACACACACACACACACACACACACACACACACACACACACACACATACAGCAGAGTGTTGGTCGATTTAATTTTGTCAAGAGTAGAGACAAAGGGGTAAATATCAAATTAGAAGTTAAATTTAACACGAAGGTACAATAGGGCTTAGTTATGGGCCCAACAGACACATACACACAAACTAACACACATTGTAGTAGGGTTTGACCCAGTTCGAAACAGTGTGGTTCATAAATAACTGTAATGGCAGAGCAAACAAAATATGTGAGCTAGCTAATACAGTTGAAGACACACACTACGAAATACCAATCAGTGACTAAACTAACAGAGTCCTAATGGAATGGGCCTTTAAACAAGGCCATCAGGCGAAAAACAAACAATCATGAGAACCAGGAAGATGCCTTAACACTTTTATGAGTGGTGTTGGATTGACTAACTCAATTCAATGTGCTATCATCACATACACGATTTCTATGACTCTGGAAGTAGGGCGTCGTCATGAATAAAATGTCATCATTTGTTTTGTAGATTAGAATGCTCCGAGAGCTTCCATCAATAGAATAAGACCTAATTCTTAAGTTCCATCTTGCACAGACAGCAGTGGTTCCCAAAAGCACCCTCCCTCCATACTCTGCACAAGGACTGTAATTCAATAAATTAAGGAAATAAAATAAAGTACATTAAGATTAGAAGTAGTAGTGCAGAGACACATTCCTAGGATTCATTTCCTCAAGTGATCTGTCATCCACACACACACTGAGGAATTTACACACAGACTCATTGATTACAGTTATGACTTCAAAAGATTCTGATCTTTTTGTTTACTTTCTCCTTCCATATCTCCATCCCTATCTCTTTCTCTCTCTCGCTCTCTCCCTCCCTTTCACTGTTCGATCCTCAGTCTCTCCAGAGTGGGATGGGTATCAGCCTAGCCCACCTGTCTGTCTCCCCTCTCTCATCCTGATCAGTGATAGTGGGCTGGGTGCTGTGCTTTGATGTCGACCTGTTGAGCGAGAAAGAGAGGGGGAGGGGGTTAGAGGGAGAAAGATAGGGAAAAGAGAGAGACAGGAGTTTTAGACAGGCGGGAGATGTACTGCAGCAGACAGAACGGCCATCTCCCATATCCCTGCCCACAGATACCATCAAAGACCCTGATTGCAACATTCTCTGTGTGTGTGTGTGCGTGTGTACGTGTGTGTTTATGTGAATGTGTGTGTAGCCATGTTAATCAAGCTATCAATCATGCCAATCAAGCTCCCTAGCCTGTCTAGCCCCGGGGTGCCGCTAGCGGCACATCCCCCCCACCCCCACTGAAAAGGCAGAGCCGCAAAATTCAAAAAAAATATATTTTTTTAAATATTTAACTTTCACACATTAAAGTCCAATACAGCTAATGAAAGACACAGATCTTGTGAATCCAGCCAACATGTCCGATTTTTAAAATGTTTTACAGGGAAGACACAATATGTAAAGATGTAAATCTATTAGCTAAACACATTAGCATAATCCACCATCTTTTCTTTGTCCACCAACACCAGTAGCTATCACCAATTCGGCTAAACTAAGATATTGATAGCCACTAACCAAGAAAAAAGCTCATCAGATGACAGTCTGATAACATATTTATGGTATAGGATAGGTTTTGTTAGAAAAATGTGCATATTTCAGGTAGATGTCATAGTTTACAATTGCACCCACCGTCACAAATGGACTAGAATAAATACAATGAGCAACGTGTTTACCTAACTACTAATCATCAAACATTTCGTAAAAATACACAGCATACACTAATCGAAAGACACAGATCCTGTGAATACAGACAATATTTCAGATTTTCTAAGTGTCTTACAGCGAAAACACAATAAATCGTTATATTAGCATAGCACATGTGCAAACATTACACCAGCATTGATTCTAGCCAAAGAGAGCGATAACGTAAACATCGCCAAAATATATTAATTTTTTCACTAACCTTCTCAGAATTCTTCAGATGACACTCCTGTAACATCACATTACAACATACATATACAGTTTGTTCGAAAATGTGCATATTTAGCCACCAAAATCATGGTTAGACAATGAGAAAAGTAGCCCAGCTGGTCAGAAAATGTCCTGCGCCACATTAGACAGTGATCTAGTCGTATACATAAATACTCATAAACGTGACTAAAAAATATAGGGTGGACAGCGATTGATAGACAATTTAATTCTTAATACAATCGCGGATTTACATTTTTTAAATTATCCTTACTTTTCAATACAGTTTGCGCCAAGCGAAGCTACGTCAAAAAAGATGGCGTCCTAAGCCATTAACATTTTTCGACAGAAACACGATTTATCATAATAAATTGTTCCTACTTTGAGCTGTTCTTCCATCAGAATCTTGGTCAAAGAATCCTTTCTTGGGTCTAATCGTCTTTTGGTCGAAAGCTGTCCTCTTGCCATGTAGAAATGCACATTGCGTTCGGCATGAACTGGAACGGTGCCCAGAGATTCACAGTATCTCAGAAATAAATGTCCCAAAATCGCACTAAACGGATATAAAATGCTATAAAACGCTTTAAATTAACTACCTTATGATGTTTTTAACTCCTATAACGAGTAGAAACATGACCTGAGAAATATAACTGGCTACACTAATGCTTGGAAAAACAGTAGGTCGGTGTCCTCCGCGCGCCTTACGCACCTAGAAAAGAGTTCCTACCTACACGTGTTTTTGTTTTATAGGGGCTGTGATTGGGCAATCGATACCATTCAAAGCGTCATCACGTAAAGGCATCCAGGGGAAGACGTAAGCAGTGTCCGTATACTCATAGCAATAACAGTGGCCTTAAAACTGACTCCAGAACAGGGGCCAAAATGTGTGAAATCTGAATCCATGTCAGGGAAATTGCTGTAGAATGAGTTCTGTTCCACTCAGAGACAAAATTTCAACAGCTATAGAAACTATAGACTGTTTTCTATCCAATAATAATAATAATATGCATATTGTACGATCAAGAATTTTGTAGGAAGCCGTTTCAAAAATTACACGATTTCCATAAATAGTGACAACAGCACCCCCTAGCCTTAACAGGCTAGACTGCACATACAATCCTTATACATATGTTTCTGCAATACAATATTGAACAGTGTTGAACCAAAAATAATACAGTCTAGAATCTACAGTATCTAATGTCCTTTACGCCAGGGGATCCCATGCTTTATCCTTTTTAATTACCAAAGAGTGACTATAGACACGTATTGCTTGCATTAATAAAGACAATTTTTGAACAGCGATGCAGCTCCTACACTATATAAAAGTATGTGGACACCCCTGTGCCCAAGAAAGCGAAGGTAACCTGCCTAAAATGACTACCGCTTTGTAGCACTCATGTCGGTAGCCATGAAGTGCTTTGAAAGGCTGGTCATGGCTCACATCAACACCATCATCCCGGAAACCTTAGACCCACTCCAATTCGCATACCGCCCCAACAGATCCACAAATTACGCAATGTTAATCGCACTCCACACTGCCCTTTCCCACCTGAACAAATGGAACACGAACGTGAGAATGCTGTTCATTGACTACAGCTCAGCGTTCAACACCATAGTGCCCACAAAGCTAATCACTAAGCTAAGGACCCTGGGACTAAACACTTCCCTCTGCAAATTGATCCTGGACTTCCTGTCGGGCTGCCCCAGGTGGTAAGGGTAGGCAACAACACATCTGACATGCTAATCCTCAACTCTTGGGCCCCTCAGGGGTACGTGCTTTGTCCCCTCCTGTACTCCCTGTTCACCAATGACTGCGTGGACAAGCATGACTCCAACACCATCATTAAGTTTGCTTGGCGACACAGCAGATGTAGGCCTGAACAGGCCCCCATTAACAACGACGGGGCTGTAGTGGAGCGGGTCAAGAGTTTTAAGTTTCTTGCTGTCCACATCACCAACAAACTATCATGGTCCAAACACAACAAGACAGTTGTGAAGATGGCACGACAGCACCTTTTCCCCCTCAGGAGACTGAAAAGATTTGGCACGTGTCCCCAGATCCTCAAAATGTTCTACAGCTGCACCATCGAGAGCCTCCTGACCGGTTGCATCGCCGGCTGCTCTGGCAATTATTCAGCAACCGACTGTAAGGCTTTACAGAGGGTAGTGCTTACGGCCCAGTACAACACTGGGGCCAAACTTCCTGCCATCCAGGACCTATATACTAGGCGGTGTCAAAGGCTCCAAGTCATAGACTGTTCTCTCTGCTACAGCACGGCAAGCAGTACCGGAGCGCCAAGTCGAGGTCCAAAAGGCACCGACCATAAGACAATTACTCAAGTAGCCACCCGGACTATTTTTGTTTTTACACTGCTGCTACTCACTGTTTATTATCTATGCATAGTCCTTTTACCCCTACCTACATGTACAAATTACCTCGACTAACTTGTACCTCTGCCCATTGACTTTTTATAAAACATTTTACACTAGTTTATTTAGTAAATATTTTCTTAACTCTATTTCTATTTCTCTATTTCTATTTCAGCCACACTTGTTGCTGACAGGTGTATAAAATTGAGCACACAGCCATGCAATCTTCATAGACAAACATTGGCAGTAGATTGGCCTTACTAAAGAACTCAGTGTCTTTCAATGTGGCACCTTCATAGGATGCACCCTTTCCAACAAGTCAGTTCATAAAATTTCTGCCCTGCTAGAGCTGCTGCGGTCAACTGTAAGTGGAAACGTCTAAGAGCAACAACGGCTCAGCAGCGAATTGGTAGGCCACACAAGCTCTTAGAACGGGATCGCCGAGTGATGAAGCATGTAAAAATCATCTGTCCTCGGTTGCAACACTCACTACCGAGTTCCAAGTTGCCTCTGGAAGCAACGTCAGCACAAGAACTGTTCATCAGGAGCTTCATGAAATCGGTTTCCATGGCCGAGCAGCCGCACACAAGTCTAAGATCACCATACGCAATGCCAAGCGTCGGCTGGAGTCGTGTAAAGCTCACCGCCATTTGATTCTGGAGCAGGGACAAATCCCGATTCACCATCTGGCAGTCCGACGGACGAATCTGGGTTTGGCGGATGCCAGGAGAATATACCTGTCCCAATGCATAGTGCCAACTGTAAAGTTTGATGGAGGAATAATGGTCTGGGGCTGTTTTTCATGGTTTGGGCTAGGCCCCTTAGTTCCAGTGAAGGGAAATCTTAATGTTACAGCAGACAATGACATTCTAGACGATTCTGTGCTTCCAACTTTTGGCAACAGTTTGTGGAAGGCCTTTTCCTGTTTCGGCGATGTGGAAGAACTTGACTGGCCTGCACAGAGCCTTGACCTCAACCCCATTGAACGGCTTTGGGATGAATTGTAACGCTGACTGTGAGCCAGGCCGAATCGTCCAAGATCAGTGCCTGACCTCACTAATGCTGAATGGAAGCAAGTCCCCGCAGCAATGTTCCAACATCTAGGGGAAAGCCTTCCAGAAGAGTGGAGACTGTTATAGCAGCAAGGGGGGGCCCTTGATTTTTGAATGAGATGTTCGAGAATGTTCATGTGGTGTATGTGGTGAACAAGCCTATAGTAGGCCTACTGGCCACCTATCCATTTAAAGCAGTCAAATATCTGATAGCATTTAATTAGAAAACGATGTATTTAAAATGTAAGAACCAGTATATATTCCAAACCTATTTTTAAACAGTATTAGGTTACTTTACAAAACTCCCACTTTCTGCCAGGCAGGGAGCGAACTTGGCCATATGCGCACTATGCAGTGTAGATGGGTTTGGAGGCAGGAGCGGTGACGCGCTGCTGTGGATTCGTGCTTCAGCTGGGTTTCTTCCAGCCTCATTCAGCCCATTGTCTCTCTTTCAGTGTTAAAATAAGGATCAGGGGATCAAGTCAATCGGTCGCCTTTATGGCCGATAACAGACTAAACGGTCCTGTCTTTTCTGAAAGACCAAAGCTGTGAAGTAGGCTAGCCTATCTCCTCCACTGCGTCTTGGAAGACAGGGGTGGGGGAGGGAGTGGGTGGCATGTATAATATGCAGAGTGACTGGGTGAGTGATACATTGTGTTAGGGATTAATCCGCTCAATCACAAACCGAACCATTGATAAGATAATGACTTACTGTTATTTCGACCGGTGGGTGGAATGGATCCGGGGGCTGCTGCGCTCTGTCTCTCCACTTCTCCACCGCCAGACGGCTGTCTCCGCGCGCCATGGCTCTCGGTGTAGTGTTGCTAATTAGTCATTAACGTAGACTGGTCACTTCAGAGGGCCGCGGTTCTTTGATACTCACATTCCCGATTGACAGGGAAGTCTCGAGGCGACAGAAGTCGAGACAGAAATCGCGTTTAGTAGCCTCTCACAACTCCATAATGGGACACTATTAAACGGGAAATAGTTTCTATAATGTAAAACAGTGATGTGGTTGATTGAAGGACAGTTTTATAATTCAAGGTTTTTAGCGATACCACCGTTCAGTAGCCTAATATTTGTGACTGTAATTTACATAGGCCAACTAGGCCAACACTACCGGTCAAAAGTTTTAAACACCTACTCATTCGAGGGTTTTTCTTAATTTTTACTATTTTCTACATTGTATAATAATAGTGAAGACATCAAAATTATGAATTAACACATATGGAATCATGTAGTAACCAAAAAAGTGTTAAACAAATCAAAATATATTTTATATTTGAGAGCCACCCTTTGGCTTGATGACAGCTTTGCACACTCTTGGCATTCTCTAAACTAGCTTCATGAGATAGTCATCTTGTCACACCCTGACCTTAGAGAGCCTTTTTATGTCTCTATTTTGGTTTGGTCAGGGTGTGATTTGGGGTGGGCATTCTATGTTTTGTTTTTCTATGATTTTGTATTTCCATGGTTCTCAATCTGGGACAGCTGTCTATCGTTGTCTCTGATTGGGAACCATACTTAGGTAGCCCTTTTCCCTCCTTTCTTTGTGGGCAGTTAACTTTGTTTGTGGCACATAGCCCTAAGCTTCACGGTTGTTTTGTATTGTTTATTGGCGTCATCCTAATAAAAAGGAATATGTACGCTGACAACGCTGCGCTTTGGTCCTCTTCATTCGACGGCCGTGACACATCTGTAATGCATTTCAATTAACAGGTGTGCCTTGTTAAAAGTTAATTTGTGGAATTTCTTTCCTTCTTAATGTGTTTGAGCCTATCAGTTGTGTTGTGACAAGGTAAAGGGGGTATACAGAAGATAGCCCTATTTGGTAAAATACCAAGTCCATATTATGGCAAGAACAGCTCATATAAGTAAAGAGAAACGAGTCCATCATAAAGAAAGACCCTTGAATGAGTAGGTGTTCTAAAACTTTTGACCGGTAGTGTATATCGTAGACCAAGGGGATCAACACATTTTTTGCGCAAACAAATCAACAAAAACCCAATCATCAGAACTGTCAGTCCTGTCTCTCTCATCAGTAGAGACAGATCAAATGAGAATGAGAATGATTAGACAACAATCATCAGGCAGATCAGCCATCATTGCATTATGTTTAACCAATCAAGCCTGGTCACCATCCAACTGGTTAAAGGCAAATCTATCTTCAATGGTTGAATGACTTACAGTAGGCCTATACCCACATAAACAATACTACAGTTTACTATAGAATACTACAGTACTTACTATAGAATTATGTAGTATACTGTAGAATACTATAATGCTATCATGTTGATCATGTGTAGTGCTTAGTATATCATTTTGTAGTACACTCTAAAAATTAGGGGTTCAACAAGGGTTCTTCTAAGATCCTCAAAGTTCTTTGAAGAACCTTAGGGTTCTTGGCACTGAAAATAGCCCCCAAAAGGTTCTTCCAAGAAGCCCATAGGAGGTGGGGTTCATCGAGGAACCTCCGTACTTGGTGGGGGTTCTTGCAGGAACCTGACTACCCAACTGAAACATTTGGATTTGAATTTGAAAGGACAGCAGTTGAAAGCATTTAACTGAAAAATGTAAGTTTGTCCCTTGTATGATCTAAATTGACATTGTTTTATGATGATACCATCTTTTTTATTTTTTATTTAACCTTTCATTAACTAGGCAAGTCAGTTAAGAACAAATTCTTATTTACAATGACAGCCTACACCGGCCCAACCCGGACGACGCTGGGCCGATTGTGCGACGCCCTATGGGACTCCCAATCACGGCCGGATGTGATGCAGCCTGGATCTATCTTTTCATATTTGTGCAAGTCTTTCTAAGACAGATTCAATGGATATTAATCAAAATAGAGGTAAGAATATGTAGGCTATAAGAATATGTTGAAGGCTTGCTGTATTGGGTGTAGATGACTGAACAGCTAGCTCACTTTTGTGTCTGTAGGTATACATACAAGGAGGCATACAAAGCTATGTCAATTGCTATTGGTATATTATGCAGATCACATTTACTATCCTCCTCCCTTACCTCTTCAATGAATATCAAATAAACTTCCATAAACATTATGGACAGGATATGTGTATGAAAACCATTATAAAAACATATTTTTCCATTCACATTCACCACAAAAACCAAGGTATGAATACTGTCATGTGTTTTATTAATCATCTGTATAATTCAATTTTTTGGGATTCAAAGACTTCACCCTTCCTACACCTCTGATGAATATAACAGGATACCTGCTCGATCACCATACACTGTCAAATCATTTTGTCTATGGATACAGAGAACATGAACACAATAACATCAACACACCAGAGGATATATCTATTGGACT
Organism: Salvelinus fontinalis; assembly: GCF_029448725.1. Taxonomy (NCBI): domain Eukaryota; kingdom Metazoa; phylum Chordata; class Actinopteri; order Salmoniformes; family Salmonidae; genus Salvelinus; species Salvelinus fontinalis. The sequence continues at coordinate 15,251,509 of NC_074674.1, forward strand.
TGGGGCTTTGTTGGGAGTTTACCCCATATTTGGATTTCTAAATTCTGCTTTACCACTAAAACCATAATAAACACTGAGAACTAAAATAGTGTTATTGTTGTTATTGTTATGCATATTATTATCATTAATAATAATAACTTAGTTCAAAAATAAACCTCAAAAGGTTCTTCAAAAGGTTCTTTGAGGATCCATTAAAAGGGGTTCTTTGAAGAACTTATATGGCTTCCCCCACAGTTTTAATTTGAATAACCCCTCAAGGATACTCCAGGAATCTTTTCTTTTTAGAGTGTATACTGTAGAATACTTTAGTATATATTACAGTATTATCCACAAAAAAACAACATATTTTGGGGGGGATAACTATAGTAAATACTACAGTATTTAATTTGCATACAATACCAGTGAAACATTTGGATACACCAACTCATTCAAGGGTTTTTCTTTATTTTCACTATTTTCTACATTGTAGAATAATAGTGAAGACATCAAAACTATGAAATAACACATGTGGAATCAAGTAGTAACCCAAAAAGTGTTAAACAAATCAAAATATATTCGATATTTGATATTCTTCAAGTAGCCACCCTTTGCTCTGCACACTCTTGGCATTCTCTCAACCTGGAATGCATTTCAATTAACAGGTGTGCCTTGTTAAAAGTTCATTTGTGGAATTTCTTTTCTTCGTAATGCATTTGAGCCAATCAGTTGAGTTGTGACAAGGTAGGGGTGGTATACAGAAGATAGGCCTATTTGGTAAAAAGTCCAGAGTTACATCTGCTGCAGAAGATATGTTCATTATAGTTAACTGCACCTCAGATTGCAGCCCAAATAAATGCTTCACTGAGTTCAAGTAACAGATACATCTCAGCATCAACTGTTCAGAGGAGACTGCGTGAATCAGGCCTTCATGGTCAAATTGTTGCAAAGAATCCACTTCTAAACTACACCAATATAAGAAGACACTTGCTCGGATCAAGAAACACGAGCAATGGACATTAGACCGGTGGAAATCTGTCCTTTGGTCTGATGAGTCCAAATTTGAGATTGTTGGTTCCAACCGCAGTGTCTTTGTGGGACCTCCTTCAAGACTGTTGGAAAAGCATTCCTCATGAAGCTGGTTGAGAGAATACCAAGAGTGTGCAAAGCTGTCATCAAGGCAAAGGGTGGCTACTTTGAAGAACCTCAAATATAAAATCTATTTAGATTTGTTTAACAATTTTTTTGGTTTCTACATGATTCTGTGTGTTATTTCATAGTTTTGATGTCTTCACTATTATTTACACAATGTAGAAAATACTGTATTCCTATTTCACTCTCCCTTATATCCCAATTTGTGCCACCCATAAGTGAGAAACCTACACGCTAAGTATAGACCATATTGTGTTCCCTACAGGTTATAGAAAAGAGCAGAAGTGCTGAACTCTCCGTTCAGAACCCAGTGTCACCTCTCTACCTACAGATTATGGAACATTTGCAATTTTAGTATTTCTCCAGTAGGTTTCCTCAAGGAGAAAGCCCTCCACTTCTAAGTTAAAGAGAATAAAGAAAAAACACTTTAGTAATGTCCCCAAAAACACTACAGTAAATAGTAAAGTATACTACAATCTGCAAAAACGCTACAGTAATTACTATAGTATAAGCAAAAACAATTTTACTACAGTATTTATACTATAGTATACTGTAAATACTACTGTGAATACTATGCTATTCCTACCATAGTATAAACTATAATATTTGTTTTATGTGGGTAGCATCAACAGGACAGATCATGGAATGTATGAAGTGATCCTATAATTTGATATTACCAAATACACGAGAATGGGTGTTATTGGAAGAGTTAATGATATTCATATTATTTTCATTCCATGGGTAGAGCCGAGGAGTAGGAGGAAAATATTTAATGTTAAAGGAAGTGAATATACAATGTTATTTGAGAATACATGAACAGGATGAAGTAATGAGCTCTCTCTCACACACACACACACTAATACACAGATGGGGCTATATTGAGAGCAGGGTTGGGCGGGCTCAATTCGGAATTAAACTAACAGTTACAAATCAATAATTGAAAAAAAGGAAATTTATTTTCAATGACTTCTCAATGAACTGTAAAGTAGAAGCTATTTATTAAAAAAAAAAAATCATCTCTGAATTTCAAATTCAAATCACTGAATTAAATTCGAATTGAGCACAACCCTGATTGAGAGAGGAGGTGAGGACAGTAAGGATGTGATTGTGTGTGGTGGGGGGGCTCTCCAGACTCACTGGAGCCAGCGGGTAATGGCCTCATTCAGGCCGATTGAGACATCTTAATTTCTGCAGTTGTGAAAACTGAAGGAGGGAGGGAATAAGGGAGGGAAGGATGTGTTCTTTGATCCTGAGCTGAGTGAGTTGTAAATGAGGAGGTATGCCCTGTATAAATACTGACTCTATAGCTGAGACTAAGATCATTACTCCATTTATCAGGACAATCACCCACTGAGAGAGAACACACTCACACACACACACTCTTCACTGGACCCAGCTCTGAGAACTTTGTCTGCATTTCTGGAACCTGAAGGATAAGATGCATTAGATTCTATCCATCCAAAAGAACACGTTTTTCCACCCTAACAGGATTTTGGTTAATTTTGTTGGATATTTCCATCATCCAACCATGAGGGGACATTTCTCCATTGAGTGGCTGGCCCAGAGTAGTCGAGCATCGGGCAGCACGAGCCCCTCGCCTCCCTCCTCTTCCTGGACATCCGTTGCGGCTGGACCCACCAACACCTCTGGGACCCACCCAGAGAGCTTGCCTGGGTTCTACTGCCGACCGAGACCTAAGAATCAAGAGAACCAGACAGAGAACCAGGTGAAGAGAGGACACAGCCTCATCCTACATAGCAATCCCAGCCTGGAAGGCTCTGAGACAGCTAAGAGTAGCCCTCTCCACCACAAGCACCAAGGTAGGTTCACTCTCCCTCAAATCAACTCAGGATCTGAGTTTACATGGGAACCATACATTCATTGAAATAGTGTGTCTGTTGTTTGTGGGTGTATTTTGAGCTGTGTTGACTGAATTAAAAGAATTCTTTAGAAATAGCTACATCTGATTTTGCTCTCATAGTGCTGAAAGCTCTATAGTTAGGACTCACTTCAGACTGAGTTGATGTCTGGAGACATGGTTGTGTTTGAAAGGTTCAGAGAACACAAAAGTTTTGGAAAACACTATGATGTAGCATATGGATCGATTTGAATTCTCTTCTCCCTCTTTCTTCAGTAGTGGCTGAGACTGACTTCATTAGTGGAACAGAGGGGGAAACGTCAGGGTACGAGAGTGAGGGCGGGCGCTCCCTCACCCCAACCACCCCCCCGGATGGCTCATCTTCTCCCCCTACGGGGAGGCGGCCACGTACAGCCTACACAGCGGAGCAGATCAACAGTCTGGAGAGGGCCTTCAAGAGGAACGCTTACCTAGGAACTCGGGACAAGGTCGAGCTCTGCAAGAAACTCAACCTCTCAGACAAACAGGTAGGCAATGCAGAGACACAAATACATATTGGGACTCCATTGCAATGGTTATCAAAGGTTTCTTTGATCGCTGTCTAAAACGCCTGTCTGTTTCTCCTCAGATCCGTAACTGGTTCCAGAACAGGCGTATGAGGATGAAGAGGATGGTCCAGGACGCTCTTGCCCAAGCGTGCCAGGCAAAAGCAGCCTCTCACCTGCTGCACTACCCCGAGCTACATGTCTACCACCCTGGCCCCTACCACGCAGAAGCAGAGGGGGGCGCTGCCACCCCATACCTCCACCCACACTACAGCTCATCCACAGCCAGTCCAGCCCTACCCAGCCTCCCCATGGACTCTTTCTACCAGTACTCCAGCCTCCCAGGCCTGGTTATGCCCACTACTGGGTCCTACCAGCCTTACACTCACCAGTATTAAAACTTTTGGATGATATCTCAATAGTCTAAAGTGGTTTTAAGGCAACTACTTTAGACTAGTGAGACACATCCCAATACATTTTCACTGGCTTCCACTTCTCATCTAATGTATTGACTACAGAAAAAGCTGGTTAAATCAGTGGTGAAATTGTGAAGTTCTCCACTCAGGGTAGAGAGCAATAATGAATGTGTTTCTGCTCTCCTTTTGTCATACTGTAATTTCTATTTAAGTATAAAATTGTTAATAGTTTTATTGGATCGGTTTCAAAGCATGTGGCTGCTGTATAAAAGTGTGGATAAAATGAACGTTTGTTTTCAATTGCATTATAAATCAGTTCATCCACTTGATTTATATATTTGTAAGTATTGTGTGAAAATAAAATAAAAAACATAATCCCATTGCCTGAAAATTGACCGTTTTTGTTGCACAATAATTTCAAACACCTCAATAGCTCCAACCAGTTTACAATTGGCCACCTAGTGCCCAACAAAGAACTTGCTATACTGTGTGGATGAGTCAGTACGCAGCTAATGCACACAATCTGTAAAAGAGAGAAAGATGGTCCACACATGAATTTGTGGTGAAAATGTAATAATTTTTCAAAACAAACAATACACCCAAATGTATTTCATTGGGCTCCTGAGTGGCGCAGCAGTCTAAGGCACTGCATCACATCCGGCTGTGATTGGGAGTCCCATAGGGCGGTGCACAATTGGCCCAGCGTTGTCCGGGTTTGGCTATCATTGTAAATAAGAGTTTGTTCTTAACTGCCTTGCCTAGTTAAATACATTTTTAAAAATCTGTCCAATTCCCCCCCCCCCAACAAATTCACAAGTGACAACCTTCTGTCTCCATCAAATACAATTAAATAATCTCAGAACTACTGTATCTCTGAAGTTAAGCCAGGTCAAAGCTATATAAGAAATCATATGATGACTAAAATAACAGACACAGGTTGTTTAAAAGATTTTTTAACTTTGTAAGTATAAAACACTTTTGGAGCAAAATCCAATCAACTCAATTTTTTTCAGAACATGACAAGAACTTCAGCATTTGTTGGTCTATGTACAAGTTTCTTGTCAGAAAAAAAAAATCTAAACTTCCCTAAACACCCCACCTTCCACCTTTAAAACAGTACAAACCAACACATACCTCTGACTACATATCTCCCTCGAAAGACTACAACTCCGGTTACAAAATTACCCAAACAAATACGCAAAACAAAATCAATATGGCTCCCCTTTTCCTTCCTGACTTGCCTAGTTAAATAAATAAAATAAAATTCCTGGTGGTGTGAGGTCACTTCCTCTATGCAGTCTTCTGCTGGCCCTTCTTTCCAATCAGAGACTTGTGGATGTGAGGAATTACACCTGCAGGAGGGAGAGAAAGGGACATTATAAATGTATGATGCTATTGCTACACATTGGTAGGTGAAGAGGTGTTTGCCCCCATGTAATGTAAAACACTGAGTTCCTGGAAGACCAATACATGAATCCAATCCAAGAGTTTAAAACTCACCTCCTCCAGCGATGGTGGCCTTGATGAGTGAGTCCAATTCCTCATCTCCGCGGATGGCCAACTGTAAGTGACGCGGAGTGATACGTTTCACCTTCAGATCCTTGGAGGCATTCCCTGCCAACTCCAACACCTGAGAGTGACACAACATTAGTCTCAGTCTTTGCCCATTAGGGTAGAGTTGGAGTAAAAACCTGCTTGATTGACCTCCATCAGAGCCCTCAATGAGCCTCCTTAAAAAAAAAATATATGGTTAAATAAAAACATCTCACCTCAGCCGTGAGGTACTCCAAGATGGCAGCGCTGTATACTGCTGCGGTGGCTCCCACTCTGCCGTGGCTGGTGGTCCGGGTCTTCAGGTGTCTGTGGATACGACCTACCGGGAACTACAACACACACAGTCAGAAATGCTCTAGGTAGAAGTTGCCCATTTATCTGTGTTGCAGGATTCACTTGTGACTGATACAACAGAGAAAACCTGGGGGGAAAGATATGTAGGTACATGCCTGGAGTCCAGCCCTTTGGGAGCGAGACACAGACTTCGCCTTGGCTTTGCCACTGTCCTTTCCAGCTTTTCCTCCTGCCTGGAAAGTGACAACGAGATTCAGTGAAATGGCTGATGCATGAATGTGATTAAATGTGTTTTCTTTGACTTTTTTCTTCTCAAAGCGATTTATAACTGTGGCCAAGCTGAACAAGATGCAAGATGGTGTAGGTGCACAAAATAAAAATGATTAATACACTAAAAATCTCCAATTTATTTTTGTAGCCTAGTGGTTAAGAGCATTGGGCCAGTAACCAGAAGGTCTCTGGTTCGAATCCTCTTGAGCAAGGCACTTAATAATTGTTCCAGTAAGTCGCTCTGTATAAGAGCGTCTGCCAAATGACTAGCTAAAATGTAAATGTAACTTCAAGCAAACCGAAGGCACATGCAACTGGTCATTACAGTAATCTAATTCATCACACACACACACACACACTTCTCTCCACCAACTGAAAGATAAAGGACCATTTCCGATTCATAACGTTAGCTATGTAACTGGCAAACTGTCATTTGAGTTCTCGCTAAGACAATTCACTACAATTTTGAAAACATAAAAAAATACTAAATATGCCTTTCTATAGCTAACTACAATACAAATACGACGGAAGAATGGTTTAGGTATCTCGCTAAAACTGAAATATATATTGGTACATTTGTAGCTTGCTACCACAGCAGGTAGTGCTAACGTTACTGTAGTTAGCTAACAGTGCTAAGGCAAGGAGATGATAACTAACGTTAGTTACCGTAGCTAGGTACTTCAATAAACAATCCAAACTTTGCGAAAATCGTGGAATATTACATCGGAAGGAGACGGGACTTAACGTAACCTAGATACATATGTTTGAAAAAGCATGAGAAGCAAGTCGGTTGTAAGCCAGGTGGCGTAAATGTAGCTAGATGGCACTCTTTCGTTAGTTTTCGAGTGTTCGTCGACGTCCTATTTCGCACGCATCAAGCTTGCAATCGTGAATTCTAGTTACTCTTACTAGCCTTAATGTAATGACATTTACGATCAGCTGTCCTATAATACAGACAACGTACATAAAATATATATTTTTAAACTCGTTACCATGTCGCCGTTGAGTTTTCCCTGTTGTATTTCCAAACCGAGAAAAACAATAAACCCGATGAAGAACAAAAAAGGCAAGCAAATGAATGAGGAGAGCTTTCAGAGCCAACCAATAGAGTCTCTGTTTATTGGTTCGAACAGTCTCTTCAACCAATTGCAATAGTGTTTGTACAGTGTATACTCATCTCTGCAACTGGATTGGACGCTTTGTGATAGTATAAATGCCAGAGAAATACTACTGCGGTCCGTGCTATTCGTGATGCTTAGGGCGTCCTTACTGTTCTTAATATAATAATATACACTATATATACAAAAGTATGTGGACACCCCTTCAAATTAGTGGATTTGGCTATTTCAGCCAAACCCGTTGCTGACAGGTGTATAGATTCGAGCACACAGCCATGCAATGGTACCGTCTTGGCATGTCACCTTTCCAACAAGTCAGTTTGTCCAATTTCTGCCCTGCTAGTGTAACAGTTTAACTTTAGTCTGTCCCCTCGCCCCACCCCGGGCGCGAACCGGAGACCCTCTGCACACATCAACAACAGTCACCCACGAAGCATCGTTACCCATCGCTCCACAAAAGCCGCAGTCCTTGCAGAGCAAGGGGAACCACCACTTCAAGGTCTCAGAGCAAGTGACGTCACCAATTGAAAGGCTATTAGCGCGCACCACCGCTAACTAGCTAGCCATTTCACATCCGTTACACTAGAGCTGCCCTGGTCAACTGTAAGTGCTGTTATTGTGAGGTGGAATCGTCTAGGAGCAACAGCGGCTCATCTGCGAAGTGGGACCACCGAGTGCTGAAGCGCATAGCTAGTAAAAATCTTCTATCCTTGGTTGCAACACTCACAACTGAGTTCCAAACTGCACACAAGGCTAAGATCACCATGCACAATGCCAAGAGTCAGCTGGAGTGGTGTAAAGCTCGCTGACATTGGACCCTGGAGCAGTGGAAACGAGTTCTCTGGAGTGATGAATCACACTTCACCATCTGGCAGTCCGACGGACGAATCTGGGTTTGGCGGATGCCAGGAGAATGCTACCTGCCCGAACAGTGCCAACTGTAAAGTTTGGTGGAGGAGGAATAATGGTCTGGGGCTGCTTTTCACAGTTCGGGCTAGGCCCCTTAGTTCCAGGAAGAGAAATCTTAATGCTTCAGCATACAATGACATTCTAGACAATTATGTGCTTCAACTTTGCGGCAACAGTTTGGGGAAGGCTCTTTCCTGTTTCAGCATGACAATGCCCCCGTGCACAAAGCGAGGTCCATACAGAAATGTTTTTTCGAGATCGATGTGGATGAACTTGACTGGCCTGCACAGAGCCCTGACCTCAACCCCATCGAACACCTTTGGGATGAATTGGAACGCCTAATTGCCCAACATCAGTGCCCAACCTCACTAATGCCCTTGTGGCTGAATGGAAGCAAGTCCCCACAGCAATGTTCCAACAACTAGTGGAAAGCCTTCCCAGACGAGTGGAGGCTGTTATAGCAGCAAACGGGGGACCAACTCCATATTAATGCCCATGATTTTGGAATGAGATGTTCGATGAGCAGGTGCCCACATACTTTTGGTCATGTAGTGTAGCTCAATGGTCCCTACCCCATTGAAGTTAGTCAGTCTAGTAGGCCTACAGTAGTGTAGAATTACATGTAAATTAAGATGAAATAACAAAAAGTATTTTGCATGGACAAGTTTAAACTACATAATCCATATAAATGAGTTTATATGAATTGTGAGAGATAATGTCTTACATTGTTTAGTCTTCTTTTCCAGTGATATTCAGAATGAGTATGCCACATTTGTACTTAGGTTTTTAAATGAATAATGATGGGATTTATATTGTGCTTTTCCAGCTGCTCAGAGCGTTACGTTGTATGAAGAAAACTCCCTTCAGCCACCACACTACCAATAAATCTGACCTCCCTGAATACTATGTCACTCTATTCCCCTCTCACTTGTTCACCTTTGATGGTGCCAAACCCGGGTTAAATACTTGAGCACTGTAATTTAGTTTGGCTGACACAATAGAAACAATAGAAATATGACAAAAGTACCAAAAGTGCAAACTCCAAGCTAGTAAATTTAGTGCCCATCAACTAGTCTACTTTACAGTATTTGATATCTATTTGACCCAGGTAATCTGCCAGTAGATTGAAAGCCCTGGACCTTGATGTTTGCAACCTGTGTGATAGGTGACCAGGCTAGGCACTCTGTCGGCTGCTGTCCTTTCACCTGGGGCATATTCAGGAGGATGCAACGTTAGAAAAATGGTTTACTCTAATCTTATCTAGTTGAAGAATCATGAATCACTTGAACATGGGTCTCTGATTCAGAGGCAATCACTTTACCAAAGATTGCTACACTATATACCCAAAGAGAAGCAGATTCCTCTATCTGAACTTTCTGTAGCACTTTTTTTTAAACCTTTATTTAACAAGGCAAGTCAGTTAAGAACAAATTCTTATTTTCAATGACGGCCTAGGAACAGCGGGTTAACTGCCTTGTTCAGGGGAAGTACGACAGATTTTTACCTTGTCAGCTCAGGGATTCAATCTTGCAACCTTTCAGTTACTAGTCCAATGCTCTAACCACGAGGATACCTGCCACCTCCATAATGCCCTCCTTGGAAAGCCCCTGGATCTCCTCTCTTCCTTGTGAGAGAAGCCCATTCCAGTCAGAACTCCTCAGTGGTGGAACGAATCTCCCCCTGCTGTCGGTGCAGCTTTGGTGAGCTGGGATTTGAAATGGGTTGGAACTGGATTGGTGGGCATAACAAATCAGGGCACCTCCGTAGGAAATTAAATATCCATGTGGTTTGAGCACCCTTATGATTCTTAAACTGCATAAAAGACAAGGCAGACAACATCTAAAGGGGGAACAGAAGTTAACACAACACAGGGAAAAAAAACTGGATTAAATGTATTTTTTAAAACTGGGCCCTGGGTTCGCGTCTCAAACAATCCATAACTGAATCCGCTGCACTGGTGTCAGAAGTGCGATGGTGAAGGAGGGGTTTATAGTGTAGCGATCTTTGGTAAGGTGCTTGCCTCTGAATCAGAACCCCTCTGAATTCGCTACAACACTGTCTGACTGATTGATGGGATGATTGGTGTGATGGGCACCACTGTGGTGGAATTAATAGCAACATCAAATATTCACATGCATATCTGGGTGACAGGGAAAATATTAGGAGTCACATGGCTAAGTATTTTAGAACCATAGTAGCCTACTTGAGGAAATTAGGTTCGTGAAAAGGTGCAAGGTTAAATGTATTCCTCTCAGTGTAAATGAGTGCTCTTTTGTGACATTGTAAAATTACTGTCACCGTACAGTATAACTGTAACAGTTATGACATAAGGAGTTGCTTTTATTACTGCTTTTATGTATGTAGTATTTCCCAGTCTAGAATTTAACGCTTGCCCAGTTTGCCTTAATTGACATAGCAACTGCAGAGAAAAGGATCCGCTACAATTTATTGGCACTCCATAGTAAAAAATTAGTAACAATATTGTGGCCCGTTGATTGGACGGTGATGTGGTCCACGATATTACGTCAACAGAACCTACATCTAAACCAATGACATGTAGGAATGTTAAGACATAGGCGTGATAGGCAGCGGAAAACGACCGATGAGAAAACAAACTCGCTGAATCTGGCGTGATTGGCAGACCAAAGGCCAATGTGGGAGCGCTCGGGGAGGGTTTTGGTGGTGACCATGAAGGGGGTGTGCACGCGGAGAAGGAGATACTCACAAGAGGGAGAAGCTGGCTGGCGGTGCTGAAGATGGCGGATGGTGACAGTGGGAGCGAGCGCGGTGGTGGCAGCAGCGGCGGAGGGGGAGGTGGAAGCGGGTACCAGCCCTTCCAGAGAGAGCAGGAGACACAGGAGCTGGCGTCCAAGCGGCTGGACATCCAGAACAAGCGCTTCTACCTGGATGTCAAGCAGAACAACAAGGGCAGGTTCATCAAAATTGCCGAGGTGGGGGCCGGGGGCTCCAAAAGTCGCCTGACCCTGTCCATGTCAGTTGCGGCGGAGTTTCGCGATTACCTGGGAGATTTCATAGAGCACTACGCCCAACTGGGGCCTAGCAGCCCGGAGCAGATCGCACAGTCCTCTGTCGGAGAGGACGGTGGGCCCAGGCGAGCCCTGAAGAGCGAGTTCTTGGTCCGGGAGAACCGTAAATACTACCTCGATCTGAAGGAGAACCAGCGGGGGAGGTTCTTGCGGATCCGACAGACCGTCAACCGAGGGCCCGGGTTCGGAGTAGGTGGGCCGGGAGGAGGCATGCAGGCCGGCCAGACCATAGCCCTTCCGGCCCAAGGCTTAATAGAGTTTAGAGACGCCCTTGCAAAGCTTATAGATGATTATGGTGGAGACGACGAGGAATTGACCCGTGGAACGGCGGTTGGGGGCTATGGGGAGCTTCCTGAGGGCACATCCATCATGGTGGACTCTAAACGGTTCTTTTTCGACGTCGGGTCAAACAAATACGGCGTGTTCCTGCGAGTGAGCGAGGTCAAACCGAGCTACAGGAACTCAATCACCATCCCGTTCAAAGCATGGGGAAAGTTCGGAGGTGCTTTCAGCCGGTACGCCGAGGAAATGAAAGAGATCCAGGAGCGACAGCGGGATAAAATGTACGAGAGGAAAGAGGAGTCGGAGGGAGAGGAGGTGGATGATGACTGATTAGTTGAAACAGCTGATAGAGTTCAGTTCACACAGTGAGATTTGCAATATTATATGTGGCAGAAATTACAGATTTAAGTGCATGACGAATCGAACTTTAATACAAAAAAAAATATCGTGGCGTAAAAAGTACGTCTGAAATGCGAACCATTATTGATGTATTATTAAAACCTGGAGTTTAATGAAAGTTATGGGGCAAAGAGTGTCTAAATGAGAACTTTCTCATGGGTTAAAAAAAGAAATGAAATTATCTTTTGTAAAAAAAGAAAGAAATATCCCCAAAACCAGCAACTTGGTTTTCATAACAATATAAGAAGCCAATGAAATCTTTATAATGTTTCCTTTAAAATATATATATATATTTAAGAGTAAGGAGTTGAATCCATTAATGCAGCTATTATTTCCATTGCTCCTTGTAAGGAGAGAACCAGCATCCATTGTATCCCTGTTCTAGCTCTCTCCTATGTGGCAGTGTGTGTTACCTTTACAAGTTAGTGAAAGTGGTAGAAAGGAAAGTCTACAACTGTCATTTTTCTGGAGGTTTATATTTGGTGTGTTAATGGATGGGGGGGGGGGGGAAGCTATATAACATTGGCTGTGCCATAGCAGGGCCTTTAACAGACAATTATGATGAGAAATGTTACGGAGAGAAGAACTGTATCTGCAGGCTTATCTGAAGGCCTCTGAGACTAAATTGGAGACTTGTGCTAACGTAGTTAGCTCACAGTGTCATGTCACCCTCCAAACAAATACTGTAGGCCTCAACATGGCGGATGAGTGAATTCTTTTGTTGTTTTTACATATAAATGCCTGGCAATATTTACAAGGTCTGTTTCCTGGGACTTATTTTATTTGAAAGTAACTTATTTTATCTTGTCAGATGGGAGCAGAGCAGTGTGTCACCTCCCACAACAATGTGGCCTGGTATCAAGAGAGTGGCAGGCCTGTTAACCAATCGGCAACAAGAAAGGACAGTCTCTTCCTACTGTGTGCGTCCCATCCCACAGGAGCCTGCTTCCCAGTTCAGAACAGTTAGCGCACATATTATGCCACAACGTTGACATTTTTTGTACGTTTGGTCTTCTGCAAAGGGTTTTTTCGGGCTGTTTGTGCACATTTTTTCTCTCGAATGCAAGCCGGAGAAAGTCGGTAGCCCCTTTTGACAGATTGGACAACAGTAGGGATTTTTCAATTAAGTGATTGTTTTCATTCAATGAGAGACTAATCGTTTTAATGCCAATTTTTTTTATTTGAGAAATACTGCACCAAATGTCTTTGATGTAAAAACATCTAAATTAATGACATAGTGTGCACGAACAGCTGAAAAACCCTTGCCATAGGCCAAAACGAACAAAAACATCAATTTCGTCATAATATATGCGCAAACTGTTTTGGATGGGAAGCACGCGCACGCCTTTACCCACACACCACGGGAGCCTTCTGATATGGCCATTGGAATTGATCACTGGGTGAAATCCAGAGGAGCTGCTACTACTACTGTCACCCAGCCAGCCAAGAGTGTGTAGGGCATCAATGATAAGGTACCAGCACTCTGTCTCAGAGCCCAGGCATCAACACTCTGTCTCAGAGCCCAGGCATCAACACTCTGTCTCAGAGCCCAGGCATCAACACTCTGTCTCAGAGCCCAGGCATCAACACTCTGTCTCAGAGCCCAGGCATCAACACTCTGTCTCAGAGCCCAGGCATCAGCACTGCCACATCACCTCACTACGCCTCTGGACAGTAACAACTGGATAAATGGTTTCCTTTTTATTTAGAAAGATAACTATATTGAAAGAAAATGATGCTTATAAGTGAGATGATTTAAAAAAAATAATAATAGCATACAATATTTTTTACCTTACCTTAAAATACCTTAAAAAAAAGGAAAAGTAAATGAATTATAGAAGTATAACGCAGGCTTATGAAACAATAGCTGGGATACGACCGAATTGTCTGTGTTTTTTTCTTTGTTTATTCTCACTTTCATTTGTTGGTTTTCTCCCAGAGAGTGAAATAAATAACACTTCTGTGATTAAAAAAAAGATTAATGCAACAGATATTGTGATTGTATACTTTAGAAAACTCTCTCTTTCTCTTCCCTCCTCCCCACTCCAACACAACCAGTAGCTGCTGAAAGGGAGTTACATAGTTTTCCATTTTCACTTACTCTTCTCAGGTTGAAACGGGCAGACACTTCGTCCGCTCAAGTGTTCCGATAAGTATTAGTTATTAGGCTCCTACACATCTATCAAACTACAGCCAGTTGAAATAATTGGCACAGTGTGTAGTCCCAGTTGGTCTCTGTTTATCATAGTTGTTACCGATTTAACATGTGGAATCAGCCATGGGCAATTGGTCTGAGATGGGGGGTGGGGACTGCCCAACGCATCACTGGTAGTTTTTTGGCTGTGGACTAGTTGGATAGACGTGTAGGAGCCTTCATATGACACATTCTAAACTCCAAGCTTGAAGTTGCTTTCAGTTTAACTTGTGCCATTAATTATGTTGCCTGTTGTCATCAAGGCAATTAGGTTTTATTTTTGTAATTGGAAAAGACTACTAAATAGTGTAATGTAAGTACATGGAAAAGCAAACTCGGGCTCCCGATTGGCACAGCGGTCTAAGGCACTGCATCTCAGTGCAAGAGGCGTCACTACAGTCCCTGGTTCATATCCAGGCTGTATCACATTCGGCCGTGATTTGGAGTCCCGTAGGGCGGCGCACAATTGGCCCAGCGTTGTCCGGGTTTGGCCAGGGTAGGCCGTCATTGTAAATAAGAATTGTTCTGAACTGACTTGCCTAGTTAAATAAAGGTTAAATAAAAATAAATAAAAAAGTACTGCCTGACATTCATGGCTCAATTGAGTTAGGCATTTAACTTACCTAGTAATCCAATTGCTTTACGATGCTAAGAATGTGCTTGTGGATTCTTTGCCACTTTTTGTTGTTGCACTTTGAGATACCAAACACAATGTTATGTATTAGTCTCACAGCCAATTTAGTGAAGATGTGGTCTCCAGTCTTCTCCCCAGCAGAATCACAGTAGTGGCACAGCAGATGTCGTAGACATGTGCTCTGCTGTTGTACCATATCAACACCCTCTTCTTTTCATCAGTCAATGAAAGAGCTCTTCGGAAAACAGACTCACATCTCCAGCCTAAACATTCACCTCAACACAACACACGGTAAATGTAGAAATAGGAATTATAATGCATATCTAAATAAATGTGTGTTTGAGATAGGTCTGCACTGATGCTAGGATCATTATCAACAGCAAAGTATCTGTAGATTTGTATAATCTATGTATCTTGAACCAGTATGCCTCCATCAGACCCAATTCAACTAGGGATTACATGCTTGAGTAGTCCTTAACCACAGGTCTTGGATCAGAGTGTAGCATTATATAGAGCTATTCCCTTCCATCTCATATTGCTCAAATGCCCAGCAAACCTGTTTTTAAAAAAAACAGATAAAGCAACAACTCACAGCACAACGCCTCTCCCCTATTTGACATAGATAGTTTGTGTGTATGTATTGATAAGTAAGCTATGTGTGCCGTTTTTAAACATATGTAGTTCTGTCCTTGAGCTGTCCTTGTCTACTAATGTCCTGTATTATGTCATATTTTGTGTGGACCCCAGGAAGAGTAGCTGCTGCTTTTGCAAACAGCTAATGGGGATTGTAATAAAATACCAAAATACCAACCTTTACCATTCTGGGGGGCGAAAAAAAATATCTGACCCAATATCTGAGGTTAGGGGTGACTTCTAACTACAACATGTGGCGTGGTGAAAGTATGTGCCGTGTCGGCTAAGGAGAGGAGGGTGAGCTCTGTCATGTGAAGCAGGAGGAAGACTATAGTAGGGGTAACCTGACTCCCCCTCCACTGCATTGGTCTCTTCCTCTGTTCTCTGGGCCTATCATGTCTCGTGCCCTCTTTATACATCTCTTTACTTGCTCTCTCTCTCACACATGCACTGCTTCTTTTTCTTCCTTCTTCCTCACACTGCTTCTTACCCTTCTCTATCTCTCTCGCTTTCTCTGTTTGTAAATCCGGAGTGAGAGCAGCTGTTGGAGCATCTGTGCACGTCTGTGTGTGTGTGTGTGTGTGTGTGCTGACAGGGCAACGTGTGCTATTTTAATGTGGGAGGCCTGGACAGACAAACATTCCTCCCGTCCTGCCTAGGAATCAGCTGTGCCATTAGATCCTGAGTGCCTTGACACACACGTGCATGATACATACATAACCACACACACACACACTCCCTCACATTCTCTAACACACGTTCTCACAAGGGTTTGATTGTGTCAAAGCCTGCTCACACAATCCCAATTACAGACAAACGACAGACATCCAGAGAGAAGGAGCCTGGCTGAACAGGACCGGAACAGATGCTCAGTGTCTCAGAGTGTGAACACACACACACACACACACACACACACACACACACACACACACACACACACACACACACACACACACACACACACACACACACACACAGCGGTGTATACCTCACCCCAGATCATCCTACTAGACAGGTTATTTATATTAACCTTTCTGTCTGGTCTGAGCAGATGTGATGGTTCGAGGAGAGAAGTTCAACATGGTCAACTGCAAGGCCTGCCTGCTCTACCGGCTGTTAGGGCTCTGGTGTATTGTATTGTGGGGTGTGTGTTGGTTGTGTAGCAGTTGGTGAGTCACTGAGGGAGTTGATGGTGTGTCGTGTTGGTAGTAAGTGTGTTTTTTCCCCAGGCAGGCTGGGTAGATAGAGCCTAATCAGAGAAGGCAGCGTTTGGCCTGTGGATCAACTGAAAGAGTGACACAGCACGCACATAGCTGTCGGGACACCTCCCCTCCTCTCTTCCACCCTTTTCTCCCCTCCTCTTCCTCTCTCTTCTCCTGTCCTCTGTCAAACTGTTTCTGTGAAGCAGAGCAGGGAAGTTAACTGGCTCACTGAGTTTGTCATTACTCACACGATTCTGGTGTGTGTGTGTGTGAGAGAGAGGGGGTGGGGGGGTTGTGGATGATGAAAAACACTTTCCCCGTTGAGGATGATAACGTGTTCTACTACAACTACTACCCGCCTGCTGTGCAGTATGGGTCAGAATCTCCGTTACTCCTTTAGGCTGTGTAAGCTATGATACGGACCAGGATAAAGTTCCCCCATTGACACTTATGAGGTCAGTTTTACTACTACAACTACTACCCGCCTGCTGTGCAGTATGGGTCAGAATCTCCGTTACTCCTTTAGGCTGTGTAAGCTATGATACGGACCAGGATAAAGTTCCCCCATTGACACTTATGAGGTCAGTTTTATGTCCAAATTGCACCTAGTCCCCCCTACCCCGTTCCCACAAACACATGTCCTTATTAGCAAACGGAGGAGGGTGGGGTAGAGGGTAGGGAGTGGGATTAGAGGGAGAGAGTGAGGGGGTTAGCTCCATATACCATGTGTCAGTGTGTGGACAGATCGACAGGAAGCAGCTCTCACACATAGAAGAAAGGGCCAATGGGCTGCTGGGCTCTCCACTAATCAGATTCCCCCTGTGACAAATTTGACTTCCGTCTCTCTAAACTGGGAGGAGGATTTGCCGTGTGGCCGATACGTAAAGCTTATTAAATATCGGTGATACTATCAAGAGCAGTGTGCGGTTTCCTTTTCCTTCATCTTGTTCAATTGATGCCATGCACCTGCACAAAAGATTGCTCAGATGTGCGAGTGCCTTTTTGTATTTAAATTCTACAACCAACCAATAAAGCCATCACCTACAGAGAGCCCCAGAACAGCAACACAATTAAACCCAACAAAATCATGAGAAAACAAAAAGATAGGCCGAACAGGGTCCTATTAACATCGACAGGGCTGTAGTGGAGCGGGTCGAGAGTTTCAAGTTCCTTGGTGTCCACATCACCAACGAACTATCATGGTCCAAACACACCAAGACAGTCGTGAAGAGGGCACGACAACACCTTTCCCCTCTCAGGAGTCTGAAAAGATTTGTCAGGGGTCCCCAGATCCTCAAAAAGTTTTACAGCTGCACCATCGAGAGCCTCCTGACCGGTTGCATCCCCGCCTGGTATGGCAACTGCTCGGCATCTGACCGTAAGGCACTACAGAGGGTAGTGCGTACGGCCCAGTACATCACTGGGGCCAAGCTTCCTGCCATCCAGGACTTGTATACTAGGCAGTGTCAGAGGAAAGCCCCAAAAAATGGTCAGACTCCAGTCACCCAGGTCATAGACTGTTCTTTCTGCTACCGCACTAGGACCAAAAGGCTCCTTAACAGCTTCTACCCCCAAGCCATAAGACTGCTGAACAATTAATTAAATGACCACCGGACTATTTACATTGACACCCCCCCCCCCCCCCCTTCCCCCATTTGTTTTTTACAATGCTGATACTCGCTGTCTATTATCTATAGTCACTTCACCCTTACCTACATGTACACATTGACTCGGTACCGGTACCCCCTGTATATAGCCTCGTTATTGTTCTTTTTGTGTTACTTTTTATTATTTTTTACTTTCGTTTATTTGGTAAACATTTTCTTAACTCTTTCTTGAATTGCACTATTGGGCTTGTAAGTAAGCATTTCACGGTAAGGTCTACACCTGTTGTATTCGGCGCATGTGACAAATATTGATTTGATATGATTTGAGATAGATACTTGACACATTGGAAAGAATTAACAAGACATCAGAGCAAACTAGAATGCTATTTGGCCTTAAACAGCTTTGACTATGTACAGACTCAGTGAGCATAGCCTTGCTATTGAGAGAGGCCGCCGTAGACAGACCTGGCTCTCAAGAAAAGACAGGCTATGTGCAGACTGCCCACAAAATGGAGGGCCCCCACATGACCCCTAGACACTACAACAACATAACCAACAAAAACGAGTCACAACTCCTGCAGCTCTGTCGGACGCTGGGTATGAACATAGTCAATGGTCGGCTTCGAGGGGACTCCTACGGTAGGTACACCTATAGCTCATTTCTTGGCAGTAGTACTGTAGACGACTTTATCACTGACCTCAACCCAGAGTCTCTTATAGCGTTCACAGTCAGTCCACTGACACCCTTATCAGATCACAGCAAAATCCCACTCTACTTGAACAGAGCTATGCTCAGTCATGAGGCATCAAAGCCAAATGAACTGAATAATATTAAGAAATTCTAAAGATGGAAGGAAAGTAATGTTCGGAAAACAATTAGGCAACAACAAATTCAATACCTTCTAGACAATTTCCTGGACCAAATGTTTCACTGTAATAGTGAAGGTGTGGACTTGGCAGTGGAAAACCTAAACAGTATATTTGAACTCTCAGCTTCCCCATCAAATCTGAAAATGTCAAGCAGACAACCTAAGAAAATTAACAACCATGACAAATGGTTTGATGAAGAAGGCAAAAACCTAAGGACATTTGGACCGCCTAAGGACAAGGCGGTGGCCCGTTCCTGTAGGTTCATGCTCTACAACATTCGCAGAGTACGACCCTGCCTCACACAGGAAGCGGTGCAGGTCCTAATCCAGGCACTTGTCATCTCCCGTCTGGATTACTGCAACTCGCTGTTGGCTGGGCTCCCTGCCTGTGCCATTAAACCCCTACAACTCACCCAGAACGCCGCAGCCCGTCTGGTGTTCAACCTTCCCAAGTTCTCTCACGTCACCCCGCTCCTCCGCTCTCTCCACTGGCTTCCAGTTGAAGCTCGCATCCGTTACAAGACCATGGTGCTTGCCTACGGAGCTGTGAGGGGAACGGCACCTCCGTACCTTCAGGCTCTGATCAGGCCCTACACCCAAACAAGGGCACTGCGTTCATCCACCTCTGGCCTGCTCGCCTCCCTACCTCTGAGGAAGTACAGTTCCCGCTCAGCCCAGTCAAAACTGTTCGCTGCTCTGGCACCCCAATGGTGGAACAAACTCCCTCACGACGCCAGGTCAGCGGAGTCAATCACCACCTTCCGGAGGCACCTGAAACCCCACCTCTTTAAGGAATACCTAGGATAGGATAAAGTAATCCTTCTAACCCCCCCCCTTAAAAGATTTAGATGCACTATTGTAAAGTGGCTGTTCCACTGGATATCATAAGGTGAATGCACCAATTTGTAAGTCGCTCTGGATAAGAGCGTCTGCTAAATGACTTAAATGTAAATGTAAATTAAAACTATCCAAACAAAAACATAGAGACCCAGAAAACCTGAGCCTTCACTATGGTGAATAACTAAAACAATACAGAAATATACACTACGGAAAAAAGAAGGAACAGCACAACAGAAATCAGCTTAATGTAATTGAAGAATCCATAGCATCTGACCACTTCTGGGGAAATTGTAAAACTCTAAACAAACAACAACACGAAGAGTTATCTAAAAACTAGAATTCTACAGAAATATCATCCGAATTAGGCCGATACCCTCAAAAGAAAATTATCCAGAAAAGAGACGTTAAATTCTACAAACACCTAAAAGGAAGCGATTCCCAAACCTTCCATAACAAAGCCATCACCCGCAGAGAAAATAACCTGGAGAAAAGCCCCCTAAGCAAGCTGGTTCTGGGGCTCTGTTCACAAACACAAACAAACCCCGCAGTGCCCCAGGACAGCAACACTAGAAAACAAAAAACAAAACAAAAAGGTAATTACTTGACACATTGGAAAGAATTTACCAAAAAAACTGTGCAAACTAGAATGCTATTTGGCCCTAAACAGAGAGTACACAGTCGCAGAATACTTTACCACTGTGACTGACCCAAAATAAAGGAAATATTTGACTACAGACTCAGTGAGCATAGCCTTGCTATTGAGAAAGGCTGCCGAAGATAGACTTGGCTCTCAAGAAAATTAGGTGGAAACTGAGCTGCGCTTCCTAACTTCCTGCCAAATGTATGATCATATTAGAGACACATATTTCCCTCAGATTACACAGAAACACAAAGAATTTGAAAACAAATCCAATCCCTTATCTATTGGGTGAAATACCACAGTGTGCAATCACAGCAGCAAGATTTGTGACCACAAGAAAAGGGCAACCAGACTTCCGGCAATGGCGAAGCTTTAACAAGACGCGTCTGCGTAGTGTCCTCAAACTTTTGAAACATTTTAAGGCATTTTGACACAGTTTACATATTCGTTAACAGTGAGTTGGTAGTTAAAACATCTCTTTTATCGCCAAAACAAAAGATGCCCAGTATGTCAAAGCCTCAGACGAGGCATGGAAAAATGCCCCCCTCTGACATCCCTTCTTCGGCCTCGGCAGATGCTAGCTCGGAAGAAGCATCGGCATAGTTCAGAAAGGAGATGGACAAGGGTATAACAAAAATCCAAGAGACACTTTCTGAACGCCTCAGCAAAAGTGATGTACTGGTCGATAAACTCCACGAAGACCAGAAAGTCACAAAGGGACGAGTGACAAAGTTAGAAAAAGACAATGCTGATCACCAGGCTGCCATCCTAGACGTCCGCGAGGACGTGGACCAACAATACAAGAAGTTGGAAGACAGAAAAAGCAGAAATTAAAGATTTTGGACTTGTAGACTTATGGAGATTTCACAACCAAAAGGTTAAAGAATACTCATTTTACTCCCCTGTCCATGACAGTTACTCTAGAATTGAATTATTTCTTAATCATGCAGGCAAGGGAAGTTTAACTACTGGGTGTAAGTATTTACCAAGATGTATATCAGATCATTCTGCCCTGCTGGCTTCAGTACCAGTCAGTAAAACACAACCACCCTCAAGAAGATGGAGGTTTGGCACATACTTACTAAATAATTCCACATTTGTAACATTTCTGAACACTCATGTCGACATATTTTTTAGCACCATTAACAACTCTGCCTCCCCCCCTAATGTTATGGGAGGCTCTCCTTGCATATCTGAGGGGGAAAATAATATACTTTAGTTCAGGTGCTCGTAAGATGTATAAGGCTCAAGTAGATTCATTGGAGAAGAAATTAGAGATCTGGAAAATGAACATAGTATAACATTTGACGACTCAACTCTCCAAAAATTGGACTCAAAGCGATTGGAATATAACACCCTGACGATCCCCAAAGCGGAAAACACTCTTAGGAGAACAAAGTTGCCCAATTATACAGTTGTTCACAGCCCCAAGGAAGTTAATCGAGTCTTTAGGGAGTTTTATGAAACATTGTACAAGTCTGAAGGGGATGCCCCTGCCACAATGTATGAGTGCTCTAATCCTGATGAACCGCTCATCTCCTGTTAATATCAGAAGATTATTTAATATTATGCGTTATGTAGAGAATGACCAAGAACCTGTAGTGGCGGGTTCGAGACGCGGAAAAATTTTGCTTCACTGCACAAAACCAGAAATTTCACTCCGAGCATTAGTTGACATCCTGAAAGAATATGAGATCTTTTCAGGATATAAAATAAACCCATCGAAGAGTATAATTATGCCTTTTAACAGAGCAGCTATGCCTCCTGGGAGGCGCAGTGGTCTGGGGGCACTGCATCGCAGTGCTAGCTGTGCCACCAGAGATTCTGGGTTTGAGCCCAGGCTCTGTCGCAGCCGGCCGCGACCGGGAGGTCCATGGGGCGACGCACAATTGGCCCAGCGTCGTCCGGGTTAGGGAGGGTTTGGCCGGCAGGGATATCCTTGTCTCATCGCGCACTAGCGACTCCTGGGGCGGGCCAGGCGCAGTGCACGCTGACCAGGTTACCAGGTGTACAGTGTTTCCTCCGACACATTGGTGCGGCTGGCTTCCAAGTTGGATGTGCGTTGTGTCAAGAAGCAGTACTAGGTTGGGTTGTGTTTCGGAGGACGCATGGCTCTTGACCTTCGCCTCTCCCGAGTCCGTACGGGAGTTGCAGCGATGAGACAAGACTGTAACTACTACCAATTGGATACCACAAAATTGGGGAGAAAAAAGTGGTAAAAAAATAATAAAAAATACATTTAAAAAACAGGGCAGCTATGCAGAACCCAATCTTAGACCAGTAGTTTTCTTTGAGACTTCAGAAAATGACATATCTTGGATTGCAAATTCTTTCTGAAATTATTAAGGCATATTAACTGAACAAAGACCTCTCTGATGAGAGTAGGCTACCAGTCCTGTTGGGGGAGGATGCAGAGAGCTGTGGGTTGGCAGCGCACTACATTGCTGCCTGCCATAAGTTGAGGGACAGTGTCTGACAAACCAATCAACCTGCACATGTACTCTACTGTATGTTTATTGTTATTGTTGAATGTATGGTTATTTTGACACTTGGTTGTGGTTGTTACTGTTGTCCCGTTGACAATTTTGATTCTCATTTTTATTTTTATATTGTAAATATCCAAAATAAGCTTTGGCAATATGTACACTGTTACGTCATGCCAATAAAGCAAATTGAATTGAGAGAGAGAGAGAGAGAGAGAGAGAGAGAGAGAGAGAGAGAGAGAGAGAGAGAGAGAGAGAGAGAGAGAGAGAGAGAGAGAGAGAGAGAGAGAGAGAGAGAGAGAGAGAGAGAGAGAGAGAGAGAGAGAGAGAGAGAGAGAGAGAGAGAGAGAAGTTGCAGTAGTGAGGCTGTGAAACATAATACCACACTGGGCTCTGTGCCAGATTAAGATGGGATTATTCCACATGCTCCCAGCAGCCCTCTGCCGTCACGCTTTTGTGTGGCTTTGCAAGAAGAATATTTTCCCTAATAATCCTGTTTACATGGACACATCTGAAATCAGGTTACTGATGGGACTTTTGATAAACACTCAAAATCGCCAGTCAAAATAGACATTCTACCAACAGTGACCATGTTATTTTTTACAAAACCTTTTTAACTCTCAATATTCAGCTCAATAGCAACTATTTAACAATCTAAATATTTGATATGGCTTTGAGACATGGCCATTGTGAGGGCATAGGTCTCATTGGTAGTAGCCTACAACCGCAACGTTTTTTAGAACATGAATAGGCTACATTGCTACTAGCAGTGGGGATGATATTTAGAGTTTGCAATCTACAATCTTAGAATTAGTGGTGACTTGAGGAACCCTGGAGTTCCTCAAGGAACCATTGCTAGTCAATGGTTAATATGTGCACCTTAGTTGAGGGGTTCTTGGAGGAACCTTAAAACGTTTCAATGTAGCAAAGGGATATAAGAAAGCTCAGGAAATATATATATATATATATAATTATACTTTGTATTTTTTATATGTACTGTACATATATTTTACAAAACTACTGTACCTTCATACTTCGCTTCGTTTACCTTCAGACGAGTCCAGTAACACTTGTGGGGGTCATAGAGAAAAACGGAGAACACCATCTTGCTCTAGAGAATCTCCCCTTTCCACAGTGGGGTCACATTACCATTCGAACCGTTTTTGCCCAAACGGTTCAGATGCTATCTATCAACTATAGTCAACCCAAAATTCATGACAACCACTGGATTAGGTTGCACGTCATGTTAAATGAAACAGCTTATTTCTTGAATAGCTCAGCAGTCTATTTATTATACTGGTAATTAGGCTATTTTACAAAATGATCACTCATGATTTGCATCTGACCACATGATTGGATGGTGCCACCAATAGTTAGTGGCACCAGTGACACCTAGGGCTATGGCATCATGAAATTTGCCAGCAGGTGATTGTCATGCAAATAACTGCCGGTCTTATGGTAATTAACAATTAATTAACATACGCATGTTTAGCTTCTCCTGACTTCTTACAAGCCACCGTTGCAGACCTTTGGAACATCCACATTTTAAACATTCTAATAAATCAATTTAATATAGCCTACAAATCCAGTATAGCCTATTAATATATATGTGGCATAATTTTTTATTTGGAGTGGCCCACAAAATAAAACGTAATCTGTAGCCTGCACTCAAATACCGAATGGAGGTTATGTGTGCCGTCTGGGCCGGCAGCCTTGCGAGGGTTAACACGTTTAAATGTCTTACTCACGTTGGCCACGGAGAAGGAGAGCCCACAGTGCTTGGTAGCGGGCGGCACTGTGTTGTCCTCAAAGCGGGCGAAAAAAGGTTTTTCTTTTGTACTCCGTGATTGTCTGTAGACCCTGCCACACACGTCTGGTGTCTGAGCCCTTGAATTGTGACTCCACTTTGTCTCTATTCTGATGTTTTGCCTGTTTGATTGCCTTGCGGAGAGAATACTCTGTTTATATTCTGCCATATTCCCAGTCACCTTGCCAAGTTTAAATGCGGTGGTTCGCGCTTTCAGTTTTGCGCGAATGCTGCCATCTATCCACGGTTTCTGGTTAGGGTAGGTTTTAATAGCCACAGTGGGTACAACATCTCCTATACACTTCCTGATAAAATCAGTTACCGTTTTGTTATATTCGTCAATATTATTCTCGGAAGCTACCCGGATCATATCCCAGTCCTCGTGATCAAAACAATCTTGAAGCGTGGAATCCGATTGGTAAGACCAGCGTTGAATAGTCCTTAGCTCGGGTACTTCCTGTTTGAGTTTCTGCCTCCTAAGTCGGAACAGAAGATGACTCCGAGAGACCCTTTTTCGCCGGCGTTGTTTTGGGTCGGCCTCTGGGATCAGTTCAATTGCCCTAGGTGGTGAGAACAATGGATCTGCTTTGGGAAAGTCGTATTCCTGGTCGAAATGCATTTTAGTGCTGGTGAGTTACCGCCGCTCTGATATCCAATAGTTCTTCCCGGCTGTATGTAACAACACATAACATTTTCTGGGCTAACAATGTAAGAAATAATACATAAAAAATCAAATACTGCAAAGTTTCCTAAGAACTAGAAGCGAGGCAGCCCTCTCTTTCGGCGCCATCATGATTAGATGAACAATAGAGCGGTGAGTACCAGGCCATTAGTGACTGGCAGCAGGTTTTGTAGGCTACTAATGACCATCAGCAGCATCAGAACGCCGTTTTGGAGAAGCTAAATGGTCACGTGGAATTTGATCATGACTCGTGACCGCTGGTGTAGCTGTAATACAGCTGGTGACATATAAGTGACACCAGGGGAAAATGTTCGTCTGGAGCAGTGGTGACCCGTCATTCAGGGCGACTTGTTTTGAGCCCCACCAGTTTTGCTTGTTATTTGGCATTAATATGTGTCACATATCAGTTTGCAAACAACGTAAAAAACAAACAAATCATTGGATTAATAAAGCCGTTTTTTTGTTTTTTGAGTAAGCTCCAAAATGCAGGTGTTTCAAATCAAAATCAATTTTTTTTGTCACATACACATGGTTAGCAGATGTTAATGCGAGTGTAGCGAAATGCTTGTGCTTCTAGTTCCGACAATGCAGTAATAACCAACAAGTAATCTAACCTAACAATTCCACAACTACTACCTTATACACACAAGTGTAAAGGGATAAAGAATATGTACATAAAGATATATGAATGAGTGATGGTACAGAACGGCATAGGCAAGATGCAGTAGATGGTATAGTGTACAGTCTATACATATGAGATGAGTAATGTAGGGTATGTAAACATAAAGTGGCATAGTTTAAAGTGGCTAGTGATACATGTATTACATAAAGATGGCAAGATGCAGTGGATGATATACAGTACAGTACATACATATACATATGAGATGAGTAATGTAGGGTATGTAAACATTATATTAAGTGGCATTGTTTAAAGTGGCTAGTGATACATTTTTACATAATTTCCATCAATTCCCATTATTAAAGTGGCTGGAGTTGAGTCAGTATGTTGGCAGCGGCCACTAAATGTTAGTGGTGGCTGTTTAACAGTCTGATGGCCTTGAGATAGAAGCCTCTCGGTCCCTGCTTTGATGCACCTGTACTGACCTCGCCTTCTGGATGATAGCGGGGTGAACAGGCAGTGGCTCGGGTGGTTGTTGTCCTTGATGATCTTTATGGCCTTCCTGTGACATCGGGTGGTGTAGGTGTCCTGGAGGGCAGGTAGTTTGCCCCCGGTGTTGCATTGTGTAGACCTCACTACCCTCTGGAGAGCCTTACGGTTGTGGGCGGAGCAGTTGCCGTACCAGGCGGTGATACAGCCCGACAGGATGCTCTCGATTGTGCATCTGTAGAAGTTTGTGAGTGCTTTTGGTGACAAGCCAAATTTCTCCTGAGGTTGAAGAGGCGCTGCTGCGCCTTCTTCACAACGCTGTCTGTGTGGGTGGACCAATTCAGTTTGTCCGTGATGTGTACACAGAGGAACTTAAAACTCCACTACTGTCCCGTCGATGTGGATAGGGGGGTGCTCCATCTGCTGTTTCCTGAAGTCCACAATCATTTCCTTTGTTTTGTTGACGTTGAGTGTGAGGTTATTGTCCTGACACAACACTCCGAGGGCCCTCACCTCCTCCCCTGTAGGCCGTCTCGTCGTTGTTGGTAATCAAGCCTACCACTGTAGTGTCGTCCGCAAACTTGATGATTGAGTTGGAGGCGTGCATGGCCACACAGTCGTGAGTGAACAGGGAGTACAGGAGAGGGCTCAGAACGCACCCTTGTGGGGCCCCAGTGTTGAGGATCAGCGGGGTGGAGATGTTGTTACCTACCCTCACCACCTGGGGGCGGCCCGTCAGGAAGTCCAGGACCCAGTTGCACAGGGCGGGGTCGAGACCCAGGGTCTCGAGCTTGATGACGAGTTTGGAGGGTACTATGGTGTTAAATGCTGAGCTGTAGTCGATGAACAGCATTCTCACATAGGTATTCCTCTTGTCCAGATGGGTTAGGGCAGTGTGCAGTGTGGTTGCGATTGCGTCTTCTGTGGACCTATTGGGTCGGTAAGCAAATTGGAGTGGGTCTAGGGTGTCAGGTAGGGTGGAGGTGATATGGTCCTTGACTAGTCTCTCAAAGCACTTCATGATGACGGAAGTGAGTGCTACGGGGCGGTAGTCGTTTAGCTCAGTTACCTTAGCTTTCTTGGGAACAGGAACAATGGTGGCCCTCTTGAAGCATTTGGGAACAGCAGACTGGGATAAGGATTGATTGAATATGTCCTTAAACACACCAGCCAGCTGGTCTGCGCATGCTCTGAGGACGCGGCTGGGAATGCCGTCTGGGCCTGCAGCCTTGCGAGGGTTAACACGTTTAAATGTTTTACTCACCTCGGCTGCAGTGAAGGAGAGCCCGCAGGTTTTGGTAGCGGGCCGTGTCAAGTTTTGGTAGCGGGCCGTGTTTCAGCCTATCTCAGTGCTTTATGTGGTGGTGGTGGGTGGGTGGGGGTGGGGCAGGGGAAAATACGGAGTGTAGGGTTTGGTAATGTTTTCTAGTTGTGCCGTGATTGTTTCAGTGTTGTGTCATAAATTCAAGCCCCTTGGGTGCTGCCATAGTTACATTAGCAGTGCCCATCCAAGAAGGCTCAAGGTCATTGGCCACAGATAAAATTACGTCAAATCCCATTATATCTACCGTAGTTTTGATTGGAATGATCATGTCAACATCATACTATCAAAATCTTAGCTAGCAAGCTAGCAGTCATCATCATGAATCAAGTCAACAATCTACTTGCAAATCCTTTTCAATCTTTGTCATATGAAGAGAAATTATGAAGAAAAATTATAGATTAGACAACAAGTTGGAAATCGCATGTTCAACAATGAGTGTTTGGAAGGAATCCGTGATTAACTACAAGCATTGCAAAGCAATCACTAGCCTGCTACTCAGTGGAGTGGGTGTGTGGTCCAAGTCTGGGTTTAAAGGTCTCTTTTCCAAGCTTAAAATGATAAACATTTAACATCGGGCATGCTGTCTATCCAGAATGACTTCTGCCGCTTTCAAAAGACTGGGAACTCTGAACTGGGAAATCTCAGACTTCAGTGAGTTCAAGACAACTGGGAACTTTGAAATAAACGAGCTCCGACAGGGAAAATAAGTTTTGAACGGTCATCTAACTAGGAATTCCAAGTTGGGAACGCAGGCCTCTTTCTAGAGCTCTGACCTGAAGATCACTGATGTTATGATTCGAACTTGTTTTTTGTTTTCTGAGTTCCCAGAGAATGACAGACTTTGATGACGAAGTTTGAAGACAAAATTTGCCCACGAAGGACCCCCACGCCACCTTCCTGTTCAAGTGAACACAGCACAACAAGGTGAGTCAAAAAATGTATTGTATGCTGCTGCATACATGATGTAATATGCCAGGGAGATATGTATATTGTAGCTAAGAAAGTAATACTAAGTGTATGTTGTGTAGTAAGCTAGTTGTGTAGTAGCCCATCTACCTCACCCTAATAATTTGGTTCCTTTTTCTCTCATAACCTAGCCTACTGTTCTGACTTGGTGGTGTACATGTAGCCTATAGCCTGTTTTAGAGAAATGTCATCAAATATTGTAAGAGCTTTGATTGTCTGTTTATATGCCCCCTTTATTTATCCCACAGTTCTGACTTGGTGTACAGAGAGAATACTGTAAGAATGGCCCATGTTCTGAATTCTGACGCTGTACATTTCAAAAGTGCTGAACAAATAGTTATATTGACAACGTACGTCCTAGCTCGTACATCAATATCTTAATCGAAATTACGGATAGCATCTTATCCGCGTGTTGTCCCCTTATGTCATATTTTGTACATCTCAATTGTCAGTGGAAACCACATTTGTTTAAGCAAGTCAACAATATGAGCTATGTTTTTTTTAAAGGCAGCAAATGAGGCTGAATGAACTGCTTCGCTGCTTGATAAGGCTCAAATGATAGCCAGGTGTAGCAGTGGTAAGATGTTTGTGCTGCTGTTGGGGGTACCGTTTGTCACAGTTACAGTGCAATTAATGTATTGTTTCGTGTTGTGTTGTGGCTTTGCTGGCATGCATCTACATTTTTAAAAATGTTTTTCCCCACCAAGATGTCCATGCTAAAATTGCCACTGGTTTGGAGCCCTGTAATATAGACTAACACTTATAGTGTTGATTCAGGGGAACACATATGACAGGCACTCATTTGTAATATAGCCTAAGTCGTTAGCTTGGCTTTTATAAAGTACAAGGCTTAAGTAGACAGGCAGACAAACAGATAACAATAATAAGCACAATGTGAATAGAAGATACTGAGACAGACAGACAGCACAACAGAGAGTCAAACTAAATGGCTAGAGCAGTGCCACAGTTATAGTGGTGAGTTGTATCTGCAGTGATGTTTTTACATATTGTATTCATTTAAACACGAGCTGGTTAAAAAACAGGAGGAGAGCCATGTCTCGCCAGAAATGTTGTACTGTACGTGTAATGTTAGTGTCAGTGAAGTGATAAAAGCAGTCGCCCATGAAGGGCCTATGTGTGTGTGTGTGTTAGTGTGTGTGTGTGTGTGTTAGTGTGTGTGTGTGTGTTAGTGTGTGTGTGTGTGTGTGTGTGTGTGTGTGTGTGTGTGTGTGTGTGTGTGTGTGTTTTTGGTTTTGCTAGATTGTCCTCACAAGGATAGTAAAACGAGGAAAATTCCGACAAGTGGGGACATTTCTCCGGTCACCACAAGTAAAAAAGGCTAGTTTAGGTTTAGGGGTTAGTTTAGGGTTACGGTTAAAATTAGGGTTAGGAATTATGGGTTAGGTTTACAGTTAAGGGTTAGGGGTTAGGGAAAATAGGATTTGGAATGGGAATCAATCGTTTAGTCCCCACAAAGATTGTTAAACAAATGTATGTGTGTGTGTGTGTGTGTGTGTGTGTGTGTGTGTGTGTGTGTGTGTGTGTCAGCAACAGAATATAGCAGTCTATTTGCAACAAAAGAGAGACAGACGCACAAGCAAACAGAGAGAGAGGGAGAGCAATACAACATATGCTGAAGCTACAGTGGCTTGCGAAAGTATTCACCCTCCTTGCCATTTTCCTATTTTGTTGCCTTACAACCTGGAACTAAAATGGATTTTATGGGGGTTTGTATCATTTGATTTAAGCAACATGCCTACAACTTTGAAGATGAAAAATATTTTTTATTGTGAAACAAACAAGAAATAAGACAAAAAAACTGAAAACTTGAGCATGCATAACTATTCAACCCCACCTTTTGTAGCAATTACAGCTGCAAGTCTCTTGGAGTATGTCTCTATAAGCTTGGCACATCTAGCCACTGGGATTTTTGCCCATTCTTCAAGGCAAAACTGCTCCAGCTCCTTCAAGTTGGATGGGTTCCGCTGGTGTCCAGCAATATTTAAGTCATACCACAGATTCTCAATTGGATTGAGGTCTGGGCTTTGACTAGGCCATTCCAAGTCCTTTAAATGTTTCCCCTTAAACCCCTTCAGTGTTGCTTTAGCAGTATAAAAAACAAAAACAGGTTTCCCAAAAGAATTTCCCTGTATTTAGCGCCATCCATCATTTCTTCAATTCGGACCAGTTTCCCAGTCCCTGCCGATGAAAAACATCCCCACAGCATGATGCTGCCACCACTATGATTCGCTGTGGGGATGGTATTCTCGGGGTGATGAGAGGTGTTGGGTTTGCGCCAGACATAGCATTTTCCTTGATGGCCAAAAAGATACATTTTAGTCTCATCTGACCAGAGTACCTTCTCTCATATGTTTGGGGAGTCTCCCACATTCGTTTTGGCGGACACCAAATGTGTTTGCTTATTTTTGTCTTTAAGCAATGGCTTTTCAGGCCACTCTTCCGTAAAGCCTAGCTCTGTGGAGTGTACAACTTAAAGTGCTCCTATGGACAGATACTCCAATCTCTGCTGTGGAGCAGTTCCTTTGCAGCTCCTTCAGAGTTATCTTTGGTCTCTTTCTTGGTTCTCTGATTAATGCCCTCCCAGCCTGGTCTGTGAGTTTTGGTGGGCGGCCATCTCTTGACAGGTTTGTTGTGGTGCCATATTCTTTCAATTTTTTAAGAATAGATTTAATGGTGCTCATGGGAATGTTCAAAGTTTCTGATATTTTTTTATAACCCAACCCTGATCTGTACTTCTCCACAACTTTGTCCCTGACCTGTTTGGAGAGTTCCTTGGTCTTCATGGTGCCACTTGCTTGGTGGTGCCCCTTGCTTAGTGATGTTGCAGAATCTGACGCCTTTCAGAACAGGTGTATATACAGTGAGGAGAACAAGTATTTGATACACTGACGATTTTGCAGGTTTTCCTACTTACAAAGCATGTAGAGGTCTGTAATTTTTATCATAGGTACACTTCAACTGTGAGAGACGGAATCTCTCACAGTTGAAGATCAAAAATCCAGAAAATCATATTGGATGATTTTTAAGTAATTAATTAGCATTATATTGCATGACATAAGTATTTGATTACCTACCAAACAGTAAGAATTCCGGCTCTCACAGACCTGTTAGTTTTTCTTTAAGAAGCCCTCCTGTTCTCCACTCATTACCTGTATTAACTGCACCTGGTTGAACTCGTTACCTGTATAAAAGACACCTGTCCACACACTCAATCAAACAGACTCCAACCTCTCCACAATGGCCAAGACCAGAGAGCTGTGTAAGGACATCAGGGATAAAATTGTAGACCTGCACAAGGCTGGGATGGGCTACAGGACAATAGGCAAGCAGCTTGGTGAGAAGGCAACAACTGTTGGCGCAATTATTCGAAAATGGAAGAAGTTCAAGATGATGGTCAATCACCCTCGGTCTGGGGTGCCATGCAAGATCTCACCTCGTGGGGCATCAATGATCATCAGTCTCAAAGAAAACCATTAGTAACACACTACGCCGTCATGGATTAAAATCCTGCAGCGCACGCAGGGTCCCCCTGCTCAAGACAGCGCATGTCCAGGCCCGTCTGAAGTTTGCCAATGACCATCTGGATGATCCAGAGGAGGAATGGGAGAAGGTCATGTGGTCTGTTGAGACAAGAATAGAGCTTTTTGGTCTAAACTCCACTCGCCGTTTTTGGAGGAAGAAGAAGGATGAGTACAACCCCAAGAACACCATCCCAACCGTGAATCATGGAGGTGGAAACATCATTCTTTGGGGATGCTTTTCTGCAAAGAGGACAGGACGACTGCAACGTATTGAGGGCAGTATGGATGGGGCCATGTATCGCGAGATCTTGGCCAACAACCTCCTTCCCTCAGTAAGAGCATTGAAGATGGGTCGTGGCTGGGTCTTCCAGCATGACAACGACCCGAAACACACAGCCAGGGTGTCACGTTCTGACCATAGTTCTTTTGTGTTTTCCTTGTTTTAGTGTTGGGAAATCTTAATTGGGCATGGGACACAAGCTAAGGCTTGATCACCCTTTAGCTGGCCACCTTTGATGAGGGTGTTTAGTGATTAAAGGCCGAAACACCCACTGATTCGAAGGCACACTACTGAGGATGTGTCCCAAAATTGACATCTTAACCCAGTCTAAGAAATAAACCTCCCATGCCACTCTGTCAACATCACGGCAAATCTCATGTGAGTGCATACCATCTATTGGCACAATGGACAGTTTCAACATCTCGTCCCGTGTTTTATGATTCTGATTATCTGGACTTGTCCAGTGACTGCTGTGAAAGGACAGCTGACAACATAGGAAAGTCTGTGTGACAGCTTGGAGAGACAGCTGACCGGAGGGAATAGACCCCAATGGGGCTGTAATGGGCTAGCTACCCATGTTGGCAGTCTCCGACGCTGCTTCAGTATGTTGGAGACACCCGCTAAGTGCTACTGAAAGTCAACAAAGGAACATACCCCTAGAGCCTGCGAGAGCTGGGGCGCAAGATGGCTCAACGACTGATCACACGGCTACGGACCCAGGAATGGAAACGACTACGAGTATTAACACAGCACATGAGACAACCATAACAGCAGCAGGACACACACTTCAGGTATGCAGCTGTGGTTGGGAGAGAGTAACATCGGCAAGGGGGTTAAGGATCCATCAAGGGAGGAAAAGGTGCTTGGTAGAGCAGAGACAGGGACCTCGCATTGACCAGTACTTCTTACGAAGCAGCCAGTCAAATCAGTCGAATGAAGCACAGCGATGGGACGCAAACCAAAGTTCGCAGAGCATCAGCACCCCTGTAACGGAGGAGGATAACACAAGCACAGAAATGCCGGTGGATGAACTCACCCAACCACAGAGACCTCTAAAAGAGGAAAAGGTCAAAGGGCACAGACCGAGTGTGAAGTGGCCCCAAGCTGTTGAAAAGAGAGAGTGGGAAACAATCAACAACGACCTGACAAAAATCTTGGAACAACAGGTAGGAACAGCAGAGAAAAAGCTTGAAAGGATGGGAGACATTATCTACCACTACGGAGAAGAGCGCTTTGGAGTAAACGAAAGGAGAAGTGGCAAGACACCACCCGCGCCAGCCAAATCTAGGAGGCAGCAAGAGATCGAGATACTTGTCAGAGAGAGAAGGCAGCTGAGAAAGCAGTGGAAGAAGGCCTCTGATGCAGAGAGAGAAGGTCTCATGCTACTCCAAGCAGACATCAAATGTCGGCTGGCAACCTTGCGAAGAGCGAAAAACTTAAGGAAACTTCGTAGGAAGAAGGAACACTCAAGAACACGGTTCTATAAAAACCCCTTTAAGTTTGTCAAAGACCTCTTCGCAAAGGAAAAGTGCGGAATCCTAAAAACTCCAAAGCCAGAACTGGAAGAACATCTGGAAAAGGTCCACCAGGACACGAAAAGGCATGAGCAGATAATCATCCCACATGACATCCCACCTATTCAACCACCAGAATTCAATCTGGACACTGACCCTCCAAAATGGAAGGAAGTAGAGAACGTTGTCTGACGAGCAAGAGCGGCCTCGGCTCCTGGGACTAATGGAGTACCATATAAGCTCTACAAGAACGCCCCGGATGTTCTACGCTTTCTTTGGAGGCTCATGAGGATAGTGTGGCAGAAGGAAATAATACCAAAGGCATGGCGAAGGGCTGGTGGTGTGCTAATCCCGAAAGAGAAGGATGCGACAGACATCAGTCAATTCCGACCAATCTCCCTTCTCAACGTCGAAGGGAAGATCTTTTTCAGTATAATAGCACAGAGGCTGTCCACTTACCTGGAAAGGAACAAGTACATTGATACATCTGTACAGAAAGCAGGCATTCCTGGTTTCTCTGGTTGCCTGGAACATACTAGTATGATTTGGCACCAGATCCAAACAGCTAAGAAAGACAAGAGAGACCTCTATGTCATCTTCCTCGACCTGGCCAATGCCTTTGTCTCAGTTCCCCATGAACTCCTCTGGGAATCCTTCAACTTTTTCCACGTACCAGAACCCATCACTACACTGGTAAAGGCCTATTTCCAAGACCTGCAATTGTGTTTCACAACACCTGACTTCACAACAACATGGCATCGCTTGGAAGTGGGCATAATGGCAGGCTGTACAATTTCACCTCTGGCCTTCACTATGGCCATGGAAGTCATCATCAGGGCATCGAGATGGGTGGTCGGCGGTGAGAGAACTAAGGAAGGGCTCCGTCTCCCACCTATCCGAGCATACATGGATGACATGACTACACTGACCACCACTGCAGCATGCACCAGGCGGCTACTTGCAAAACTGCAGGATAACATCAAGTGGGCCCGGATGAAAATCAAGCCAAGCAAATCTCGAAGCATCTCCATAGTCAAGGGACAGCTTAAAGATGTGAGGTTCTGCATTGGAGATGACCCGATACCAACAGTGTCTGAGCAACCCGTCAAGAGCCTGGGTAGATGGTACAACGAAAGCCTCCGAGATAAAGATCAAGTGCAGCAAGTAAGACAGGACATCGCAGACGGACTTGAGAACATCAACAAGACCCTACTGCCTGGGAAGCTCAAGCTTTGGTGCCTACAGTTTGGACTTCTCCCCCGGGTAATGTGGCCGTTCACCGTCTATGAGGTCCCAATAACAACAGTGGAGAAGATGGAGCGAACCATTACCTCATACTTGAAGAAATGGCTGGGTGTCCCACGATGCCTGCGTAACATCGGCCTCTGTGGCAAAGGGGTCCTTGAACTACCTCTTACAAGTCTAACGGAGGAGTACAAGTGCTCTAAAGTAAGACTTCAGATGACATTGAAGGACTCCAAAGACCAGACCATCAGCAAGGCTGCACCTCCCCTACAAACTGGACGGAAATGGACATCATCCAAGGCTGTGCAGCAAGCAATATCAGCCCTGAGACACCAAGACATTGTGGGGAATATCCAGCATGGAAGAGGAGGCTTTGGCCTGGCAGCAAGCAAACCAACGTTCCATAAGGCAACAACATCTGAACGCAGGAAGCTGGTGGTCGAGGAGGTGCGCAGACAGGAGGAGACTGCAAGAAGTGCAAAGGCTGTCTCTCTTGCTAAACAAGGGCAATGGACGCGGTGGGAAGGCCTGGAGAGGAGAAAGATCAACTGGAGTGAGCTTTGGCAAATGGAGGGAAGCAACATCAGCTTCATCATAAGAGCTGTTTATGATGTGCTTCCATCACCAAAAAACCTACATCAATGGTATGGCGAGAACCCGACCTGCCCCCTCTGCCCAGCTCCAGCGACTCTCAGGCATATAATGACAGGTTGCAAGACCAGCCTCTCACAAGGCTGCTACACCTGGAGGCACAATCAGGTCCTCAAGAGCCTGGCTGCAGCACTTGAGACCAAGAGGAGTGCAACCAATTCATTACCTCCAAAAACAAGCAATCCTGTCAAAACAACAACATTCATCCGGGAGGGACAGAAAAAGCCCAAGCATCCTCCTACAAAGCCAGAAACTGGACACCTAGGCATGGCCCGGGACTGGAAGATGCTTGTCGATATTGGCCAGCAACTCATTTTTCCACCTGAGATTGCTTCTACCAACCTTAGGCCAGACATGGTACTCTGGTCCCCTTCACGAAAGGCTGTGTACATCATAGAGCTCCCAGTCCCGTGGGAAAACTCTGTTGAAGAGGCCTACGAGCGTAAGAAACTGCGTTACACAGAATTGGCAGCAGACGCAACTCAGCGTGGCTGGAATGCAAAAGTCTGGCCAGTTGAAGTGGGATGCAAAGGATTCGTGGCTTCTTCCACCATCAGGTTGCTGAAAGAACTTGGAATCCATGGACAGGCTCTGCGGCAGACCGTCAGAGCAGTTTCTCAAGCAGCTGAAAGAGGCAGCCAGTGGATCTGGATCAAACGGAAGGACCCTTGCTGGGCTATAATTTCATGACCCCCCCCCCCCCACCCCCACCTGAGAACCCAATTCAGATCCATCCAACTTGAGGAGGGCATATGAGGTATGCGGTCAGCTGTAGGGCTGGCTCAGGGAAGAGGACGCCCCTGCCTTGCATAGTCCCGTGGGAAATCTTAATTGGGCATGGGACACAAGCTAAGGCTTGATCACCCTTTAGCTGGCCACCTTTGATGAGGGTGTTTAGTGATTAAAGGCCGAAACACCCACTGATTCGAAGGCACACTACTGAGGATGTGTCCCAAAATTTACATCTTAACCCAGTCTAAGAAATAAACCTCCCATGCCACTCTGTCAACATCACGGCAAATCTCATGTGAGTTCATACCATCTATTGGCACAATGGACAGTTTCAACATCTCGTCCCGTGTTTTATGATTCTTTGGTCAGGACGTGAGCTGGGTGGGCATTCTATGTTCTGTGTTTCTATGTTGGGTTTGTCGTTTGGCCTGATATGGTTCTCAATCAAAGGCAGGTGTTTGTCATTGTCTCTGATTGGGAACCATATTTAGGTAGCCTGTT
Organism: Salvelinus fontinalis; assembly: GCF_029448725.1. Taxonomy (NCBI): domain Eukaryota; kingdom Metazoa; phylum Chordata; class Actinopteri; order Salmoniformes; family Salmonidae; genus Salvelinus; species Salvelinus fontinalis. The sequence continues at coordinate 15,288,783 of NC_074674.1, forward strand.
TTGTGTTGGGGTTTTGTGGGTGGTTGTCTTCTGTCTTTGTGTTCTCTGCACCAGATAGGACTGTTTCGGTTTTGCCACGTATGTTATTTTGTATTGTGTAGTGTTCACGTTTATTGTCTTTTATTAAACATGTTGAACACGAACTACGCTGCGTCTTGGTCCGATCCCTGCTACACCTCCTCTTTGTCTGAAGAGGAGGAAGGCTGCCGTTACAGAACCACTCACCAAAACTGGACCAAGCAGCGTGGTAAGGGACAGCAGCAGCAGCGGCCTAGTACACAGGACTCCTGGACATGGGAGGAAATTCTGGACGGTAAGGGACCCTGGGCTAAAGCTGGAGTATATCGCCGCTCTCGTGAAGAGCTGGAGGCAGCTAAAGCCGAGAGGCGGTGGTATGAGGAGGCAGCACGGAAGCGTGGCTGGAAGCCAGAGAGGCAGTGTGGCGGGCTAAAGGGGAGTGTGGCGAAGTCAGGTAGGAGAACTGCGCCAACTTCCCGTGCTTACCGTGGAGAGCGAGAGTACGGGCAGACACCGTGTTATGCGGGAGAGCGCACAGTGTCTCCTGTACGTGTGCATAACCCGGTGCGGTACATCCCAGCTCCACGTATCGGCGGGGCTAGAGTGGGCATCGAGCCAGGTGCCATGAAGCCGACTCAACGCATCTGGTCTCCAGTGCGTCTCCTCGGGCCGGTGTACATGGCACCAGCCTTACGCATGGTGTCCCCGGTTCGCCAGCACAGCCTGCTGGCGAATGCTCCCCGGAGCCAGGCCAGTGCGGGGAGGTGGAATAGCCCGCACTGGCCTGGCTCCGGGGAGCATTCAACCAGGTAAGGTTGGGCAGGCTCGGTGCTCAAGAGCTCCAGTACGCTTTCACGGTCCGGTCTATCCGGTGCCACTTCCTCGGATCAGCCCAGTACCACCAGTGCCAACACCACGCACCAGGCTTCCTGTGCGTCTCCAGAGTCCAGTACGCCCTGTTCCTCCTCCCCGCACTCGCCCAGTGGTGTGTGTTCCCAGTCCGGTACCACCAGTTCCGGCACCACGCACCAGGCCTACTGTGCGTCTCCAAAGCCCTGTACGCACTGTTTCTTCTCCCCGCACTCGCCCTGAGGTGTGTGCCCTCAGCCCGGTACCACCAGTGCCGGTACCACGCACCAGGCTAATAGTGCGCCTCGAGAGGCCAGTGTGCCCTGTTCCTGCTCCCCGCACTAGCCTTGAGGTGCGTGTCCTTAGCCCGGTACCACCAGTTCCGGCACCACACACCAGGCCTACTGTGCGCCTCAGCAGGTCAGAGACTGCCGTCTGCCCAGCACCGCCTGCGCTGCTCGTCTGCCCAGCGCCGCCTGCGCTGCCCGTCTGCCCAGCGCCGTCAGGAGCTGCCAGAGCCGCCCGCCAGTCAGGAGCTGCCCGTCTGCCCAGCGCCGCCTGCGCTGCCCGTCTGCCCAGTGCCGTCAGGAGCTGCCAGAGCCGCCCGCCAGTCAGGAGCTGCCCTCCAGTCATGAGCTGCCCTCCAGTCATGAGCTGCCCTCCAGTCCGGAGCTGCCATTCAGTCCGGAGCTGCCATTCAGTCCGGAGCTGCCATTCAGTCCGGAGCTGTCCTTAGTCCGGAGCTGCCCTTCAGTCCGGAGCTACCTCTCAGTCATGAGCTACCTCTCGGTCATGAGCTACCTCTCGGTCATGAGCTACCCCTTGGTCATGAGCTACCCCTCGGTCATGAGCTAGCCCTCGGTCATGAGCTACCCCTCGGTCATGAGCTACCCCTCGGTCATGAGCTACCTCTCGGTCATGAGCTACCTCTCAGTCATGAGCTACCTCTCAGTCATGAGCTGCCCTTCAGTCCGGAGCTGTCCCTCAGTCCGGAGCTGTCCCTCAGTCCGGAGGAGTTTCCTCAGTCATGAGGCGCCCCTCAGTGCAGAGGTGCTCCTCAGTCCAGTGGGGCCCTTTGTTAGGGTTCCTAGGCCAAGGTCGGCGGCGAGGGTCGCCACTCAAAGGACGCTAAGGAGGTGGACAAAGACAATGGTGAAGTGGGGTCCTCGTCCAGCGCCAGAGCCGCCACCGCGGACAGATGCCCACCCAGACCCTCCCCTATAGGTTTAGGTAGTGCGGTTTAGGTAGTCCGCACGTTGGGGTGGGGGGGGGGTGGGTACTGTCACGTTCTGACCATAGTTCTTTTGTGTTTTCCTTGTTTTAGTGTTGGTCAGGACGTGAGCTGGGTGGGCATTCTATGTTCTGTGTTTCTATGTTGGGTTTGTCGTTTGTTATTTTGTATTGTTCACGTTTATCGTCTTTTATTAAACATGTTGAACACGAACTACGCTGCGTCTTGGTCCGATCCCTGCTACACCTCCTCTTTGTCTGAAGAGGAGGAAGGCTGCCGTTACACAGGGCAACTAAGGAGTGGCTCCGTAAGAGGCATCTCAAGGTGCTGGAGTGGCCTAGCCAGTCTCCAGACCTGAACCCAATAGAAAATCTTTAGAGGGTGCTGAAAGTCCGTATTGCCCAGCGACACGCCGAAACCTGAAGGATCTGGAGGTCTGTATGGAGGAGTGGGCCAAAATCCCTGCTGCAGTGTGTGCAAACCTGGTCAAGAACTACAGGAAACGTATGATCTCTGTAATTGCAAACAAAGGTTTCTGTACCAAATATTAAGTTCTGCTTTTCTGATGTATCAAATACTTATGTCATGCAATAAAATGCAAATGAATTACTTACTAATCATACAATGTGATTTTCTGGATTTTTGTTTTAGATTCCGTCTCTCACAGTTGAAGTGTACCTATGATAAAAATGACAGACCTCTACATACTTTGTAAGTAGGAAAACCTGCAAAATCGGCAGTGTTTCAAATACTTGTTCTCCCCACTGTATATATTGCGATCATGTGACAGATCATGTGAAACTTAGACTGCACACAGGTGGACTTTACTTAACGAATTATGTGACTTCTGAGGGTAATTGGTTGCACCAGATCTTATTTTCATAGCAAAGGGGGTGAATACATATGCACGCACCACTTTTCAGTTAAACAAGGTTTTTTTTCATTTCACTTCACAGATTTGGACTATTTTGTGTATGTCCATTACATGTAATCCAAATAAAAATCAATTTAAATTACAGGTTGTAATGCAACAAAATAGGAAAAACGCCAAGAGGGATGAATACTTTTGCAAGGCACTGTACTTGTCCATTTACCAACTGTACCGATTATACTGTACTTGATCATTCTACTGCTGCTACGGGCAACCAGCTCTGCTTCTCTAGCGACCCAGAGAGGAAACCCTCTGAGCATGGGCACAAACAGGGGGGCTTGAGAGGGGGGGGAATGAGGGAGCGAGGGAGAGAGAGTGAGAGAAGGAAAGAGTTGCATGACAAATGAAAGCAAGAGAGAGGGTATGCGTGAGAGAGGGAGAAGGTGGGAGTGAGGGAGTACCATGATAAACAGAAGGAGAGAGAGAGAGGGAGGGAGTAGCATGACGGCGGGATCCTATGCTTGCAAGAGGAAGTGGTGATCCTGCTGTGATGCCGGGCTGCTGGGCTATATTTAGCTTGTTTTGCCATGTAACCGGAATCTGCATGGCAGAGGCATACACGCCCACGCACAGACGCGCATGCAAGCACGCACGGATGCACCCAAACACACACACACACACACAGTCTTCACATAGTCTTGTACAGCTAACTTAATGGGGACACACAATTCAGTCCCATTCAAAATCATATTTTCCCTAACCCTAACCTTAACCCTAACACTAACCTTAGACCAAAAACCTAACCTTAACCCTAACTCTAGCTCTTAACCCTAAAACTAACCCTAGCTCGAACCCTAACCCTTAATGTAATTCTAACCTTAACCCTAAACCCCCTAGAAATAGCATTTGACATTGTGGGTACTCACAAAATGCCCCCAGTTGGTCAAATTTGTGTTTGTTTTTTACACACACACACACACACAGAGAGAGTGAGAGAGAGAGATTTATACACACACTGTCTGTGTTCAGTGCCTAATTGTAACACAGCATCTTTCTCTCTCTCTCTGTGTGTTCAGTGTCTAATTGTAACACAGCATATTTCTTTCTCTCTATCTCTGTGTGTTCAGTGTCTAATAGTAACACAGCATCTCTCTCTCTCTCTCTCTCTCTCTCTCTCTCTCTCTCTCTCAAAGTGTGACATGACAAAGTGATCTCCAGCCTCCAGCCAATTCATCTGATCACTCTTCATAACATTCTGGAGTATATGCAAATTGCCATCATACAAAGTGAGGCAGCAGACTTTGTGAAAATTAAATATTTGTGTCATTCTCAAAACTTTTGGCAACGACTGTATGTAAATCTGCTGTATTTTTGCCCAGGTTTCATATATGTGTCTGTCTTAGTATATTTCTGATTGAATATCTATTGACAGTATTACCAACTCAGAACTCACTAGGGGAGAGTGGGGTAAGTTGAGCCATACTTGTTTCTAGGAAATCATACGCAAAACGAATAATTTGACCAAATATTTAGGACGAGGTCATCATTTCGTGGAGTATGTGAAGGAAGAAACCACATCGGAAAAAGTGTTAAGCAATTTAGGTCCAGAAAACCGATTTTCACCAAGTCAAATGAATGTGTTAGAGGTTTCCCGATGCTTGTATCTAAACCAAAGTAGATAATTTAAAGATTGTTCTATACATCAGTTGGGGCCTCTATAAGCTTCAATATGAGGGCATAAAGCATGAAATGGCATCCTTGTAGTCAAAAGATTTGCCAACGGCCATGGGGTAAGTTGAGCCAATGGTTGAGCCAATGACAAGTTGAGCAAATTGAAGTGCTTTCTTCCCAGGTGTAATGCAAGGCTTATCGCAGGGCCTGGTACATGTTAAAAGCGTTTAAGTACAAAGTGTTTGTTAGGTGTCAAAAGATGCTTAAAGTGATTAAAAAGACAAAATAGCGATTGTGTTTAATTGTATTTGGGAAATAAAGAAAGATGTTGTTTTGAAAAGGTAGTGGTCAATTTTCATTCAGTACATACATTTTGTAGGCCACTTAACTTACCCTGTCCCGTGGCTCAACTTATCCAATATTCTACTTTTTTTGGACAAGCTATGTTTTAAAAACTGTAATGTTTCCAAAAAATTCTAATTATTTCCAGGGATACACAACATCCTGAAATATACAGTGCATTTGGAAAGTATTCAGATCCCTTGACTTTTTCCACATTTTTTTACATTACAGCCTTATTCTAAAATAGATTTGTTTTTTCCCCTCATCAATTTACACACAATACATCATAATGACAAAGCAAAAACAGGTTTAGACATGTTTGCAAATGTATTAAAAAAAAATATATATAAAAAAAAATATCACATTTACATAAGTATTCAGACCCTTTACTCAGTACTTTGTTGAAGCATCTTTGGCAGCGATTACAGCCTCACGTCTTCTTGGGTATGACACTACAAGCTTGGCACACTTTTATTTGGGGAGTTTCTCCCATCTCTCTCTGCAGATCCTCTCAAGCTCGGTCAGGTTGGATGGGGAGCGTCGCTGCACATCTATCTTCAGGTCTCTCCAGAGATGTTAGATTGGGTTCATGTCGAGGCTCTGGCTGGGCAACTCAAGGACATTTAGAGACTTGTCCCAAAGCCACTGCATTGTCTCGGCTGTGTGCTTAGGGTCATTGTCCTGTTGGAAGGTGAACCTTCGCCCCCAGTCTGAGGTCCTGAGTGCTCTGGAGTAGGTTTTCATCAAGCATCTCTCTGTACTTTGCTCTGTTCATCTTTCCCTCGATCCTGACTAGTCTCGCAGTCCCTGCCGCTGGAAAACATCCCCACAGCATGATGCTGCCACCACCATGCTTCACAGTAATGATGGTGCCAGGTTTCCTCCAGGCGTGAAGCTTGGCATTCAGGTCAAAGAGTTCCATCTTGGTTTCATCAGACCAGAGAATCTTGTTTCTCAGGGTCTGAAACTCCTTTAGGTGCCTTTAGACAAACTCCAAGCGGACTGTCATGTGCCTTTTACTGAGGAGTGGCTTCCGTCTGGCCACTCTACCATAAAGGCCTAATTGGTGGAGTGCTGCAGAGATGGTTATCATTCTGGAAGGTTCTCCCATCTCCACAGAGGAATTCTGGAGCTCTGTCAGAGTAACCAGTGGTTTCTTGTTCACCTCCCTGACCAAGGCCCTTCTCCCCCAATTGCTCAGTCTGGCCGGGCGGCCAGATCTAGTAAAGAGTCTTGGTGGTTCCAAACTTCATCCATTTAAGAATGTTGGAGGCCACTGTGTTCTTGGGGACCTCCAATGCTGCTCACATTTTTTGATGCCCTTCCCCAGATCTGTGCCTCGACACAATCCCGTCTCGGCGCCCTACAGACAATTCCTTCGACCTCACGGCTTGGGTTTTGCTCTGACATGCACTGTCAACTCTGGGACCTTAAATAGACAGGTGTGTGCCTTTCCAAATCATGTCCAATCAATTGAATTTACCACAGGTGGACTCCAATCAAGTTGTAGGAGCATCTCAAGGATAGTCAATGGAAACAGGATGCACCTGAGCTCAATTTCGAGTCTCATGGCAAAGGGTCTGAATACTTATGTAATTTCAGTTTTTTATTTGTTTTCGCTTTGTCATTATGGGGTATTGTGTGTAGATCGATGAGGGAAAAAATTATTGAACCAATTCTGGAATAAGGCGGTAACGTAACAAAACGTGGACAAAGTCAAGGGGTCTGAATATTTTTCAAATGCACTGTATGTAGATATCTTTATCAGAAAGAATACTATATTTCCCTTGACAGAGTGATGCTGAATGCAACAAACATTCTCACCTTACCCCACTCTCCCCTACCTTAGGTAGGTGTTGTGAGTTTCAGGTAGATCGTCCATCCTCATGTTATTGTCTGTTCTGCTCTCACATCTCCACAACAACTTTCAAATGCATTGAATAGATTAGCTTTATTTCCAACATACAGTAAAATACATCATAGAACCATTGAAACGTTAAAACATATACAGCACCAGTCGAAAGTTTGGACCCACCTACTAATTCCAAGGTTTTTCTTTATTTCTACAATGTAGAACAATAGTGAAGACATCAAAACTATGAAATAACACACGGAATCATGTATTAACCAACAAAAGTGTTAAACAAATCAAATCCAAACTTTTGAATGGCACTGTACATTTTGAAGAATTGAAAAACAACAATATTTGTGCTAGAAGACAAAGAACATTGTGTGTTACATATTAGTTGATGTTAGCTGTTTATGTACAATGTTAGATTATGAGACAAAAAACTAAGTTAATGGTAATATTAGAAAAGTGATGATTGACTGGCATTCTTATAGAAATAAATAAATAGCACTAAAAGGCACAATTTCAATGTCGATAAATACTTCAAGTAAAAATGACATCTGCAGTGTTAGACAATGAAAGGTAATGATTCACTTTCTAATAGGAAATACAAAAAAATTAAATCTCCTCTTCACTGATTTAAAGCAGATAATTCAGTCAGAGTACAAACAGAGACATTTTCAAAAATTACTTGTATCCAAGACAGTACAGAAAGTAGAAAAAAAATAACAAATGAGAACTGCTTAGAAAAACTATTAACGATTCTACTCTTTTCTACTCTACTGTAATGTATGCATTTTATACTTGGCACTGTAGCCATAAGATAAAAAATTCAATATGAATTTAGTTTCTTATTTATTTTTATGTAACACTTTGAACATTTACATTTGTGGCTAAAACATTGCGAAGCTAAAGCAACGTCTTCTTGATTCTGTTACTATCCTACAGAGCAATCAGTTCTAACTGGGCCTTCCAATACTGCAGAAGAGAGAATAAACACACAGCACCATCTGCTGGTCAAGCACCCTCACTACAACCAAACCACGTTCAATAAACATTGGCGGTGGTTGAAGGAAGGAGCTAGTTACCACACAATGTAACGCTGTTTGAGTTTGAGAAAAGCAGAGCTCTATCAATTCAACATTCAACTCCTCTACAATATCAGTCGGTCTATCTTCTCAGATTCACCCTGCACTCTCTCTCTGGTTGTACGTGGTACATACACTATGGGGACAGATTGTGTGTGTTTAGTTTCTGACCATGAAGTTCATGAGCTTTCTGGCGTCCTGTTTCTGACACATTTCTATGGGCTGGCTTGGCTCCAGTGAGGTGCTGATGAACCAGCCGGGGTACATTGCCGACTCGAAGGTGGTCAGGGAGAAGCCAGTGGTATTCTTGTAGAAGAGGAAGCGAACTGTTTCTTCCTGAGCCCCGATGGTTGTTAACTGGTCCTCACAGCGCTGAGAAAGAGAGAGAGAGAGAGGGAGAGAAAGGGATTAGGATGATGCCGTGAGGTGTGGGTTTGAGTGATACATGTGAGTAAGTGAGTGACTACCTGCATGTGACTGAGTAAGTGAGTGAGTACCTGCATGTGACTGAGTAAGTGAGTGAGTTAGTGAGAGACCAACCTCCAACTGTAGGACAGGAGTTGCGCTGTCTGCCTGCTTGGAGCAGGAGAGGTTCCATTGGTCTATCCCTAAGACAACTGGCAGGGCCTGATTGGTGGTGGTGCTGGCATTACTATACCTGGAGAGGTTGAACCTCGCTGAGAATGAGAGAGAAAGAGTTAAAGGGCATCTTCACTATTTTTGTCATTTTTTAACGTTCATCTAGGATGTTGCCGATTTTGGTAAAGGCTGCCAAAAACAAAGCTTGCGGTGTAGTTTGGCAGTTAGCCTACCTCTCCCGTTGTTGCCTCCCCGGATTGTGACGGCCTTCAGCTCCATGGTTCTGTTGCAGTACACCAGGCTCTTCTGGTGATGGTCACACAGGCTATACTGCTCGGGGTTGCCAATCTGCTTGAAGGTCCCCTTTTCCTTTTTGGTCACCGTTCCCATTGGCTCCTGGATCGGGACCATCACACACTCTACACAGAGGAGGAGGGAGGGGGCAGTGGAGGGGGGAAACAGAAGGTGGGGGGGGGGGGGGGGTGGGGGGTGGAGACACAGGGCAAGGACCGTCAATCAAATGAATTGTTTAGGGAACTGGGCCTAAAATAACTGAAAAGCAATACAGTATAATCAAAGAACATTGAGTCCAAGGTTAGGGGTAAATTTCATTCATATGAGGAAAATGTGGAAATTGAATTTCAGTTCATTTACATTTAAGTCATTTAGCAGACGCTCTTATCCAGAGCGACTTACAAGTACATACATTCATACTTTATTTTGTTTTTGTACTGTCCCCCCGTGGGAATCGAACCCACAACCCTGGCGTTGCAAGCGCCATGCTCTACCAACTGAGCCACACGGGACCTTAGTTTAGTTCCAGAATTGACATGAAACGGCACGGCAGCCTAGGTACCTTCCACCAGGTTATCCAGGATGATGCTGCAAAACTGCTCTTCGGTGCACTCCACGTCTAGGGAAGTGTGTGTGGAGTCGGACTTCCGGAAGGGGTTTTTCATTCTATGCAGCGCAATCACCAGGTGAGCCACCTGTCTCATGCCTCCCCGATGCTGTAGGATAACCTCCAAGTCGAGGCTCAGGTCCGCGTGCAGCCCACAGCGCTCCGTCTCTGGTCCACTCTACACACATACAAGTCATCAGAAATGAGAGTCCATGTAGAAGGGTGAAAAAAAAATCACTACGATTTTTTTCCTGTTGAACATGCCACCACTTAAGGCAATTTAATATCAAAGAGTACCTTATTGGTCCTCCTTGTGTAAAAACTAGAGGTCAACCTTATTTTCATTGACGGCCTAGGAACGTTCTGCCTCGTTCAGGAGCAGAACGACAGATTTTTAACCTTGTCAGCTCGGGGGATCCAATCTTGCAACCTTACAGTTAACTAGTCCAATGCTCTAACACCTGATTACATTGCACTCCACGAAGAGCCTGCCTGTTAGCGAATGCAGTAAGCTAAGGTAAGTTGCTAGCTAGCATTAAACGTATCTTATAAAAAAACAATCAATCAATGACTGTCATTGCTCCAATGTGTACTTAACCATAAACATCAATGCCTTTCTTAAAATCAGTACACAAGTATATATTTTTTAAACCTGCATATTTAGCTAAAAGAAATCCAGGTTAGCAGGCAATATTAACCAGGTGAAATTGTGTCATTTCTCTTGCGTTCATTGTACGCAGAGTCAGGGTATATGCAACAGTTTGGGCCGCCTGGCTCAATGCGAACTAATTTGCCAGAATTTCACGTAATTATGACAACATTAAAGGTTGTGCAATGTAACAGGAATATTTAGACTCATGGATGCCACCCTTTAGATAAAATACGGAACGGAATAAACGTTTTTTTCTCGAGGTGATAGTTTCCGGATTAGTCAAAGGTATATGGTTTAGAGAGAAATAGTCGACGCGTTATAATTCCTGTAATAACTTGCGGCTGAATTTGAAAGGGGTTCCTTCGTTATTTTACCGTTCATGTCTTCCATAGAGAATGTCTTGATCTACTTCAAATAAGGTCTGTGTTTCGTGCAGGCTTAAACCGCCTCAACATTTTGATACCCGTGTAAATCTCACTAGGATAAGGTAACGTTTGTCAACATATTTTCATAAATCCACTCTACAATTTTTTTTATCTTCGCTTATATTGATCAGAGTTACCTTGTCCTATGGATATCTACACAGTTATAAAATTGGCACGGTGATGTAAGCCTACACGAAACACAGACCTTATTTTAAGTGAATCTAAAAATATCCTATGGAATAAATGAAGGAACCGCTTTTCAGATTTTGCTAGAAGGTGGCATGGGAATTATGACTCGCACTTTGGTTGTCAATTCTTACCATGCCCATTATTAAAATAGGATTTTAATCACAGGTAACTTAAACTCTATTTTTATTCAAACAGTTGAGAGTATTTGTCTCCTAAGCAGACTCTTCAGTATCATTGTCACTTCAGAGCTGTGTGCGTGTGTGTGTATTTATGTATTATATTTTAAAATAAGTGTTCATTGTTCATTCAGTATTGTTGCAATTGTCATTCTTACAAAAATGTGTGTGTGTGTATGATATATATATATATATTAAAACATTATTATTATTTTTTTAAATAAATCAGCCGATTAATCGGTATTGGCTTTTTTTTGTCCTCCAATAAATCGGTATCGGCATTGAAAAATCATAATCGGTCGACCTCTAGTAAAAACACACTCAACCCACGTTTGTGATGCTCCGTCTAAAGTCTACAACTGGTGTATCCTAATCCTTGTGGCGCTTGCCATTCTTTTTGATGCAAGGTTAACAAAATGTCTTACCTTCGCATCAGGCGGGCGGTATTCGGTATCAAACTCCATACTCGAATATGAGCTGTAGAGAGAAAACTTAAGATGTTAGCCTAAAATACCATCTTCCTATTCAAACTCAGATAAACAAGCTAATTTTTGTATAGGAGGTGGGTCTAACCATTTCTAAAAACTTTTTTTTTTAAATAACTAGACAAACTAGGTTTGTGAAAACTGCATATACACCAGCAAATTGGAAATAGGCAATCTGCCGTTCAAGCAATAACACAGCTGAGGAATGTGGCTGGAGAACTGTAACCACCATCAAATTCATAGACAGGGCTATGGATGCAAGGACTGACATGATATCAAAATTATATATTGAACCATGCGTTGAGGCTATACAGTCTTTGTTTACAATTACATTTTTTTACAAACAATGGAGTAAAACAAGCTATATTCTGGGTTCTGAAGAGGTTAAGACAGTTGAACGAATCTCACGAGGCAGTTATATTCTGCAAGAATCAATGGCTATATATCATTCATTTAAAAGTCCAAACTTGTAGCAATCTCAAATTTCCCTTTTAAGGTAATGATTTATTCGTGACATCTTCAATTAGGATATTTGACTGTAGGCTATATATATTTACCGGAAGGGTAATAAATAAATTCAAACAAAAAACATAGTGTAAGAACGGCAATTGATACAGAATTCCTCAGAAATCAAGTTAGACAACCTACCTCGGCAGAGCGTCAGCTAAATCGAAGTCCATGATTCTGAGAGAAAATGCGAACAAAAATCACTGTCATTTGAGATGACCGTAAAATACTTGAAATGAATTGTATTGTATATTTGAAAATGTATTTGAAAAAGTTAAGTACGTTTTTCTAAATAGCTCACCTTTAGAGAGTATATATGCTGGAAGAGTTGTCTGTCGGACTTGAAGTGTGAAACTGGTGTATAACGTGCCAAGACGCACGCTTTAAATCGGCTGTTTACGAGAGCATCATAACGACCGCAAGCGACTGCGGAATGACTGATCTAAAAATCACCTTGAATGATAAATAAAGCCTCGTTCTAATTTGTAGATCAGTCAGTCATTCAAAATGTCACCCATGATACATTGCGGGGTTGATCCTCTCGAACACGGCCATAGACTACCTGTGTCTAGAACAGACGAAACTCCCGCACTTCCGCTGAACGCGGTCGAAAAAGTAAACGCACTTTCCAGAGTTTCATCCAAGCTGCCAGGGTTCCGGTCTCGAAGCACGATTTCGACTTTTCGTACAGTCTTACTTCCGTACTGCATTTTAACTGACGTTCGGCCCAGAAAGACAAATTCCACAGATTGCCACATAAAGATATCAGATTTGAAATCTCCTAAGAAAACACTTTAGTCATCACCTTTGTGCACAAAACATCCAATGAATTGTACAAATAATTGTCAATAACACGTTTCCATCTACAGTTTTTATGTGAGTAAAATCATACTCTATAAAAATAAATAAATGCAGTCAGATCTTTTTGTGTGAGTAAAATTCATTATGCGAGAAATGGAGGTGGAAATGCCTTTATGCTCAAATATTGATATAATAACCAACAGATCTAAGTAATCTTGGAGTCACGGTGTGTGGTCCTCCCACTACGACTTGGGAAACCATGCAGTTTATTAGGCTAGAGATTGACATGTACATTTTAGTCATTTAGCAAATGCTCTTATCCAGAGCAATTAGGGTTAAGTGCCTTGCTTAAGGGCACATCAACATATTTTCCCCCTCGTCAACAAGGAGATTTGAACCAGTGACCTTTTGGTTACTGGCCCCATGCGTTTAACCGCTAGGCTACCTAGGCCAGTTGAGAACAAGTAATCATTTACAACTGCGACCTGGCCAAGATAAAGCAAAGTAGTGTGACAAAAACAACACAGAGTTACACATGACCAAACATACAGTCAATAACACAATAGAAAAATATATGTACAGTTGAAGTCGGAAGTTTACATACACTTAGGTTGGAGTCATTAAAACCCGTTTTTCAACCACTCCACAAATTTCTTGTTAACAAACTATAGTTTTGGCAAGTCGGTTAGGACATCTACTTTGTGCATGACACAAGTCATTTTTCTAACAATTGTTTACAGAGATTATTTCACATATAATTCACTGTGTCACAATTCCAGTGGGTCAGAAGTTTACATACACTAAGTTGACTGTGCCTCTAAACAGCTTGGAAAATTCCATAAAATGATCTCATGGCTTTAGAAGCTTCTGATAGGCTAATTGACATCATATGAGTCAATTGGAGGTGTACCTGTGGATGTATTTCAAGGCCTACCTTCAAACTCAGTGCCTCTTTGCTTGACATCATGGGAAAATCAAAAGAAATCAGCCAAGACCTCAGAAAAAAAATTGTAGACCTCCACAAGTCTGGTTCATCCTTGGGACCAATTACCAAATGCCTGAAGGTACCACGTTCATCTGTACAAACAACAGTAAGCAAGTATAAACACCATGGGACCACGCAGCTGTCATACCGCTCAGGAAGGAGGCGCATTCTGTCTCTGTGAGATGAATGTACTTTGGTGCGAAAAGTGCTAATTAACCCCAAAACAACAGCAAAGGACCTTGTGAAGATGCTGGAGGAAACAGGTATAAAAGTATCTATATCCACAGTAAAACGACAAATCCTGAAAGGCCGCTCAGCAAGGAGGAAGCCACTGCTCCAAAACCGCCATAAAAAAGCCAGACTACGGTTTGCAGCTGCATGTGGGGACAAAGATCATATATCTCAAGACATCAGTCAGGAAGTTAAAGCTTGGTCGCAAAATGGGTCTTCCAAATGGACAATGACCCCAAGCATACTTCCAAAGTTGTGGTGAAATGGCTTAAGGACAACAAAGTCAAGGTATTGAGGTGGCAATCACAAAGCCCTGACCTCAATCCTATAGAAAATGTGTAGGCAGAACTGAAAAAGCGTGTGCGAGCAAGAAGGCCTACAAAACTGACTCAGTTACACCAGCTCTGTCAGGAGGAATGGGCCAAAATTCACCCAACTTATTGTGGGAAGCTTGTGGAAGGCTACCCGAAACGTTTGACCCAAGTTAAACAATTTGAAGGCAATGCTACCAAATACTAATTGAGTGTGTGTCAACTTCTGACCCACTCGGAATGTGATGAAAGAAATAAAAACTGAAATAAATAATTCTCTACTATTATTCTGACATTTCACGTTCTTAAAATAAAGTGGTGATCCCAACTGACCTAAGACAGGACTTTTTTACAAGGATTAAATGTCAGCAATTGTGAAAAATATAGTTTAAATGTATTTGGCTAAGGTGTATGTAAACTTCCGACTTCAACTGTACAGTGTGTGCAAATGTAGAAGAGTAGGGAGGTAGGCAATAAATAGGCCATAGAGGTGAAATAATTACAGAGGGAGGGAGATATAAGACACCAGCTTCAGTGATTTTTGCATTTCGTTCCAGCCATTGGCAGCAGAGAACTGGAAGGAAAGGCGGCCAAAGGAAGTATTGGCTTTGGGGATGATCAGTGAAATATACCTGCTGGAGCGTGCTACGGGTCAGATAAAGCGGGGCTTACCTAGCAAAGACTTATAGATGACCTGGAGCCACTGGGTTTGGCGACGAATATGTAGTGAGGGCCAGCCAACGAGAGCATACAGGTTGCAGTGGTGGGTAGTGTATGGGGCTTTGGTGACCAAACGGATGGCACTGTGATAGACTACATCCAGTTTGCTATTTTGTAAATGACATCGCTGAAGTCAAGGATGGGTAGGATAGTCAGTTTTACGAGGGTATGTTTCGCAGCATGAGTGAAGGAGGCTTTGGTTGCGAAATAGGAAGCCGATTCTAGATGTAATTTTGGATTGGAGATGCTTGATGTGAGTCTGGAAGGAGAGTTTACGGTCTAACCAGACACCTAGGTATTTGTAGTTGTCCACATATTCTAGGTCAGAACCGTCCAGAGTAGTGATGCTAGTCGGGCGGGAGGGTGCGGGCAGCAATCGGTTGAAGAGCATGCACTTAGTTTTACTAGCATTTAAAAGCAGTTGGAGGCCATGGAAGGAGCGTTGTATGGCGTTGAAGCTCGATTGGAGGTTTGTTAGCACAATGTCCAAAGAAGGGTCAGATGTATACAGAATGATGTTGTCTACGTAGAGGTGGATCAGAGAATCACCAGCAGCAAGAGCGACATCAATGATATATACAGAGAAAAGAGTCGGCCCGAGAATTGAACCCTGTGGAACCCCCATAGAGACTGCCAGAGGTCCGGACAACAGGCTCTCCAATTTGACACACTGAACTCTATCTGAGAAATCGTTGGTGAACCAGGCGAGGCAGTCATTTGAGAAGCCAAGGCTATTGAGTCTGCCGATAAGAATGCAGTGATTGACAGAGTCGAAAGCCTTGGCCAGGTTGATGAAGACGGCTGCGCAGTACTGTCTTTTATCAATGGCGGTTATGATATTGTTTGGGACCTTGAGCGTGGCTGTGGTGCACCCATGACCAGCTCGGAAACCAGATTGCATAGTGGAGAAGGTACGGTGGGATTCAAAATGGTCGGTGATCTGTTTATTAACTTGGCTTTTGAAGATTATAGAAAGGCAGGGCAGGATGGATATAGGTCTATAACAGTTTGGGTCTAGAGTGTCTCCCCCTTTGAAGAGGGGGATGACCGCGGCAGCTTTCCAATCTTTGGAGATCTCAGACGATACGAAAGAGAGGTTGAATAGGCTAGTAATAGGGGTTGCAACAATTTTGGCAGATAATTTTAGAAAGAGAGGGTCCAGATTGTCTAGCCAGGCTGATTTGTAGGGATCCAGATTTTGCAGCTCTTTCAGAACATCAGCTATCTGGATTTGGGTGAAGGAGATGCGGGGGCAGCTTGGGAAAGTTGCTGCAGAGCTGTTGGCCGGGGTAGGGGTAGCCAGGTGGAAAGCATGGCCAGCC
This sequence comes from Salvelinus fontinalis, assembly GCF_029448725.1. NCBI lineage: Eukaryota > Metazoa > Chordata > Actinopteri > Salmoniformes > Salmonidae > Salvelinus > Salvelinus fontinalis. Next base: position 15,304,986 of record NC_074674.1, read on the forward strand.
GTAGAAAAATGCTTTTTGAAATTTTCGATTATCATAGATTTATCGGTGGTGACAGTGTTTCCTAGCCTCAGTGCAGTGGGCAGCTGGCAGGAGGTGCTCTCATTCTCCATGGACTTTACAGTGTCCCAAAACGTTTTGGAATTAGTGCTACAGGAAACAAATTTCTGTTTGAAAAAGCTAGCCTTAGCTGGCTTAACTGACTGAGTATATTGGTTCCTGACTTCCCTGAAAAGTTGCATATCATGGGGGCTATTCGATGCTAATGCAGAAAGCCACAGGACGTTTTTGTGCTGGTCAAGGGCAGTCAAGTCTGGGGTGAATCAAGAGCTATATCTGTTCTTAGTTCTACATGTTTTGAACGGGGCATGCTTATTTAAGATGGTGAGGAAATAACTTTTGAAGAGCAACCAAGCATCCTCTACTGATGGGATGAGGTCAATATCCTTCCAGGATACCCGGGCCAGGTCGATTAGAAAGGCCTGATCGCTGAAGTGTTTTAGGGAGCGTTTGACAGTGACAGTGGTGTAAAACAAATTCTTATGGAATGTAGGCCTTTTTTGAACACCACACATTGGCTGCTACTGTATGTTGAATGATAGAACAGCTATTTCCATGTTAACATGTTTTGGGATACATTTTCTCCATAGTTGTTGATGGTAGGCCACTCTGGTAGGCCTACATTATGATCAAATAGCCACAGTAGCCTACTTGACCACTGTTAAAACTAACTTAAAGCCGGTACAGCCTCAGTGTTCACAGTAAATGCACGCCGGAAGTTGCACAGAATTTTCACAACGTTCAAGTTAGCTCTCAGCAGACCTGAAATTTGCTCAGTGATGAAAAGAATTAGAGGGAACATTATGACCAACAGATGCATATCTGTATTCCAGTCATATGAAATCCATAGATTAGGACCTAATTAATTTACTTCAATTGGCTGATTTCCTCATATGAACTGTAAACTCAGTAAACTCTTTGAAATTGTTGCATGTTGCGTTTATATTTTTGTTCAGTATACTTCCCGCGGCTATTGCCTTATAAGTCTTTCTTTAGTTGATAAAGATCACAGCTTAATTAATATAATAATAATATTATTAGGTCATTGTCATTAGACCTATACTGTAATTATAGGTTTTATTTCCTACACAGCACAGTTCAAAAGTGGTTGAAGTCCAAAAATAGCCTATGCATTGCGTATAAGAGCATTATTGCACTGCATTTAAATTCCTCTTAAATTTTTGTGCTCATTTGTACTTTCTATCCTGCACAGGCCTGCTAATAGCACAATATGATTATTTTAAATTTTGTCATTATACTCTAGCCCACATGGATTCAGTTTGTGGGTTATATTTTATCATGCAGCTAATTATTTTGAGAGAGCAGGACTGGTACATTTGAATACCTTTAATACAGCGTGTATATTTGTAACCTACAAAGCTGAGGAGAGCACATGATAGGCATTATACCTCCCCTCCCCTCCTGTGTTCACTGTGGTCACCAGCCATACCTAGAGCCTCCTAACAGGAACTCCATATATGGGCATAGAGCCATGGCACAGCCACCTCACACACCTGCATATAACATAGAGTGGCTACAGATCCGAATTCTCTGGAACTCTCTTCCTGACAGCTAAAAGTCAGAAGCTTCTGCACATGTGCAGGATTCTCTACTTCACGCACAGTCTCTGCTCTACTTGTTCAACTGCTCAGAGAACAGGCTACTCTGGTGAATGGTTGTCACATAATGATGACAGAACCAAAAATAATAGCATAGTATAAAGTAGCATACTATAATGTTACTGTAAGACAAAAAACACCACCTTATTTCTTATGAGATTCTAGGATGGCTGGGGGACAGCAGGGCCAGTATAACCACGGCTGGGGGACAGCAGGGCCAGTACAACCACGGCTGGGGGACAGCAGGCCCAGCACAACCACGGCTGGGGGACAGCAGGGCCAGTACAACCACGGCTGGGGGACAGCAGGGCCAGTACAACCACGGCTGGGGGACAGCAGGGCCAGTACAACTACGGCTGGGGGACATCAGGGCCAGTACAACCACGGCTGGGGGACAGCAGGGCCAGTACAACCACGGCTGGGGGACAGCAGGGCCAGTACAACCACGGCTGGGGGTCAGCCCTGCCAGCAGGTTCATCGCAACCTCCGTCCACCACTTGGAGATGATCGCCCTATGGGACTCCCAATCGCGGCCGGTTGTGATACAGCCTGGATTCGAACCAATGTGTCTGTAGTGATGCCTCTAGTACTGAGATGCAGTGCCTTAAATCGCTGCGCCACTTGGGAGTGGTGGTGGTGTAAAGTGGTGGTGTACTCAAGTAAAATTACTTTAAAGTACGACTTAAGTTATTTTTTGGTGTATCTGTATTTTACTTTACTTTTGATATTTTTAAGAACTTTTACTTTTATTTCACTACATTCCTGAAGAAAATCATGACGCCAAAAGTACTCATTGCATTTTGAATTCTTTAAGCTGTCTGTTTAAACTTCGAGCACACAGCTCAGACACCCATGCATACAACACAAGACATGCCACCAGAGGTCTCTTCACAATCCCAAAGTCCAGAACAGACTATGTGAGGCGCACAGTACTACATCAATCAAATAAAATGTTATTGGTCACATACACAAATTTAGCAGATGTTATTGCGGGTGTAGCGAAATGCTTGTGTTCCTAGCTCCAACAGTGCAGTAATATCTAATAATACACCACAATACACACAAACCTAAAGTAAAAGAATGGAGGTAATAAATATATAAATATTAGGACAAACGATGTCAGAGTGGCATTGACAAAAATACAGTAGAATATAGACAGTATACAGTATACAGTATATACATATGAAATGAGTAAAAATGTATGTAAACATCATTAAACATCATTACATCAAACATCAAACAACATCAAACATCATTAGGTGAATGCACCAATTTGTAAGTCACTCTGGATAAGAGCGTCTGCTAAATGACTTAAATGTAAATCTAAAATTAAAGTGACTAGTGTTCCATTATTAAAGTGATTAATGATTCCATGTCTATGTCTATAGGGCAGTAGCCTCTAAGGTGCAGGGATGAGTAACCGGGTGGTAGCCGGATAGTGATGGCTATTAAACAGTCTGATGGCCTTGAGATTGAAAAACATCTTCTGTCTCTCAGTCCCAGCTTTGATGCACCTGTACTGACCTCGCCTTCTGGATGGTAGCAGGGTGAACATGCCGTTGCTCGAGTGGTTGATGTCCTTGATGATCTTTTCGGCCTTCCTGTTACATGGGGTGCTTTAGGTGTCCTGGAGGGCAGGCAGTGCGCCCCCGGTGATGCCCAGGGTCTGAACCCTGCCCAGTGCAACTGGGTCCTGGACTTCCTGACTGGCTGCCCCCAGGTGGTGACGGTAATAAACAGCACCTTTACTTCGCTGATTCTCAACACAGGTGCCCTACAAGGGTACGTGCTCAGCCCCCTCCTGTACTCCATGTTCACCCATGATTGCGTGGCCACGCATGCCTCCAACAGTGCCCAACCTCACTAATGCTCTTGTGGCTGAATGGAAGCAAATCCCCTCAGCAATGTTCCAACATCAGGTGAAAAGCCTTCCCAGAAGAGTGGAGGCTGTTATATCAGCAAAGGGGGACCAACTCCATTTTAATCATTTTGGAATGAGATGTTTGACGAGCAGGTGTCCACACAAGTTCTTGAAGTGTTCCAGATTGACTGACATTCATGTCTTAAAGTAATGATGGACTGTCGTTTCTCTTTGCTTATTTGAGCGGTTCTTACCATAATATGGACTTTTTGTCTTTTACCAAATAGGGATATCTTCTGTATACCACCCCTACTTTGTCACAACACAACTGACTGGCTCAAACGCATTAAGGAAAGAAATTCCACAAATGAACATTTAACAAGGCATACCTGTTAATTGAAATGCATTCCAGGTGACTACCTCATGAAGCTGATTGAGAGAATGTCAAGAGTGTGCAAAGCTGTCTGTCACGTTCTGACCCTAGTTCTTGTGTTAGTTCTTTGTTTTAGTTGGTCAGGACGTGAGTTGGGTGGGTATTCTATGTTTTGTGTTTCTATGCTGGGTTTCTCGTTTGGCCTGATATGGTTCTCAATCAGAGGCAGGTGTTAGTCATTGTCTCTGATTGGGAACCATATTTAGGTAGCCTGTTTTGTCATTGTGGGTGGTGGGTGATTGTCTATGTTAGTTGATGTTGCATGTCTGCACTCGGTTTCATTAGCGTCACGGTCGTTTGTTATTTTGTTTAGCTTTGTATAGTTTGTTTAAGTGTTCTTCGTTTAATAAATAGAAGAATGGATTCACATCACGCTGCGTTTTGGTCCTCCTCTCTTTCTCCCAAAGAAGATCGTGACACTGTCCATCAAGGCATAGGGTGGCTACTGTGAAGAATCTCAATATAAAATATATTTTGATTTGTTTAACAGTTTTTTGGTTACTACATGATTCCATATGTATTATTTCATAGTTTTGATGTCTTCACTATTGTTCCACAATGTAGAAAATAGTAAAAAGAAATAAAAACCCTGGAATGAGTAGGTGTATCCAAACTTTTGACTGGTACTGTACTTTTGGTCATCTAGTGTATGTGGCCTAAGAAACAAGGTTCATGAAGTCAATAACTTGCTAGTAACAGATGACATTCATATTCTGACTATCTCTGAAACTCACTTAGATAATACCTTTGATGATACAGTGGTAGCAATACATGGTTATAACATCTACAGAAAAGACAGAAATGCCAATGGAGGCCGTGTTGCGGTCTATATACAGAGCCACATTCCTGTAAAGCTTAGAGAGGATCTCATGTCAAAACTGTTAAAGTAATATGGCTACAGGTTCATTTGCCTCACCTAAAGACCATTCTTGTGGGAAGCTGCTGTAGACCACCAAAGTCTAACAGTCAGTATCTGGATATATGTGTGAAATGCTTGATAGTGTATGTGATATCAACAGAGGTATATTTTCTGGGAGATTTCAATATTGACTGGCTTTCATCAAGCAGCCCACTCAAGAAAAAGCTTCCAACTGTAACCAGTGCCTGCGACCTGGTTCAGGTTATCAGTCAACCTACCAGGGTATTTACCAACAGCACAGGAATTAAATCATCAACATGTATTGATAACATCTTTACTAATGCTGCAGAAATCTGCTTTAAAGCTGTTTCTATATCCGCCGTATGCAGGGATCACAATATAGTAGTCATATCTAGGAAAACCAAAGTTCCAAAAGCTAGGCCTAATATAGTGTATTAGAGGTCACACAAAACGTTTTGTAGTGATTCCTATGTTGATGATGTAAAGAATATTTGCTGGTGTGTAATGAGGAGCAACCTGACGCTGCACTTGACATATTTATGAAATTGCTTATTCGAGTTACTAATAAGCATGCACCCATTAAGAAAATGACTGTAAAAACTGTTAAATCCCCATGGATTGATGAGCAATTGAATAATTGCATGATTATTGGCAAATGAGTCTTGCTGCACAACCAACTGGAAAACGTACTGCAAATTGAGAAATCATGTGACTAAACAGAATAAAAAGATTTAGAAAATATACTATGAAACAAATATAAATTATATAAATAATGATAGTAAAAGCTGTAGCACTTTGATCATGTATTGTACTTTAATGCCTTGTTGCAAACAGGATGCAATATTTTCATTCTGTACAGGCTTCCTTCTTTTCACACTGTCAATTAGGTTAGCATTGTGGAGCAACTACAGTGTTGTTGATCCATCCTACGTTTTCTCCTATCACAGCCATTAAACTCTGTAACTGTTTTAATGTCACCATTGGCCTAATGGTGAAATCCCTGATTGATTTCCTTCCTCTCCGGCAACTGAGTTAGGAAGAACACCTTAGTAGTGACTGGGTGTATTGATCCACCATCCAAAGTGTTATTAATACCTTCACCATGCTAAAATGCATGTTCAATGTCTGCTTTTTAATTTTGACCCGTGTACCCGTAGGTGCCCTTCTTTGCGACGCGTTGGAAAGCCTCCCTGGTCTATATAGTTAAATCTGTGTTTGAAATTTACTGCTCGACTGAGGGACCTTACAGATAATGTGTGGGGTACACACATTATCAGTTACACCTGAACTTATTTAGGCTTGCCATAACCAGTGGCGGAAAAAGTATCCAATTGTGATACTTGAGTAAAAGTATAGATGCCTTAATAGAAAATGACTCATGTAAAAGTAAAAGTCACCCAGTAAAATACTACTTGAGTAAAAGTCTAAACGTATTTGGTTCTAAATATACTTAAGTATCAAAAGTAAAAGTATACATAATTTCAAACAAAGCCGATGGCACCATTTTCTTGTTTTTTAATTTACTGATAGCCAGGAGCACACTCCAACATCGTTTATAAATTATGCATTTGTGTTTAGTGAGTTCGCCAGATGTGTCACGTTCCTGATCTGTTTTCTGTTGTTTGGTATGTGTTTAATTGGTCAGGGCGTGAGTTTGGGTGGGTAGTCTATGTTATGTGTTTTCTATGTTGGGTTAATGGGTTGCCTGGTATGGCTCTCAATCAGAGACAGGTGTTTGGCGTTTCCTCTGATTGAGAGTCATATTAAGGTAGGTTGTTCTCACTGTTTGTTTGGTACTGTCTCGTCTCGTTCGTTCTTTCCTGTTCATGCGTGCTTCGTTATATGTAGTTTGCATGTTCAGGTCAGTCTACGTTGTTTGTTTGTTATTTTGTAAATATTCAAGTATAGTTCGTGTCAGTGTTCGTCGTGTCTAATAAATTCATTATGTATTCAACACCCGCTGCGCCTTGGTCCGTTCATACACCACCAGACGAATGTTACAAGATGGCAGTAGGGATGACCACGTGTTCTCTTGATAAGTGATAAGTGAATGAATTGGATCATTGTCCTGTCAGCTAAGCATTCAAAATGTACTTTTGGGTGTCAGGGTAAATGTATGGAGTAAAAAGTACATTATTTTCTCTAGGAATGTAGTGAAGTAAAAGTTGTCAAAAATAGTAAAGTACAGATACCCAATAAAACTACTTAAGTAGTAATTTAAAGAATTTTTACTCCAGTACTGGCGATAACAAAGAGGTTGCATACTTATTGACCCAAGACATTTCAGCTTTCCATTTTTGATTAATTAGTAAAGATTTCGAAAAACCAATTTCCACTTTGACATTATGGGGTAATTTGGATAGGCCAGTGACCAAATCATTGCAATTTAAATCAATTCTAAATTCAGGTTGTAAACAACAAAATGTGGGGAAAAGTCAAAGGGTGTTGTCACGGCCGTTAACAGAAGAGGACCAAGGTGCAGCGTGTTAAACGTACATTTTGTCATTATTTGATAAAAAGTACGCCGAACCAAACAACAAACACTACAGAAACAAACCGTGAAGCTACAGGCTATGTGCCCTAAACAAAAGTCAACTTCCCACAAAGATAGGTGGGAAAAAAGGGTACCTAAGTATGGTTCCCAATCAGAGACAACGATAGACAGCTGTCCCTGATTGAGAACCATACCCGGCCAAAACATAGAAATAGAAAATTATAGAAACACAAAACATATGTAACGGATGTGAAATGGCTAGCTAGTTAGCGGGTACGCGCTAGTAGCATTTCAATCAGTTACGTCACTTGCTCTGAGACTTAAGTAGGGTTTCCCCTTGCTCTGCAAGGGCCGCGGCCTTTGTGGAGCGATGGGTAACGATGCTTCGTGGGCAACCGTTGTTGATGTGTGCAGAAGGTCCCTGGTTCGCGCCCGTGTCGGGGCGAGGGGACGACGTAAAGTTATACTGTTACACATAGAATGCCCACCCCAACTCACACCCTGACCAAACCAGAATAGAGACATAAAAAGGATCTCTGAGGTCAGGGCGTGACAGTACCCCCCCCCCCCCCCCCCAAAGGTGCGGACTCCGGCCGCAAAACCTAAACCTATAGGTGAGGGTCTGGGTGGGCATCTATCCGCGGCGGCGGATCAGGTGCGGGACGCAGACCCCGCTCCAGCGCTGGCTCACCCCACTTTGATGGCACCTCTGGTGCGGGGACCCTCGCGGCCGTCCCCGGACTGGGGACCATCGTTGCGGGCCCCGTACTGAGCACCCTCGTTGCGGGCCCCGGACTGAGCACCGTCGTTGCTGGAGGCTCCGGACTGAGGTCTAAGGTCAGGGCGTGACAGGTGTGAGTACTTTCTGAAGGCACTGTAGATGTTCATTGTTTCTTTTGAGAAAAAAAATTGATTTACAAAGGAATAGTTTCACCATATTAAAATGTGAGTTCAGTCACATGGCAGGGTTGACCTTAAAATGAGGGACAGACGTAAATTAATAGCTAATCAGAAAAATATTATAATCTTCAGAAATCACTTTTAGTCCAGCGGATAGGTTAAATAATTGTCCCATTTTATGCCTGTAATGATTTTACCCCATTTTCTTCTAACAGGAAATCCAAATGAAATCCTGTTTGACTGACATACTTCCCAGACTGCCTGTAATCTTTCAAATGTTCCTTAAAGTATTTTGTAATATTGTACCAAGTTCGACACTTGTACCATAAAGTGGAACAATCTCAAGCATATTTGGTTCTTATCAACTGGATTATTTGTCAAAGCAACAAAACAAGTAGGGCTTTTACAATGATGGGGAAACCTTGAGGTTAAAATGCATAGTAGAGATGTGAAGAGGAAGGTGAGGTGTGAAAATCAGATGGCAAAAGAAAAAGGGTAAATACCCACATCCAACCTGTTCAGCTACTTTCTGATGCAATACTGAGAGAGAGAGTACGTGTGTGTGTGTGTGTGTGTGTGTGTGTGTGTGTGTGTGTGTGTGTGTGTGTGTGTGTGTGTGTGTGTGTGTGTGTGTGTGTGTGTGCTTCTCGCTAATGTCGCTGTATGGGTTATCGTTGGCAGGATGTTGGGGGACGGTTTGGGGGGCTCGGGGCGAGTAAAAACATTACACAGAAGATTGTGGTGAGAAGAGGAAAACTAACTACAACATCAACACACATCTACGAACAACGTAGAAGGATTCTCAATCTTGTGGTTTAGAAACCATACTATTGCAGTTTGGCCTAGATCAGAACTTTCCAACCCTGTTGCTGTACCTCCCTGTAAATTTCCGCTGAAACCCTAATCTGGGACACCTAATTCTAATAATTATCTGGTTGATAAATTGAATCAGGTCAGTTAGAACTGAGGTTGGATCAAAACCTACAAGAGGGTAGATGTCCAGGAACAGGGTTACAGCGCCCTGGACAACAACACAAAAACTCACATGCATGCAAGTACAGTTGAAGTTGGAAGTTTACATACACTTACGTCAGCTAGGAGATTTGAACCAGTGACCTTTTGGTTACTGGCCCCATGCATTTAACCACTAGGCTACCTAGGCCAGTTGAGAACAAGTAATCATTTACAACTGCGACCTGGCCAAGATAAAGCAAAGCAGTGTAACAACAACACACAGATACACATGAACAAACATACAGTCAATAACACAATAGAAAAATCTATGTACAGTTGAAGTCGGAAGTTTACATACACTTAGGTTGGAGTCATTAATACTCGTTTTTCAACCACAGCACAAATGTCTTGTTAACAAACTATAGTTTTGGCAAGTCGGTTAGGACATCTACTTTATGCATGACACAAGTTATTTTTACAACAATTGCTCACAGACCGATTATTTCACTTATAATTCACTGTATCACAATTCCAGTGGGTCAAAAGTTTACATACTCTAAGTTGACTGTGCCCTTAAACAGCTTGGAAAATTCCAGAAAATTATCTCATGGCTTTAGAAGCTTCTGATGGGCTAATGGACATAATTTGAGTCAATTGGAGGTGTACCTGTGGATGTACTTCAAGGCCTACCTTCAAGCTATGTGTCTCTTTGCTTGACATCATGGGAAAAACAAAAGAAATCAGCCAAGACCTCAGAAAAAAAAATTGTAGACCTCCACAAATCTGGTTCATCCTTGGGAGCAATTTCCAAATGCCTGAAGGTACCACGGTCATCTGTACAAACAATAATACGCTAGTATAAACACCATGGGACCACGCAGCCGTCAGAACTCATCACTGTATCCTATATCAACATGTGGGTTGGGTCTCTCTATCTGTGAGGCGAGAGCAACATGCTCTCTTGTTTATTTATAAAGCACTTCTTTTAAAACTACCTCCATATATATCATCATTAATTTCCACAAGATGTACTAATTTTAAAACCAGATCACAGATGTGGATTACATTAGAGACTCCTGCGGTCTCCACAGACTTGGGTAGGACTGCCTTCAGTTCCTTTGCACCTTATTTATGGAACAAACTGCAGATCCAACTTAAGTTAGACACTCTGGTGTCCCTTGCCCATTTTAAAATGTTTATGGAGGATCAATATGATGTTGTCTGTGATTGTTTCTGTTGAATTGTGTATGTTTTGAAATGTTCTTGTCTGTATGTCTAAAACTGTACATGTCAACATGTTTACACAGGGCACAGCCGTAAAAGAGATCCAGGTTTCAGTCTGTTTTCCCTGTTAAAATAAAGATTTAAAAAAATATATACCGCTCTGGAAGGAGACGTGTTCTGTCTCCTAGAGATGAACATACTTTGGTGCAAAAAATGCACATCAATCCCAGAACAACAGCAAAGGACCTTGTGAAGATGCTCGAGGAATCAGGTACAAAAGTATCTATATCCACAGTAAAATGAGTCCTATATCGACATAACCTGAAAGGCCGCTCAGCAAGGAAGAAGCCACTGCTCCAAAACCTCCATAAAAAAGCCAGACTACGGTTTGCAACTGCACATGGGGACAAAGATCGTACTTTTTGGAGAAATGTCCTCTGGTCTGATGAAACAAAAATAGAACTGTTTGGCCATAATGACCATCATTATGTTTGTAGGAAAAGGGGGGAGGCTTGAAAGCCGAAGAACACCATCCCAACCGTGAAGCACGGGGTGGCAGCATCATGTTGTGGGGGTGCTTTGCTGCAGGATGGACTGGTGCACTTCACAAAATAGATGGCATCATGAGGCAGGGAAATTATCTGGATATATTGAAGCAACATCTCAAGACATCAGTCAGGAGGTTAAAGCTTGGCCGCAAAATGGGTCTTCCAAATGTACAATGACCCCAAGTATATCTCCAAAGTTGTGGCAAAATGGCTTAAGGACAACAAAGTCAAGGTATTGAGGTGGCCATCACAAAGCCCTGACCTCAATCCTATAGAAAATGTGTAGGCAGAACTGAAAAAGCGTGTGCGAGCAAGAAGGCCTACAAACCTGACTCAGTTACACCAGCTCTGTCAGGAGGAATGGACCAAAATTCACCCAACTTATTGTGGGAAGCTTGTGGAAGGCTACCCGAAACGTTTGACCCAAGTGAAACAATTTAAAGGCAATGCTACCAAATACTTATTGAGTGTATGTAAACTTCTGACCAACTGGGAATGTGATGAAAGAAATAAAAGCTGAAATAAAAAATTATATTATTATTCTACTACTATTATTCTGATATTTCACATTCTAAAAATAGTCGTGATCCTAACTGACCTAAGACAGGCAATGTTTACTAGGTTTAAATGTCAGGAATTGTGAAAAACTGAGTTTAAATGTATTTGGCTACGGTGTTCCGACTTCAACTGTAGCTTTTAGAAAGTCCTTCATTTAGAAATAGGCTACCCACTATTGATCATAACAAATTATTGTAGTGGATTATTTTTGTGACTCACATTGGAATGATTTACAAGACAAAACTAAGGCCTAGATTCAATCAGATCAAGCGTGAGCAGACACCCACATAGCAGATGTTTTGGCAGAGGTGGAACTGCCCTCAAATCGGTGAGCAGCTGCTCTTGCAGTCATTGTCATGAAGCCACGCCCCACGATAACTTTGCAGAAATTGAAAAATCATTCAACGAAATTAGGATATCTATTATCCTAATCGAGATGTAGATTACATCTCACATTCCAGTGTTTGAACTTGGGATTTCTGTTAATGCGACTCCAATGGCAATGTCCGCTTCAGATGTAGGAGGAGACGCTTGTAGATCTGACAGCTCTAACGCACTTCCACCCTCAACACAAACCGCTACGTAGATGTTGGCTAAATAGCACAAACACAAAGTCAAAATTGACTATCTCATAAAATTGTATGAAAACAAAAATGTGCTTTTTGGTCTTAATTTAAGGTCAGGGTTAAGCATATGGTTATCAGTGTGGTTAAGGTTAGGTTTAAAATCACAAATAGGAGGGGTTTATGACTTTGTGGCAACTAGTGACAACCCTAAATCATTCTGACAATGGTATGCTGATTCAGTTGCCGGTCATTTTGCCATCGAGGAAGAGGATTTGGGAAAATGGTAGTACCCTGCACTTTATTCCCTATGGGCTCACAACAGTGGTTTTGTAACAATGAGAATTAGCCAGTAACTAGTCTCCCTAGGAAGACAGGTTGCCTCCCACATTCCCACATGAACAATGTTGTGCTGTTGGCATAGGTCCTAGATTAGCCAGTAATGGTAAAACGTAAGGTTACAGTGTGTTCTATCAGACCAGAGGTAAGGGGAAAGTAAGGCTGGCTGTGTAACATGTGTGTTTCATCACCTCTGTGGTAGAGGTGTGCGTACTCTTACCACCCAGGGAATTCCACTGACAGGAAAAGTATAGTGCACAGTGTGTGTGTACATGCAGGCCACTACGACATTACACTCCCCCACACCTCCCTCTTATTCCTGTATTGAGGCCAAACCAGCGTGGGACTTTCCTTTTCGTCACCAGAGACACGTGTTGTTCATTGGGTCTTCAACAATACGGTCTGCTTTTTCCCTGAAAACTATTGAACTTATGGAGAACAGCCTCTTGTTTTGAAACTAAAAAGGGAAAAACGGAGATCATTTACAGAAGTGAGAATTACACTGAAAGTGTACTCTACAGTGTAGATGGAGTATCAGTTGCATTGTCTCAAGTCTCGAAACCATGATTGCAGTTGGGCCTACACGCAAACATGTACCGTACACTGACACACAAAATCGGGGGCAACAAAACGTCCCATGCGCTAAGGGGAAGTTAGGCACTTGATCGTGACTCTCAGTTCCATCACATGACACATACAGTGCCTTCAGAAAGTATTCACACACCGTGATAGGAGAAAACTGAAGAGGGATCAACAACATTGATCGACAATACTAACCTAATTGACAAGAAGAAAGCCTGTACAGAGTAACAACATTCCAAAACACGCATCTTGTTTGCAACAAGGCACTAAGTAACACTGCAAAACATGTGGCAAAGCAATTCCCCTTCTATCCTGATTACAAAGTGTTATGTTTGGGGCATCTACAATAGAACACATTACTGAGAGCCACTTTCCATATTTTCAAGCATAGCGGTGGCAGCATCATGTTAGGGGTATGCTTGCAATCGTTAAGGAGTTTTTAATGATAAAAAATAAACAGAAGGGAGATAAGCACAGGCAAAATCCTAGAAGAAAACCTGGTTCAGTCTGCTTTCCACCAGACACTGGGAGATGAATTCACCTTTCAGCAGGACAATAACATAAATCTACACTGGAGTTGCTTACCAAGAAGACAGTGAATGTTCCTGAGTGTCCAAGCTACGGTTTTGACTTAAATATACTAAATCTATGGCAAGACCTGGAAATGGTTGTCTAGCAATGATCAACAACCAATTTGACTTAGCTTGAAGAATTTTGAAAATAATAAAATTGGCAAATGTTGCACAATCCAGGTGTGGAAAGCTCTTAGAGACTTACCCAGAAAGACTCACAGCTGTAATCGGTGCCAAAGGTGCTTCAACAAAGTATTGACTCAGGGATGTAAATACTTACACCACGTAAATTAGTGTTTTCATGTTTTCACTTTGTCATTATGGGAAAATTGTGTGTAGATGCGTGTATTTAATCCATTTTAAATTCAGGCTGTATCACAACAACTGTGGAATAAATAAATACATTTGCATACCGCACCAACAGATCCACAGATGATGCAATCTCTATTGCACTTCACACTGCCCTTTCACACCTGGACAAAAGTAACACCTATGTGAGAATGCTATTCATTGACTACAGCTCAGCGTTCAACACCATAGTGCCCTCAAAGCTCATCACTAAGCTAAGGACCCTGGGACTAAACACCTCCCTCTGCAACTGGATCCTGGACTTCCTGATGGGCCGCGCGCAGGTGGTAAGGGTAGGTAACAACACATCCGCCACGCTGTTCCTCAACACCGGGGCCCCTCAGGGGTGCGTGCTCAGTCCCCTCCTGTACTCCCTGTTCACTCATGACGGCACGGCCAGGCACGACTCCAACACCATCATTAAGTTTGCCGATGACACAACAGTGGTAGGCCTGGCCACTAAAAAACGAGGAGACAGCCTATAGGGAGGAGGTCAGAGACATGACCGTGTGGTGCCAGGACAACAACCTCTCCCTCAACGTGATCAAGACAAAGGAGATGATTGTGGACTACAGGAAAAGGAGGACCTAGCACGCCCTAATTCTCATTGACGGGGTTGTAGTGGAGCAGGTTGAGAGCTTCAAGTTCCTTGGCACCATCACCATTGTCAACATCACCTACAAACTAACATGGTCCATGCACACCAAGACAGTTGTGTGAGGGCACAACAAAACCTATTTCCCCTCAGGAGACTGAAAAGATTTGGCATGGGTCCTCAGATCCCCAAAAGGTTTTACAGCTGCACCATCGAGAGCATACTGACGGGTTGCATCACTGCCTGGTATGGCAACTGCTCGGCCTCCGACCGCAAGGCACTAAAGAGGGTACTGCGTACGGCTCAGTACATCACCGGGCCAAGCTTCCTGCCATCCAGGACCTCTATACCAGGCGGTGTCAGAGGAAGGCCATAAAAATGGTCAAAGACTCCAGCCACCCTAGTCATAGGGTGCTACCGCATGGCAAGCGGTACCGGATCGCCAAGTCTAGGTCCAAGAGGCTTCTAAACAGCTTCTACCCCCAAGCCATAAGACTCCTGAACACCTAATCAAATGGCTACCCAGACTGTTTGCATTTCCCCCCTCCCTTCTTCTACGCTGCTGCTACTCTCTGTTATTATCTATGCATAGTCACTTTAATAACTCTTCCTACATGTACGACATCGGTGCCCCCACACATTGACTATTTACCGGTACCCCCTGTATATAGCCCCGCTATTGTTATTTACTGCTGCTCTTTAATTATTTGTATGCTTATCTCTTACCTTTTTTTTTTAGGTATTTTCCTTAAAACTGCATTGATGGTTAATGGTTTGTAAGCATTTCACTGTAAGGTCTACACCTGTTGATTTGTAGCGAAATGCTTGTGCTTCTAGCTCCGACAGTGCAGTAATATCTAACAAGTAATATCTAACAAATTACACAACATATACCCAAAACACACAAATCTAAGTAGGAATGAATTAAGACTATATACATATGGACAAGCGATGTCAGAGCGGAACGGACTAAGATACAGTAGAATAATATAGAAAACAGGATATACAGTGGGGAGAACAAGTATTTGATACACTGCCGATTTTGCAGGTTTTCCTACTTACAAAGCATGTAGAGGTCTGTAATTTTGATCATGGGTACACTTCAACTGTGAGAGATGGAATCTAAAACAAAAATCCAGAAAATCACATTGTATGATTTTTAAGTAATTAAGATTCCGTCTCTCACAGTTGAAGTGTACCTATGATAAAAATTACAGACCTCTACATGCTTTGTAATGTAGAGGTAATGTAAACCTGCAAAATCGGCAGTGTATCAAATACTTGTTCTCCCCACTGTACATATGAGATGAGTAATGCAAGATATGTAAACATTATTAAGTGAATGAGATACAGTAGAATAGTATAGAAAGCAGTATATACATATGAGATGAGTAATTCCAGATATGTAAACATGATTAAAGTTGCTAGTGTTCCATTCCTTAAAGTGGCAAGTGATTTCTTGTCTATACCAATAGGCAGCAGCCTCTAATGTGCTAGTGATGGTTGTTTAACAGTCTGATGGGCTTGAGATAGAAGCTGTTTTTCAGTCTCTCTGTCCCAGCTTTGATGCACCTGTACTGACCTCGCTTCTGGATGATAGCGGGGTGATCAGGCAGTGGCTCGGGTGGTTGATGTCCTTGATGATCTTTTTGGACTTCCTGTGACATCTGGTGCTGTAGGTGTCCTCGAGAGTGGGTAGTTTGCCCCCGGTAATGCGTTGGGCAGACCGCACCACCCTCTGGAGAGCCTTGCGGTTGCGGGCGGTGCAGTTGCTATACCAGGTGGTGATACAGCCCGACAGGATGCGCTCAATTGTGCATCTGTAAAGGTTTGTGGGGGTTTTAGGTGACAAGCCCAATTTATTTAGCCTCCTGAGTTTGGCTCTGTTGCGGCTTCTTCACCACACTGTCTGTACAGGTGGTCCATTTCAGTTTATCAGTGATGTGTACGCCAAGGAACTTCAAGCTTTCCACCTCCTCCACTGCGGTCCCGTCGATGTAGATAGGGGGGGGTGTACCCTCTGCTGTTTCCTGAAGTCTGAGCACGCACCCTTGTGTTAAGGATCAGCGGAGTGCAGGTGTTGTTTCCTACCTTCACCACCTGTGGGCGGCCCATCAGGAAGTCCAGGACCAAGTTGCACAGGGCGGGGTTCAGACCCAGGGCCTCAAGCTTAATGATGAGCTTGGAGGGTACTCTGGTGTTGAATGCTGAGCTATAGTCAATAAACAGCATTCTTACATAGGTATTCCTCTTGTCCAGATGGGATATGGCAGTGTGCAGAGTGATGGCAATTGCATCATCTAGGGATCTATTTGGCAGGTAAGCAAATTGGAGTGGGTCTAAGGTGGAAGGTAAGGTAGAGGTGATATGATCCTTGACTAGTCTCTCAATGCACTTCATGATGACAGAGGTGAGTGCTACGTTGCAATAGTCATTAAGTTCAATTACCTTTGCCTTCTTGGCTACAGGATCAATGGTGGCCATCTTGCAGCTTGTGGGGACAGCAGACTGTGATAAGGAGTTTGAATATGTCTGTAAACACACCAGCCAGCTGATCTGCGCATGCTCTGAGGACGCGGCTAGGGATGAAGTCTGGGTCGGCAGCCTTACGAGGGTTAACACGTTTAAATGTTTCACTCACGTCGGCCACGGAGAAGGAGAGCCCACAGTCCTTGGTAGCAGGCCATGTCGGTGGCACTGTGTTATCCTCAAAGCGGGCGAAGAAAGTGTTTAGCCTGTCCGGAAGCAAGGCGTTGGTCTCGGCGACGTGGCTGATTTTCCTTTTGTAGTCCATGATTGTCTGTAGTCCCTGTCACATACGTCTCGCAACTCAGCCGTTGAATTGAGACTCCACTTCATCTCTATACTGACGTTTAGCTTCTTGATTGCCGCCTCGCGGAGTGAATAACTACACTGTTTATATTCTGCCATATTACCAGTCGCCTTGCCATGGTTAAATGAGGTGGTTTTCGCTTTCAGTTTCACGGGTTACTTTTCCATTGTTCTTCAACTGCAGTGTATGATAGAACATGTTATATCTTTGAGTCTATACTTTCATACAATGTAAAAAACACAATTTTACATTTTGCTACATAAGACCGAATCGAGGCAGTCGGTCACATACTTGCTGAACAGGCAGTGAAGTTATGTCACACTCCAGGTTTTTCAATCTCTACTTCCTGTTGTCCAGCAATGTTGTAACTTCTTTTTTTCAGATAAGGGGGTGCTCAATCTGCAAGAAAGATCAATCATGGTTTTCAGATTGATTTCCATGACATACAGTGTTTCCCATGACATAAGTATTCACACCCCTTGACTTTTTCCACATTGTGTTGTGTTACAAAGTGAGATTAAAATGGATTTCATTGTAATTTTTGGTCAACGATCTGTAACGTCAAAGTGGAAGAAAAATTCTAACATTTATAAAAACAATTGGAAAAATAAAACACCAATATTTCTTGATTAGATAGGTATTCAACCCCTTGAGACGATACATGACAGAAACACAGCGATTACAGCTGTGAGTCTTTTTGGGCAAGTCTCTAAGAGATTTGGAAGCTGAATTGTACAATATTTGCCCATTATAATTTTTTTATTCTTCAAGCTCTGTCAAGTTGGTTGTTGATCATTACTAGACAGCCATTTTCAAGTATTGCCATAGATTTTCAAGCCAATTTAAGTCAAAACTGTAATTAAGCCACACAGGAACATTCAATGTTGTATTGGTAAGCAATGCCAGTGTAGATTTGGACTTGTGTTTTAAGTTATTGTCATGCTGAAAGGTTAATAAGTCTCCCAGTGTCTGTTGGAAAGAAGTCTGAACCATGTTTTCCTTTAGGATTTTGCCTGTTGTCACACCCTGATCTGTTTCACCTGTCTTGTGCTTGTCTCCACCCCCCACCAGGTGTCTCCCATTTGTCCCCATTATCCCCTGTGTATTTATACCAGTGTTTTCTGTTTGTCTGTTGATGTTCGTCTTGTCCCATCAAGTCTTACCAACCTGTGTTCACGTTTTTTCAAGTCTTTCTAGGCTTACCGGTTCTGACCATTCTGCCTGCCCTGAGCCTGCCTGCTGTTCTGAACCTCATTGACACTGCCCTGGATTACTGATCTCTGCCTGCCCTCAATCTGCCCTGTCTGCTTGTATAAAAACATATTATGAGAACTGTGCCATCCGCCTCCTGTGTCTGCATCTGGGTCATATCCTGAGTCGTGGTAGTACGAACTGGCCATGATTGACCCAGCAGACTCAGACCAGCTCTGCAACACTGTCTCCTCACAAGGAGCCACCATTAGAAGACACAAGGAGTTGCTACAGAACCGTATGAAAGGATTCCACACCGTGACAGAACGCCATGACCAAACCTTACACACCTTACTGGAGCAATTCTGAGAGCTACCTAACAGGCATCAAGCCACAACAGTACCCGCCCAGACTCTCTGTAACCCCGCTACTAGTGGTGCTTCTCCCCTTCCTAACTTGGCTCTCCGAGAACTCCACTTACCTCCTCCGGAGCGCTACACTGGGGATTCTGAAACATGTCAGGTGTTTCTCTCCCAGTGTTCCCTCATCTTTGAGCTGCAGCCCTCTTCGTTTCCTTCGGATTGCTCGAAGATAGCGTATCTTATAACGCTGATGTCTGGGAGGGCACTCGCCTGGGCTACGGAGGTGTGGGACCAACAAACCACTGTGTGCCACAATCTGGAGGCTTTTGTGGCGGTGGTAAGGAAGGTGTTCAATTCTCCGATATCCGGTAGAGAGGTGGCTCGGAAGCTACTGCAACTGCGTCAGGATTCCCGTAGTGTGGCTGACTACGTGGTAGACTTTCGCACATTGGCCGCCGAGAGTGCCTGGAATCTGGAGTCCCTATTTGACACCTTCCTTCATGGATTATTGGAGAGGATTAAAGACTTTCTCGCAGCCCGTGAGCTACCCATGCACCTCGACTCGCTCATGGCCCTGACCATAAGGATTGATGGGCGGCTACGGGAACGCAGGAGGGAGAGGAAGTCTGTTCCTTCGTTTGTCCTCGGTTTTTCCCTCATCTCTGAAGAATCCTGGAAGTCCCCGACGCCTACACTCCCGAAAGAACTGAAGTTATGAGTTCCCTCGGGAATCGAGGACTGTCGACTCGTCTCCTCCAGCGCCCACTCAACTGGGCAAGGCTAGATTATCCCCTGAGGAACTGTTATTGTTAAAGTGACTATTGTTATACTTTGGGACATTACATATCCACCTGTCCAATAAAAATCACAGGCCCATCAGTAGGTACGAGTACACTGGTGGGCAATACAGTGAGTCTCCCATCTGACCTTTACTTGTACTCCTCTCCCATGCTATCCTGGATGACCGGTCTAAATCTCTCCGGGTGCTCCTGGACTCTGGGGCCGATGAGTTTTATGGACACTGCCCTGGAGTCGGAGCTGGGGATCTCCACACAACCCCACTGTATCGACTACCGGGGCCTCAATGACATCACAGTAAAGAACCGTTAACTGCTAACACTCCTCTCCTCGGTGTTCGAGCCTCTCCAAGGGGGCGACTGTATTTTCGAAGTTGGACCTTTGGAACGCCTACCATCTGGTTCGGATACGGGAAGGAGATCAATGGAAAACAGCCTTTAACACCGTTAGCGGGCACTACAAGTATCTGGTGATGCCATTCGGATTGACCAATGCTCCTGCAGTGTTCCAGGCTCTGGTCAATGATGTGCTCCGTGACATGTTGAACCAATTCGTGTTAATTTACCTCGATGACATCTTTGTCTTTTACCGTTCGGTTCAGGAGCATGTCCTCCACGTCCGAGAAGTCCTACAGCTCCTCCTGGAGAACCAGTTGTTTGTCAAAGCTGAGAAGTGTGAATTCCATCGTTCCACTATCTCCTTTCTGGTATGCGTCATCACAGCGGGGAACATTCAGATGGATCCTGACATGGTGAGAGCAGTGGTTGATTAGCCTCAACCCACAACCAGAGTGCAGCTGCAACGTTTTCTGGCATTTGAACATTTCTACAGCTGCTTCATTCGGGACTACAGCACCCTGGCTGTAGTCCCCCCTCTCAGCTCTCACCTCTCCCAAGGTTCTGTTCACATGGTCCCCAGCTGCTGCTCGGTCGTTTTCGGATCTGAAGCATTGGTTCACCGAAATTCATTACTCGATTGAGGGACCTTACAATTATCTGTATGTGTGGGGCAGTTGTTAAAAACTTTTAAAAATCATGTTAACCACTATTATTGAACACAGAATGAGTCCACGTAACTTATTTTGTGATTTGTTAAGCACATTTGTACTCCTGAACGTATTTAGGCTTGCCATAACGAAAGGTTGAATACTTATTGGCTCAAGACATTTCAGCTTTACATTTTCTATTAATTGCGAGAATGTTCCACAAACAAAATTCCACTTTGACATTATGGGGTATTGTGTGTAGATCAGTGACACAAAATCTCAATTTAATCAATATTAAATTCAGGCTGTAACACAACACAATGTGGAAAAAGTAAAGAGGTGTAAATACTTTAAGACACTGTATGTTGTAAGAGTAGATGTGATAATGTGTGGCCTCATTAAAAAAATGATTTTACGCACAGATTTCAATGGCAAAATCTGTTCCAATGGCAAAATCTGTTCCAATCTGGTTAAGCCATTGTTGATTAAGTCATTGTTGACAGACAATCCTTTTTTCACCTCTGACACACTCACTTTACAGAATTCAAAAATGACAATGTTAGTCTTGTCCTTCAATAATTTGGTCAGTTATGCATGGATGTGTAGGTTTAGAATTTGTTGTTGTCATGCCTAAGTTTGCTAATCTTGCCAATGAAAAAATCATTAAAAGTAGTTGCCAATATCAGTGGGTTTTGTGATGAATGAGCCCTCTGATTCAATGAATGATGGAGCCGAGTTTGCCTTTTTGCCAAAAATGTCACTTAAGGTGCTCTAAAGCTTTTCATTATCATTCTTTATATAATTGAAATTTGCTTCTTCTTTTTGTTCAGTTTAGTCATATGATTTCTAAATTTACAGTACGTTTGCCAATCGGCTGTGCAGCCAGACTTATTTGCCATTCCTTTTGCCTCATCCCTCTCAACCATACATTTTTTAAATTCCTCATCAATCCAAGGGGATTTAACCGTTTTTACAGCCATTTCCTTAATGGGTGCGTGCTTATTAGTAACTGGAATGAGTAGTTTCAGAAATGTGTCAAGTGCAGCGTCTGGTTGCTACTCCTCACAGACCAGCAAATATTCTTTACATCTTCTACAAAGAATCACTTCAAAAGTTATTGTATGACCTCTTACACAATATACGAGGCAAAGCTTTTGAAACTTTGGTTTTCATAGATATGGCTGCTATATTATGATCACTACATCCGATGGATTTTGATACTTCTTTTGAGCAGACTTCTGCAGCATTTATAAACATTTAATCAATACATGTGGATGATTGCATTCCTGTGCTGTTTGTAAATGCCCTGGCAGGTTGACTGATAGGCTGAACCAGGTTGCAGGCACTGGTTACAGTTTGGAGCTTTCTTGAGTGGGCAGCTTGATAAAAGTCAATATTTAAGTCACCCAGAAAATATACTTCTCTGTTGATATCACATACATTATCAAGCATTTCACACATATTATCCAGATACTGACTGTTAGCACTTGGTGGTCTATAGCAGCTTCCCACAAAAATGGTCTTTAGGTGAGGCAGGTGAACCTGTAGCCATATTACTTCAGAAGTATTTGACATGAGATCCTGTTACGTTCCCCAGTTTCTGTGTTCTGTTTTGTATTTTAGTGTGTGTGTTTCAGGAGATGGCTTCCTGAAGTACTCCCCAACCAGCTGATTGGTCAACCCCAGGCTAATTGGTGATTGGAGCTGACCCCGCCCCCTCGTCAAGAAGCAGCTGACACTAATCACCATTGCCACCTGAAGATAAAAGCCAGTGTTCTGCCCAAGAGAGTGAAGATTGAGAGAGGAGAGATTTGGAGATTGAGAGAGAGAAAAATTAGATTGTGATATAGTGTGGGTTGTGTGTCAGAAAGTGTGGTTTGTACTGTTGTTGTGAGTGTTTGTGAAATCATTAATAATTACTCTGTTTCGTTTGTTCCCAGGGGGGAAGGAGAAGGCACTTTGGGAGTGCTTAGGCAAGAGGCCCGAGGGCATACATATACCCGTAGTATATTTACTGTCTAGGCACACTAGGTAAGACCTGGGCGGACCACCCCCTGTATTTTGGTTAGGGCACCAGACGGTGCTAAGTTAGGTAAGTTAAGTGGGTAGGCAGGTTAGATAGGAGAGGGGGAACTTTGATATTTACTTTCTTTGCTTTGGTTCCGTCCAGCCCCTTTTCCCCATATTACCGTGTAAGAAAATAAATTCTAGTAAACGGTAAATTCTGCTTTTGTGTCATCCTTACTTGCACCTACAGTCCATACCTCTTGCACTTCAGAGAGTTGAGTTGTAGCAGGAAGTTGCGTTCCCTCTTCTCAGAGGCGTGCGTAACAGATCCTCACTAAGCTTGACAAGAATATGACTGAACATGAACGGCAACACCTCCACCATTGGCATTCCTGTCTCTTCTGAAGATGTTGAAACCATGTATTGCTACCACTGTATAATGAAAAGGTATTATCTAAGTGAATTTTAGAGATAGTCAGTATATGAGTGGTATCTGTTACTAAGACGTTAACGATTTCATGAACCTTGTTTCTTAGGCTACATACAGTGCCTTTGGAAAGTATTCAGACCCCTTGTTTTTTGCAGACTTTGATACATTACAGCCTTATTCTAAAATGGATTAAATAAATACAAATCCTCAGCAAACTACACACAATACCCCATAATAACAAAGTGAAAACAGGTTTATATGTTTTGCAAATTCATAAAAACAGAAAAAAACAATATCTTATTTACATAAGTAGTCAGACCCTTTGCTATGCAACTCGAAATTGAGATCAGGTGCATCCTGTTTTCATTGTTCATCCTTGATTGGAGTACACCTGTGGTAAATTAAATTGATTGCAGATGATTTGAAAAGGCACACACCTGTCAATATAAGGTACCACAGTTGACAGTGTATGTCAGACCAAAAACCAAGCCATGAGGTTGAAGGAAATGTTCCTAGAGCTCAGAGACAGGATTGTGTCAATGCGCAGATCTGGGGAAGAGTACCAAAACATTTCTGCAGCATTGAAGGTCCCCAAGAGCACAGTGCCCTACATCATTCTTAAATGGATGAAGTTCGGAACCACCAAGACTCTATCAGATCTGGTCGCCTGGCCAATCTGAGCAGTTGGGGGAGAAGAGCCTTGGTCAGAGAGGTGACCAAGAACTTGATGGTCACTCTGACAGAGTTCAAGAGTTCCTTTGTGGAGATGGGAAAACCTTCCAGAAGGACAACCATCTCCGCAGCACTCAACCAAACAGGCCTTTATGGTAGAGTGGCCAGACGGAAGCCACTCCTCATGCCAACGGTCAAGCATGGTGGTAGTAGTGTGATGGTTTGGGGATGTTTTGCTGCCTCAGGACCTGGACGACTTGCCATCATTGAAGGAGACATAAATTCTACTCTGTATCAGAGAATTCTACAGGAGAATGTAAGGCCATCCGTTCATGATCTGAAGCAAAAGCGCAAAATCCAATTGAGATGTTGTGGCAGGACCTGACACGAGCAGTTCCTACTCCAAAACACCACAAATGTCTCAGTTCTGCATGGAAGAGTGGGCCAAAATTCCGCCACAGCGATGCGAGACTGATCAACAACTACAGAAAGCGCTTGGTTGCAGACAGTCTTTGCAGCTAAAGGTGGCACAGCCAGTTAACAAATGTAAGGGGGCAATTGGGTGTTTTTCACACAGGGGCATTGGGTGTTGCACAAGTTTGTTTATTAAATGAAATGAAATAAGTATCAGATGTGTTATTTGTTCACTTAGGTTCCCTTGCACTAAAATTGGGTTTTGGTTGAAGATCTGTTAACATTTAGTCAAAATGTATGCAAAAATAGAGAAAATCAGAAAAGGGGGCAAACACTTTCACAGCACTGTATATGTCTATAATTAGTCTATAATGTGATGTGTGTCTAAGTCTGCATCTTTTTTTGAACTAATCTGATCTGAAAACAGTGGGAAAAAATGATCAGAATTGTGCCGCCTATGTAAACGCAGCCTGTGTGTGACCAGATGTTACGTTGCCAGCAGCATACCACCCTGCATACCACTACTGGCTTGCTTCTGAAGCTAAGCAGGGTTGGTCCTGGTCAGGCCCTGGATGGGAGACCAGATGCTGCTGGAAGTGGTGTTGGAGGGCCAGTAAGAGGCACTCTTTCCTCTGGTCTAATAAAATATCCCAGTGCCCCAGGGCAGTGATTGGGGACACTGCCCTGTGTAGGGTGCCGTCTTTCGGATGGGACGTTAAACGGGTGTCCTGACTCTCTGAGGTCATTAAAGATCCCATGGCACTTATCGTAAGAGTAGGGGTGTTAACCCCGGTGTCCTGGCTAAATTCCCAATCTGGCCCTCAAACCATCATGGTCACCTAATAATCCCCAGTTTACAATTGGCTCATTCATCCCCCTCCTCTCCCCTGTAACTATTCCACAGGTCGTTGCTGCAAATGAGAATGTGTTCTCAGTCAACTTACCTGGTAAAATAACGGTAAAATAAATAAAATAAACCTCACCAACTGCTCTCGCAGGTGCGGCATGCTTTTGGCTCCCTCTAGTGTCAACCAGATGTAGGCTACCATACCAAAGACCGCTCTCAGAATAATAATAATAATAATAAACGCACCATAGAGTCCAGAGACATAATTAAGGTTAGGATTGACGGAGGGTTAGCAGATCTAACATCAGTGGCTGCACACTATCTATTACCCTCAAACTCAACTCTGGACCTCAAAGTATGGTTGTATTTTTTGTATTTCCCTCTAATCATGGACTGAGTTAGACCTGGGACACCAGGCAGATGCAATTAATTGTATTTATTTATTTTTATTTAAACGAGGCAAGTCAGTTAAGAACAAATTCTGATTTACAATGATGGCCCACCAGGGAACAGTGGGTTAACTGCCTTGTTCAGGCAGTCAGAACAATAGATTTTGACCTTGTCAGCTCAGGGATTCGATCCAGCAACCTTTCGGTTACTGGCTCAACGCTCTAACCACTAGGCTACCGACCGCCCAGGTAGAACAGGTAGAACATAAAACCAACAGGCTCTGGACCTCATATGGTAAGAGTTGAATACCCCTGATCTATAACGTCCATGTTAGTCAGTTGAACCAAACAGTCCATACACAGTGTAGCGTTTTTGCCACAAGCAGTGTGAACGGACCCTGATAAAGGCGGCCGCATGCTTCCCAACCGAAACAGTTCGGAACCGTTTGTGCATTTGTTATGACAACATTTTTGTTCGTTCTGGTGTTCGGCATAGGACATTATTCCTTAAGTTCAGCCAAAGTTCAGGAGCTGAAGTCTACGCCCCTTCGTCCTTGTCGATTCAGCCCAAAACTCAGTGTGAATTCAACATGGTGAACGACAACTTCAAGCATATCCTGACCGAGGAGGTACAGAAGTACCTTAACCACGACGATTCTAGCCATACATTATATAAAAGACCCAGCATGTAAATGCCAATTCATGGAGGGATATCGCTGAGATGCTGGGGTCTGACACAACCCCTTGTTCGAAAAAGTGGGGTATGGTTCGCAACAAGTTCATCAAGGCCAAGAAAATACACAAGTGGAGATGCCGGTGGAAAGGCTACTCCCAAAATGTTGCTGCTGGCTTGTACGACACGTGAAGCATGGGAAGGATGAGGTATGTTGTTGTATTTTCTATTATGGTCTTCGAAAAGAGTAGCCATGTTTTGCCAACAATAGCTAGCGCTCGCTATTTGGTTGGCTAGTGGCTAGCTAGCCTAGCAGCATACTCCTGCAGAGAAAGCAAGCCTAACCAACTAAACAACTTTTGATCATACATAATTTTGTCAGAGAAATAAAATCATAAGCTTCTCACATTGGTAACACCAAAGTCCACATTTGGTAGCAAGGTCAAAGCTAGTCAAAATGTTCTAAACGTTTCAGCAGAGTGAAGTAGCTAGGCTAGGCCGAGTCAACTCTGCTCAATCGTTTGCAACATTATATAGCCTACTGTAGTCTCGGTTAATGATATTTGATGACGTTCAGTGATTGTTTTGGATGGTTTGGATATATGTACTAGCCCTCTACTTTGATTTTTCAAGGCACAAACAGCAGTGAATGGAAACAGCACCTGGTTTTGTTCTCTGCGCCCCAGCCCCAAGCACTACCGGTACTGACTGGTCATCAGGCCCCCCAGCCCATCTCCCACACTGAGCTGCAGGGAAAAAATAAAAATCATCTCCATGCAGGACCTGGGAAGCTCTATCCTGGGCCCACCAATATCTACTCCACTGGCTTGCTCTTCATTGATCCTACAGAGCAGCAGGAGTGTGAGAAGAGTTGCAGACTCAGCCCTTGACACGTCACTCGCAAAGACATGCAAAGGATTGAAAGAAAAAGCCCCCAGCTTGTACCAGAGGTAAATAAATACAAATAATTTCAGACTCTCCTTTACTCTGATCCTCTTTCCTCTCTTCTGTTGTCATTTTTCCTTCTCTCCTCATCATGAACACTGCTCTCCAGACACTCCTACCCCCCCCCCCCCCCCCCCCCCCCCCACCACTTCTCGCCACCTAAACCCGAAATGAGGGAGTAAAGCTGCTTTCTAACTAGGAAACAAATCAGGTAAAAGAGGCTGGTGAGAGGAGGACATTATCAAACATATGGAAATCACACATTTGACTCGGTTCCATTGATTCTCTTCCAGCATTTACAATGAGCCCATCCTCCTATAGCTCCTCCCACCAGCCTCTTCTGAAATCAGGGTAAAAAAGACAAAAATAAATTGAAAGAGAGATGTATACCAGGTCTGGGTTTATTACTAAGAAACAGCAGATATTGAAAGATTTCAATGCAATGTTCCCTGCAGCCAAAACTCAGCATTCCAGAGAAAAATTGGGAAAGAATCTATACAATCAAAACCTGGAGAGAAGGTAGACCTGGTCTGGCCTTTATCGTCATGGTAACAGTATTATACATATGTACCTGAAAACTGAGATTAAAACTACAAGCTTAAAATCTACATCCTTGATTCATATTCTTTCTTTAAGTATGTATATAATATACAGTTCTCTACATCATCAACAAACAAA
Organism: Salvelinus fontinalis; assembly: GCF_029448725.1. Taxonomy (NCBI): domain Eukaryota; kingdom Metazoa; phylum Chordata; class Actinopteri; order Salmoniformes; family Salmonidae; genus Salvelinus; species Salvelinus fontinalis. The sequence goes on from NC_074674.1 coordinate 15,332,737, forward strand.
ATAATTATCCAGATCAGTATAAGTAGCACAAGTAATGATGACCTTCTTTACAATATACATTCAGTCTTTGATACAATATGAATGGACTTGATACAACAAAATAATATTGTTAAAACAGCTCAACTTTGAATCAAACGGTGAATCACTTAATTAGCATATGTACGTAATTACAGTGCCTTAGGAAAGTATTCAGACCCCTTGACTTTTTCCACGTTGTTACAGCCTTATTCTAAAATGTATTAAGTAGTTTACCCCCCCCCCCCAATCTACACACAATACTCCATAATGACAAAGCAAAGACTGATTAGACATTTTTGCTAATTTATAATTTAAAAAAAAATAATTTACATAAGTATTCAGACCCTTTACTCAGTGCTTTGTTGAAGCACCTTTGGCAGTGATTACGTCGAGTCTTCTTGGGTATGACACTACAAGCTTGTATTTTGGGAGTTTTTCCCATTCTTCTCTGCAGATCCTCTCAAGTTCTGTCAGGTTGGATGGGGAGCATTGCTGCACAGCTATTTTCAGGTCTCCCCAGAGATGTTTGATGGGGTTCAAGTCCGGGTTCTGGCTGGGTCATTCAAGGACGTTGAGACCTGTCCCGAAGCCACTCCTGCATTGTCTTGGCCGTGTGCTTAGGGCCATTGTCCTGTTGGAAGGTGAACCTTCACCCCCAGTGTGAGGTCCTGAGCACTCTGGAGCAGGTTTTCATCAAGGAGCTCTCTGTACTTTGCTCTGTTCATCTTACATCGATCCTGACTAGTCTCCCAGTCCCTGCCACTGAGGAGTGGCTTCCGTCTGGCCACTCTACCATAAAGGCCTGATTGGTGGAGTGCTGCAAAGATGGTTATCATTCTAGAAGGTTCTCCCATCTCCACAAAGGAAATCTTTAGCGCTGTCAGAGTGACCAGCATGTTCTTGGTCACCTCCCTGACCATGGCCCTTCTCTCCTGCTCAATTTGGACGGACGGCCAGCTCTAGGAAGAGTCTTGGTGGTTCCAAACTTCTTCCATTTAAGAATGGAGTCCACGGTGTTCTTGGGGACCGTCAATGCTGCAGAAATGTGTTGGTTCCCTGCCTCAGAACTGTGCCTCGACACAATCCTGTCTTGAAGCTCTACGGACAATTCCTTCGACCTCATGGTTTTTGCTCTGACATGCACTGTCAAGTCTGGGACCTTATATAGACAGGTATGTGCCTTTCCAAATCATGTCCAATCAATTGAATTTACCACAGGTGGACTCCAATGAAGTTGCAGAAACAGCTCAAGGATGATGAATGGAAACAGGATGCACCTGAGCTCAATTTCGAGTCTCATAGCAAAGGGTCTGAATAGTTATGTAAATAAGGTACTGTTTTTTGATTTGAATAAATTAGCACAAAAAAAAAAAGTTTGATTTGTCATTGTGTGTAGATTGCTGATGATTTTTCATTTTAGTGTTAAAGTAGATAAACAAAAACGAGACCGTCCCGCATAAGGGTGGGGAAGGACTGAGGCAAACAAGATGGCCGACCCCTAACATGGCCGCTGGGAAACACTGTGTCATGTTCATTAGTCACCAAACAGAAGAACACAACTGAAACAGGGTTGGACTACCCGAACCTGTCCAATAAGAAATGCTTGTTTTTAATATTCCATTGCAAAACATTTTGCTATGGTCTGCACTGTGCACTCTGATCCACTCCAAAGACCCCCTCTCTCTTTGATATTTGCAGATTGGAATGAATCAGATAGGTGGACACGTCATGGTGAAAGGTCCCCTAGGCCTGACATAAAGGCTAGGTGGAGCCAGCACCTTTTCTTTAGATCAACCAACATTAATTCAATAACTAGGGCCTACAAGAAAAGGGTAGAAGGCTATGGGCCAGGGGAAGGCATTAGTGGAAGGCCCAAGGGGTTGATTCTGGACCAGGCCGTTCTCTAGGTTTCCAGTCTCTACAGTGGGTAACAGATGTGTTCCCTGCACACATGGGTAGGTACGCTGCAACATGGGAAATTGAGTTTCCTGAAGGAGTCTGTAAGACTAAATACTGACGGACAAGCGCTAAGAGTTACACACATGGTCAGTCGCACACACACGGCCAGCCAAACAGCAGACACACACTCCCACACCTGGACACAGAAGTGATGTGGAATGTTAATGGAACTCAACCTACTGGGCTATCAAGGATGAGAAAAATCAACAAGGTGCTTTAGATATGACACAAACACACACACTACGGCAAATTCATGAATCTTGTTGGACACACAAAAGGAATGCATGAAAGCAGATTGGGTCAGGGTAATCTGCCTCTCTCATCACAGCTCAGACCTAAAGCTAAACGTCTGACTGTGCAAAGGAATGGGCATCGAATCAGCTCTCTTAAAGGGATAGTTCACCGAAAACGTTAAAATATGAAAATGTTCAAATAGATATTTATTAAATGTTGGGCGATCTATCACTTTAACTAAAGAAAAAATACAGGCCTTCATTAGGCATCAATAAGCACTGCATTGAATGGTATAAACAATAAGCAATATTTGGCTCTACATACAAATATGTATGCATCTGAAATGTGGGAGTGTATAAAATAAAGAAAATGGACGTATAATTGAACTACTAAAGCAAATCACCACACTTTTGTGCAAATCAACTGTTTTTTTGTTTTTTTTTAAACCACCCTCCGTCTAATGCTTGGATGGACGGAGTTTTGACAATCCACGCACACACGTACACCCACAGGAGGTTAAGGTGAGTCGCTTTGGCACACTGATAATAAATGAACAGGCAATGTAACGTTTAGGAAAGGAGGCTGAATTTACAACAGGGAGGAGAGGCACACACACAGGTATGCATACACACGCACAATTGCCATGGCTGATTCAATGCGAAACATATAATGAATGAGAAGTACGACTGAGGATAGTGCAACAGCGCCACACACGCTCACACTAGCCAGGTTCAATCACTGCATTTCAGAGATAAGTGACTCACTGATAAACACATTAAGTCTACTCCTAAAAACAGCCTCATGTGACTGTCGGTTGGTCGTCTGAGTAACACACGTAGTTCTGAGGGAGAAAACTGCATTACCCATGAGCCTCCTCTTCTGTGGAACTCTCCTGGGATTTACTGCCACCTGTAGAACCCAGTCAATGAGAGAGAGGAGGAGGGTGTGAGTGGGGAGATGACATCACACAATGACATCACAATGCCACACGTTATGACTTCCACAATGGCACCGGTGAAACAAATCACAATCCAGCCCACTATGAAGTCACAATGCATTTAGTCTTTACCTCCTGTGGGTGTACTGTACACACAGCAGATGAAGGAGAAGAGTGGGGAAATAGCGACATACATACCCAGTAGAGAGGGATGAGATAGGGCAGGCAGAAAAATACAGAAATATGGGACAAGAGAGAGTATGAGGAAACAAATGGGCTTTCCAAGCGCTCTCATTCACCCGGACCTGATTGTTTTTGTTTTATTTTATTTCACCTTTATTGAACCAGGTAGGCCAGTTGAGAACAAGTTCTCATTTACAACTGCGACCTGGCCAAGATAAAGCAAAGCAGTGCGACAAAAAAACAACAGAGTTACACGTGGGATAAACAAAAGTACAGTCAATAACACAATAGAAAAATCTATATACAGTGTGTGCAAATGGAGTAAGGAGGTAAGGCAATAAATAGGTCATAGTAGTGAAGTAATTACAATGTAGCAAATTAACACTGGAGTGATAGATGTGCAGATGATGATGTGCAAGGAGAAATACTGGTGTACAAAAGAGCAAAAAAAAGTAAATAAAAACAATATGGGGATGAGGTAGGTAGTTGGATGGGCTATTTACAGATGAGCTGTGTACAGCTGCAGCGATCTGTGAGCTGCTCAGATAGCTGATGCTTAAAGTTAGTGAGGGAGATATAAGTCTCCAACTTCAGCAATTTTTGAAATTCGTTCCAGTCATTGGCAGCAGAGAACTGGAAGGAAAGGCGGCCAAAGGAGGAATTGGCTTTGGGGGATGACCAGTGAGATATACCTGCTGGAGCGCGTGCTACGGGTGGGTGTTGCTATGGTGACCAGTGAGCTGAGATAAGGTGGAGCTTTACCTAGCAAAGACTTATAGATGACCTGGAGCCAGTGGTTTTGGCGATGAATATGTAGCGCGGGCCAGCCGACGAGAGCGTACAGGTCGCAGTGGTAGGTGGTATATGGGGCTTCGGTGACAAAACGTATGGCACTGTGATAGACTGCATCCAGTTTGCTGAGTAGAGTGTTGGAGGCTATTTTGTAAATGACATCACCGAAGTCGAGAATCGGGTGGGAAAGTCAGTTTTACGAGGGTATGTTTGGCAGCGTGAGTGAAGGAGGCTGTGTTGTGAAATAGGAAGCCAATTCTAGATTTCATTTTGGATTGGAGATGCTTAATATGAGTCTGGAAGGAGAGTTTACAGTCTAGCCAGACACCTAGGTATTTGTAGTTGTCCACATACTCTAAGTCAGAACCGTCCAGAGTAGTGATGCTAGTCGGGCGGGCGGGTGGGAGCAGTGCATTTAGTTTTACTAGCATTTAAGAGCAGTTGGAGGCCACGGAAGGAGTGTTGTATGGCATTGAAGCTCGTTTGGAGGTTTGTTAACACAGTGTCCAAAGAAGGGCCAGATGTATACAGAATGGTGTCGTCTGCGTAGAGGTGGATCAAGGAATCACCCGCAGCAAAAGCGACATCATTGATATATACAGAGAAAAGAGCAGGCCTGAGAATTGAACACTGTGGCACCCCCATAGAGACTGCCAGAGGTCCGGACAACAGGCGCTCCGATTTGACACACTGAACTCCATCTGAGAAGTAGTTGGTGAACCAGGCGAGGCAGTCATTTGAGAAACCAAGGCTTGTAATCTCATGATTATATCTCACTATCTGTGTGATACAAATAAAAGGGCACTAAGTATTGAGAGGAAAAAGTCTAATTCTAAAGAACCACTTCCATCTGAGAAGGTTCCACTCAGCAAGGGTTATTCTAGTGTCTGAGAAGGATCTGCCAAAGAGACAAACCTTCCTTAAGGCCGTATTCAGACTTGAAATCGGGCACGCTTAACTTTCCCATAAACCATTAATTGATGTCAATGGGAGACTTCCGTGAACATTCAGGTGTAGTGTGTGGATCTCAAGTCTGAATAAAGCCCTTAATGATTCAGGTGGTTTGTGACTAACTGCAAAGAAAATGACTAGACTGTTTTATTCTCTCTCTCAATGCCTTGGTAACCTTTCAGTATGTATGTATGTATGTATGTATGAGCGCTATTGATATCATGCTACTGAGAAGACCATAGCTGTGTTCGAATACCTATACTAACATTCTGTATACTACATCCTTAAAGAAGGGCCAGATGTATACAGATATACTATAGATTATTAGTTCATTTTAGTGTACTGTAAATGAACGGTATCATTTCAGTTGAGCATACCCAGCGCTTCGCCTGTCTACCGGAAGTTGATGCTGTTGCTATGCAACCTCTGCTAGCTTGTTAGCATAACAAATGAATAGCTAGACATTTTATGATTTCGGGTGTGTTTGTAAATTCAAATCTGGAGTGCCAGAGAGCACTCAGTTCGTAAATTCAGAGCATTGTCAGATTGTCAGTTCGAAGGAGGAGTAGGGTTGATCCGAGCGTTCTGACCTTACAACGGCAGTCAAGCACCCAAGCTAACTGGCAGACGTTGGCTAGCTACTTCCAGACACAAATGAGAGAACACCTCACTCTGCCCATTTTACTCGCCCTAGCAGAGCTGGTTAGGCTGTTTTCATGTTATCCAGATCATTGGTGACTAACTGCGCTGCTGGCAACAATTTAATTACTCTTTTTTTTGGCAAGATTTACTGACACCGCCCAAATTCAACAGGTGTTGGAGCATTCGTAAATTCACCAATTATTTTGCACTCTGGCACACTCTGAAATCTGAGTCGATAGCCTGAATTAACAATGTCCATTGAGAACACACTAAGCTAAGAATGACGTGAATAATCAAGTCAATAAACATTGGGCAGTTAGTTAGCATATAGTTATACTGCCTGGCAAGTTTGATGTATTAGCCAACTAACGTTAGGTAACTAGCTAACATACCGGTACATACTGCTGTAATTCTACGCGGTTTGTCAGGATAGCAAATTGTCAGCCAACATAACGTGTAACGTAACTTATTTGAAAAGTAATTTCTTTATTACATTATAACATTCGTCATAATTAAAGCAATGAATTTGTAACCACTCTGCCATTTTCTTCAAATCTGAAAACGTGAAGCCACGCCCATTTTCTGAAGAATTGCATTATGGGCCCTAAAAGCACAGAAATAGTGTCTACTGCTTGTATCCTTCGTATTTTGGCAAATTTAGTACGACATCCAGGAACTTTTGGCATGCTAACTATATCCATACTATGACCTACAAGCATACTACATACTCAATTTCCGTCTCAAATAGTACGGTTAGTATGAGTATTCGAACACAGCTCATGACTCTTACCTCATGCACACAGAAAACACTAACAGTAGTTGTCAATGTTGTCAAAGAAAGAAAAGTTTACAGGGAACTCTGGAGTGGCCAGAGGACAGGACAGGGGAGTGGCCAGAGGACAGGACAGGGGAGTGGCCAGAGGACAGGACAGGGGAGTGGCCAGAGGAAAGGACAGGGGAGTGGCCAGAGGACAGGGGAGAAAAGGAAGAGAAGAAAGAAAGAGAAGTCTTAGTTCACCCAAAGAGAGTACACAGTGAAGGTTATACATGAGATACGTAACAACAAATATTATCATACTTCAATTATGTCATCGTTCTAGCCCATGGTGTTAGTATATGGGGGTCTGGGAAGGTGTGTGTGTGGTGTACAGTATGTGCCTATGTACAGTTGAAGTCGGAAGTTTACATACACTTAGGTTGGAGTCATTAAAACTAGTTTTTCAACAACTCCACAAATTTCTTGTTAACAAACTATAGTTTTGGCAAGTCGGTTAGAACATCTACTTTGTGCATGACACAAGTCATTTTTCCAACAATTGTTTACAGACAGATTATTTAACTTATAATTCACTGTGTCACTTCCAGTGGGTCAGAAGTTTACAACAACTAAGTTGACTGTGCCTTTAAACAGCTTGGAAAATTCCAGAAAATTATGTCATGGCTTTAGAAGCTTCTAAATTGATATCATTTGAGTCAGTTGGAGGTGTACCTGTGGATGTATTTCAGTGCCTCTTTGCTTGACATCATGAGAAAATCAAAAGAAATCAGACAAGACCACAGAAAAAGAATTGTAGACCTCCATACTTGGAAGCAAATTCCAAATGCCTGAAGGTACCACGTTCATCGGTACAAACATTATTACGCAAGTATAAACACCATGGGACCACGCAGCCATCATACCGCTCAGGAAGGAGACGTGTTCTGTCTCCTAGTAATGAACGTACTTTTGTGCGAAAAGTGCAAATCAATCCCAGAACAACAGCAAAGGACTTTGTGAAGATGCTGGAGGAAACAGGTACAAAAGTATCTATATCCACAGTAAAACGAGTCGTATATCAACATAACCTGAAAGGCCGCTCAGCAAGGAAGAAGCCACTGCTCCAAAACCGCCATAAAAAAGCCAGACTATGGTTTGCAACTGCACAGGGGAACAAAGGTCGTACTTTTTGGAGAAATGTCCTCTGGTCTGATGAAACAAAAATGGAACTGTTTGGCCATAATGACCATCGTTATGTTTGGAGGAAAAAGGGGGATGCTTGCAAGCCGAAGAACACCATCCCAACCGTGAAGCACAGGGGTGGCAGCATCATGTTTTGGGGGTGCTTTGCTGCAGGAGGGACTGGTGCACTTCACAAAATAGATGGCATCATGAGGATGGAACATTTTGTGCATATATTGAAGCAACATCTCAAGACATCAGTCAGGAAGTTAAAGCTTGGCCGCAAAATGGGTCTTCCAAATGGACAATGACCCCAAGCATATCTCCAAAGTTGTGGCAAAATGGCTTACGAACAACAAAGTCAAGGTATTGGAGTGGCCATTAAAAAGGCCTGACCTCAATCCTATAGAAATGTGTGGGCAGAACTGAAAAAGTGTGTGCGAGCAAGGAGGCCTACAAACCTGACTCAGTTACACCAGCTCTGTCAGGATTAATGGGCCAAAATTCACCCAACTTATTGTGGGAAGCTTGTGGAAGGCTACCCAAAACGTTTGACCCAAATTAAACAATTTAAAGGCAATGCTACCAAATACTAATTGAGTGTATGTAAACTTCTGACCCACTGGGAATGTGATGAAAGAAATAAAAAGCTGAAATAAATTATTCTCTCTACTATTATTCTGACATTTCACATTCTTAAAATAAAAAGTGGTGATCATAACTGACCTAAAACAGGGAATTTTTACTACGATTAAATGTCAGGAATTGTGAAAAACTGAGTTTAAATGTATTTGGCTAAGGTGTATGTAAACTTCCGACTTCAATTGTATGTGTATGTGACCTACCTTGAGTGGTGATGTTCCTATCGTTGAGCAGCTTGGTCTGACTGTTGGGAAGGATCTTGATTTCAGAAGGGTCTGGGCTCTGGCCAACACGTGACGCCATCAAAGCATTCAGGTACTGCATGCGAGTCACCTGGCAGAGGGAGGGCACTGTGAGTCTGACACACACACACACACACACACGACACACACACACACGACACTCACCCTCACACACAGATTCTAACACAGACACACCCTCACCCGTATGAGCTGCAGGTCAGTGAGGGCACGGACGGTGTAGTCAGGACAGTAGCTGGACGAGCTGGTGGCATCTCCCAACTCAAACGGATCCCTGGGAGAATGACGCTGGGTCGACACTGGAGACTGGTGCACTGGACACACATAAAAGTGCATAAAACAAACGTGCACGCGCGCACGCACAGTAATGACGGTGTTGCACTGAAGTTCACAGGAATCGCAAGGGACACAACACCCGTGTCAGCTCATGTTCTGCTTCCCTGTCAAACTGTGCCACCACATTGAAATACAGCATCAAATGATGACACTAATTTTGCATTATGTAATCAAATAACAAAAACAACAGAATACAACATGTAAATGACACTGGTAGCCTGGAACTCAAGATAAAAAGCACTAGCTAGCAAATGTTGTGGTGTGATACATCAGAGCGCTGTGTTCATTAGGCATGAAACGGAAAAAAAACGACTCATTATTGTTTTCCATTGTGAAACGATTATGATTTTTATATTCCGTCGAGACCCCTAATGAAATATGTGACGTTAAAGAATGGGGATTGTCGTTCAAGTGCTGTCTGTAAATCCAAATGTTGTAACCCCAGAGCTAGACTTGCCATCATTTTGCTGCTTCTACTGTCTGGAAATGTGCAGTCTAACCCAGGTCCTGACATTTGTACCCCTGCCGAATTAAGCAGTCAGAGTGGCCTGAAGTCTCCGCGTATGAATGTAAGAGGTATTCTGCCGAAGCTTGATTTTGCGAATATATGGATTAAAACTGCCGTCCCTGACGTATTTATGCTTTCTGAAAATATATATTTACAGACATAAATATTGGCATACATGGTTACAATGTTCGTCATGCAGATGGTAAATCTAAGGGTGGTGGTGTTGCTGTGTACGTAAAAGACAAGTTCACAGCGGTCGTTCTGACTTCTGTTATTAAAACTAAGCAATTTGAATATTTGTCCATGGACCTAAACCTCGACTCATCTTTAAATACTGTTGTATCTTGTTGTTATAGACCTCCATCTGCTACTGCTGGCTCTCTGGGTAGTATTTTCGAATTGTTATCACAACATGTCAACTCTGAGTTTGTCATGATGGGTGATCCGAATCAGGATTGGTTAACCAGCCATGTCTCAGCATTTTTGGGTGTCCTTGATAAGATCTGTTTTTTTTTCATTCAAAAGTTAAGCTGTCGGCAACACACACTACGGAATGTGTGGTCGACCAGCTTCATTATTGCAATAATTAAATATGATGTTAAATAAAGATGACTGTTTGAAGAAATGACAAAATCTCTCTCAGTATACATTCATTTTCACTACATTTCTGGCAACGAGGAGAAGATCTGCAACTTCACCTGTTGACCGCTTCTGAAGATCTGTGTAAACTGTGCACAGGGGTTGCGATATTGGGATCTCAGGGAAACCGCACTTATGATAGAGCAGCTGGACCCGCCTAAGATCTGAGAGGAAGTGGACGCGGGTGGACGCCAGATACCGAAAAATAGTACTGAGAGAGGTAGGCTTAGACAACCTATCAATAAGTGATGAAAATATAAAATATGAAAAATATCAATTTAAGAAGCCCCTGTTGAGGGTATGCTCAGAGCGAGGTCTTCCTTAAGAGGGTCACAGCTGAGGTAACTAGCAGGACTGAGTTGAGCTGATAAGAGTGTCCTTAAGTGAGTTATCCTTGGACATGATTGTTAAATTAGCCAGTTGCAGGGAAACCAAAAGTCCAGATCCGTGGTACTGGGTTGATCACTGTAGGACTGGTGAGGGTAATGTGTAGAGCGAGGAACTAGAGCGCGAGTGGACTTGCGAGAGAACTCGCCTTGGTGAAGCTCATTGAACGAGGGACTAGAGCGCAGGGGACGCCTTACGAGGTCATCTGGCTTGGTGAAGTTCAAATTATAACGTGGAATGTTTTGACAAATGAGGTAAACAGGTATGCCTTTACTATTGTTAGATGTTATTGTGAGTTTTTTGATATTTCTGGTACTTGGATTGGATTTTTTGGGGCCGTGTTACATTGTTAGTGGGTACTCTGTAGGTAGATTTGGATAGACATAAGATAATCTATTCCACAGTAGGCAATATCCTAGTGTAGTTACAACACCCCGTTTTGGGACCACTAATTAGGCAATATTTTGATAATGGTATGGGTTTCCCTGTTCATATAGACAGGGTTTGAAATCTATAAACAGCGCTACCCGGTTTTTCCTCGTCTGTCTCATTCCCCTGTGTGTCCTATGTTCGTGAGTGTGATATGAGAGTTGTGAGAGTGTGGAAATAAGTGTTCATTTGAAGTTTGGATAATGAGATATAGAAATCTGTATAATAAACAGATTTAAAATTTGGATAATAAGTTTCGATATGTAGCATTATCTTGGAGTTCCGTCCATCACTGCCCATCATAGAATATCACGGGGTGGTATTGAGCACGGAATGCTATTTTAGAACAGTAGCGGCAAGTGTATAATTTCTGGAAGTCTAGAGAACCGTTGATGATACGTGTGGAGCATTATTCCCATGACCGGCCGGGCAGCGTCCAGGAAACTAAAGTTCTTGGGTTCTGCTGGGATTATGGCGATGGGGTCGTTGAAAACGCACATGGAATGGTTAACGTGAGTACCTAAGATTTCCTATGTTATACATGGATTCTGTACCCTAACCAATGAAACCATAAACGCTTATGGGATTTTCTCCGTCCTGGTAATACATTTAAATAAAATACCCCATACAACTTGAACATATATATTTTTTCAGCAGTAAGAGTTAGGGGCATTTAACATGGAATGTAGACTTTTGATTTTAGATTTTTAATTTGTTGGAAAGACTAATAAATAAAAAAAAATGTTGATACAAATGAGGTTTTCATTACGGTGGCAAGGTGATGTAATAAAGGAATTTGATTATGTCGCACGAGAAAAGCGAATCGGTTTTTATTAAACTCGTCAGATCCGTTTCCAAATCAATGAATGTCGATTCAACTCATTGCCTGCTAATTTATTTCCATGTGCGCATGTGAAATATTTGCAAAGAAACAGTTGGATGAACTTTAAGGCTATTTTCTGGTAATTGTGTCGTTATTGTGTGCCAGATGTTAAGACTACACAGCGTTATAAAATGGGGTTATTTGTGGGATTTACTTGTCATTTCAACAGGCATAGGTTCTATCTTACTGACTCAAATCTGGGTTTCTGATTGCAATTCAACTATTGCCATGTTTTTCTTAGATAAAACGAACACTGGCTGCTATAAGACGTAAACTGAACGTTTGAGCAGCTTGTTCAGATCAATTTGAAAGGCTAATTTATTCAACATGAATAGAGGGGCTATTTCGGGGTAGTCATTTTTTTGTGTTGCCTACTGAGAATGGAGTCGTATTTCAATCACTGAATCATGAACTGAATGTCAACAATTGCAAGTGTTTGTTTTAGTAGCCGTAGCCTAATCAGAAGGGACGGATACCTAAATCGAATGCATTCTAATAATAGCGGATAGGGAATTGCGATAGAGCAGTGATCGTGATAAAACAAGGCTACAACAGCAATGGATCGAAGATGTGCCCATCAAAATGTGTCCTTTCCTTAAGAATTGGCTGATGTATTTTATGAATTTGGCGCATTACAGGTTCATCTTAAAAATCATAGACGTTTAATAAGTGTGAAGCAGGGGTTGGTATTACAAATATAGATTAGTATTGTTGGGATAGACCACAACGTAAACACTGCCTTCTAGTAAGGAGAGAATAATCGTGTTTAGGTTTATTTTATTTTCTAAACCTTACGATGACTGACAGTGACAAAGTGATTGATGTTAACTTAATGAGTGTTGACAGGATGTGAGTGGTATATGTTATTAGTGGGTTTTTTGGAGAGCACTAATAATGCCATATTTTTAGTATTTTGAAGAAGCTGAGGTTTCAATACTAGGTTAAATTATTGAGCCGTGCAATTGAAAAATAGATTCGCTGTGGTTGAAAGCGAGCGGGCTGTAAGGGGAGCATTGGGACATTTGGAGCAGAAGTATGAGAAATGTTCTTTGACCGTTTCTGATTATTGTTGCTCGGTTTTATAGTTTGGGTAACAGCAGTGAATTGGAGCAGGAAGGTAATGTCATTTTAAACGATCATTTGTTTCCATTACGTGGAACAGTGTCAAGTATTTCAAGTGAATGTTTTAATATTGAGCTGCTGACAGCACCAACTGTAGGTCCTAGAGGTTTTACATTTGTACTAAATTAATTCAACAGGTTAAAATGATAAGATTACCAGAAAGGGGCTCTCTGATTGTTTACCATAGGTGTCTTTTCCACTTAATGGAACACTATTATCTGATGTGTTTTGGGTAGGATTTTTTTCTTCCAGGACTGAAGGAAGTCCACTACAGTATGTATGTTACGGAAGCTCCCACATTAAAGTCCTGGCAAATTGTTTGTTTTTACCTTACATTATGAATGTGTGTTAGTGTTTTTAATGCTTTGTCTGATTTATTGTGAGTGGCCTATTTAATTTGGTTTTAGTGGCTTTTTCACAGGTTAGAGCCAAGTTATCTTAAAGGGGCACACAAATAAAAAATTTGAAGTTTTTATTTTCTGAGTTAATTGAACACGTGAATTCTTTGATAAGAAATGTACTGCATAAACTTACTGTAATCTGGGATATGAAATGTGATATTGTGATATTGTTGTATGGAGGTATTAAACATTTTGTATTGTAGATATGTAGTAGTGTAATAATGTTATATGATGTACTGTTTTATATGTAATGTAAGTGCTTTAATATGTTTGGATCCCATGAAGAGTAGCTACTGCCTTGGCAGCAGCTAATGGGGATCCCTAATAAATACAAAATCAAAATGATATGCAATACCTACAATCTCAATCAGATTGTCAACACTAACTAGGTTGAATATAAAGTATCCTCTGAAATCCTCTTTCATTGATTTGATCTTAACCAATACTCCTCATCGTTTTCATGCTTCTGGTATTTTTGCAAATGACATTAGTGATCACTGTGCTATTTATTGCCTGTGTAAAAGATGGTACAATTCCTAAGCGATCTCCACGTGTCGTTACGATAAGAAACTGGAAGCAGTTTGATATTCAAGTTTTTATTTATTTATTTATTTTTAACATGATGTATTTAGCATTGAATGGAATAGAATATAATTAATCCCCGATGTCGAATTAGCCTTTTCTTACTTCCACAAAGCATTCCAGGATGTATGCAATAGGGGTGCCCATTTAAAAATAAAATCAGAATTAAGGGCAGAGAGAAGCCTTGGTTTACTGATGAACTTAAATCATAAGGGAACGAAATGCTATGTGGGCTAAAGCAAGAGGGTCTGGTTCGGCGGATGATTGGATGGCTTTTAAACGTCTTTGAAATCTGGGTGGGGCTATGACCCGAAAACTGAAAGCAGACCACTACCTAAAAATCTACATCGGATAATTTAAATAATCCCTCCACATTTTTTGCAAGTAGTGAAAGGTTTGGAGTGCATAAAAGATACACAGCTTCCCAAACAATTGTAGGTAGACACAGATTGTAACTGAGAGAACCTCCATTCTGAAAGCCTTAAAATCTAAATTTTCTAAATGCAGGCAGTTCATTTGAAAAGGTTACAGGTCTAAATGAGCCCCCTTTGAATTTATCAGACACTCCTGTGCACTCCTTCGCCAGGTTTTCCTTCTCATCCATCTCTGTTTCAGAAGTACGTAAAGTCCTGAAAGAAATTAATAGAAAGATATCGCCTAGCCCTGATGAACTACACCCCCGTCTCCTACACCTAGCCGCAGACATCATTGCTCCCCCTTTAACACGTATTTTTAACCTCACGCTTGATGTTAAGGAAATCCTGAAGTTACTGAAATCTGCTTTTGTACTGCCTCGCCTGTAAGGTGGAGATCCTTCGCTACTAGACAACTATCGACACATATCGAACGTGTCTGTACTTTCTAAGGTACTGGAGTCCTTAGTTAGTAGGCAGCGGAAGCCTTACCTCCATGAAAACGACATCTTAAATAGAATGCAATCAGATTTTAGGTCTGGCCACAGCACTGTTTCAGCAACATTGAAGGTTTTAGATGACATCCACTGTGCTCTTGACAAGAAGTTACAGTGTGTGTCTGTCTTTATTGATTTGTCGAAGGCTTTTGACACCGTGGACCATGCTGTGTTGGTTAAAATGTTGTGGAATTACTGGTCATGCTCTAGATAGGTAGTTTATAAACCAATCAAATCGTACACAATGTGTAATGGCGGATGGTTGTAAATCTGAGTTGTTCCGCAAGGTTCTATTTTGGGCCCACTGTTGTTCATTTTATATGTCAACAACATTGGGGATCATATTGAAACAGCGGATGTTCATTTTTATGCAGACGATACTCTTCTTTATTCAAGTTGTAGCAGTTCATCTTTAGCTTTTGAAAATGACCAAAGAGAATTTAACGCCATACAACAGAATCTGTATGATTTGAAGCTGGTTATGAATTTGGGTAAAACAAAATGCATGGTATTTTCAAATGCCAGCCATGCTACTAATCATGTCATTGCTACATTGGATGGACATGCTATAGAGCAAGTTAAAGTGTACAAATATTTAGGAGTGTGTGTGGATGAAAGCTGAGCTTCACTGTTCACGTGGAGAACTTGATAAGGAAGCTCAAGCTGAGAATAGGTTTTTATTACTGGCATAAGGATTGTTTTTTCTCTGGAGGCCAGGAAGGTTCATTACCAATCAAAAACGTCTAACACATCATTGTGATCTCTACAGCACCTTTGGTTGGTCGTCATTGACCTTGCGTAGGCTTAAACACTGGTATACACTGATTTATAAGGCCATATTGGGTAAAATGCCATTTTATCTCTGTTCTTTTTTTAGTCAGGTCAGTAAATAAATAACAATTACAGTCCCATTCTGATTTGCTTCTAACAGTACCAAAAATTAGAACAGGTCATGGTAGAAATAGTGTTAGTTACTTAACACCGTGGTCCTGGAATTCTCTCCTGAACATTTTAAAATGTGATGATCTAGTCACGTTGATGGAGTTTGAACCCGCTTGGTCGATTTAAATATCATAGAAGAGTGTAATTGTCTTTAGGACAGCTGTTTCTTTACCTAATATGTAATTGTTGTACTGTACGCGTGTCTATAGTTGTGTTAGTCTATGCAAGTAGTTTTTTTCTGAAACTTTGTTCCCCCTGCTGCTGTTGGACCAGGTCTCGCTTCAAAGAGAGATTTTTATCTCAATGAGAAAAACCTGTACGAATAAAGATTAAATAAAAATAATAATAATGAGCTCGACCCAGGTAATGGTAGTGAGGTATTTGTGTGTCCTGCAGTTCTGTGGCTTACCTGAGGTTGGCGCTCTGAGTGCAGACACACCGTAGTATGTGAATGCTCCGTTCTCAAACTTCAAGCCCTCTTTACCGATCTCCACCTCCACACGGCCCTACAGCGAGTCAGTTCAAGTAAAACACATGCATGTGCCAACACACAAGACACATCTGTAGTAACACACGCATACACAGACCTGTAGTAGCAGTATGAAGTAGTCTACGGGGTGGTTGCGTGTGTAAAGGTAGTGGTCTGGGCTCAGGCGGTTGGAGGGGTCAAAGTGGACTTCCTGGTTGACACTGGGGTGACGCAGCAGGTGGAACAACACCTTCTCTGACACACGGGCTGGACTGAAGTGTTCTACCTCTGTAGGGAAACACACACAGTTACAGGAGAGGACACACACACACACACACACACACACACACACACACACACATCTTCTTAGGACCTTTCCAAGAAACACACATTGTCATTGCTTTGCACAAGCGTGTTGCCAAATACTCAGGTCGGTGTTACTTTCGTTATCCAATACATTTGTGTAGGGCTGGAGCAAAAGCCTGTACACCTCGCAACTATCCAGGAGCAGGTTTGGCGATCCCTGGCCTATGGTTTCATCACTGATCAAAAGTACACTCAATTGTAATTAGAAAAGCTATGTAACTAGCTAGTCTATTCTATTGTGTTCTACATTCTGTTCTGTTTTAAGTCCGAAACCTTATGGGCTTGAGACGGCTCCATGTCAAGCAGCTGAAGAGGACGGAAATGTCAAAACAGAGACCCACATCCAAAGTCTACATCCTACAACACACACAGATGACCTATGCCTGTTGAATATCCATTCCTGCATATTTTCCACTGTGAGTATTTAGCTTGTGTTTCCATTGACTCCTATTTCAGTGATATAATCATTACTAGTGGTATTAACAGGGGCGCAACTTTGGTTTTAGAAGTGGGAGGACATTATTTAATTTTTTTTTTATCCGGTCGGATCAACACTCCAAACGGTGTCCGCATGGTCCTAAAGCACACTGTTGCCTTGTTTTGTATCACATTCCAATGATAAAACCGAGTAGGACTAAACCCGTCCCCAGTGAAAGTTGCGCCACTGAGCGTTAAACTGTCACTGTCCTGGTAAACCACTGACTGAGTGGGAAGGTTAGGGTCATAACAGGCTGGATACATGAGAAGTGTGGGTGTCTCTGTGTGTTTCATTTACTCATTTTAAAAGGAGTCTTTCTAACGCAAGGACACACACGTACTCCCACCCTCACCTCTGGACAGGAAGCGGTGTGTGGCCAGCAGTAGCTGGGGCGAGGTGCGGATCTTGGGTTCGCCCTCGGGAAGTTTGAACAGAGAGAATTCTTCGTGGACGCTGCGAGGCTCCAGGGAAATCTCCAGAGGGGCCAGAGGACGCTTCACCTTCATGTCGACTACAGAGAGACAGGGTGGAGGGGTTAGGGGACAGGAGGAAGGGAGAGGGGTTAGGGAACAGGAGGAAGGGAGAGGGGTTAGGGGACAGGAGGGAGAGGGGTTAGGGGACAGGAGGGAGAGGGGTTAGGGGACAGGAGGGAGAGGGGTTAGGGGACAGGAGGGAGAGGGGTTAGGGGACAGGAGGGAGAGGGGTTAGGGAACAGGAGGAAGGGAGAGGGGTTAGGGAACAGGAGGAAGGGAGAGGGGTTAGAACAAGAGGACAGAGAGGGCAGGAGAGGAGGGATATAAATTGTAGGAAGACAGAAGAAAATTCTAGCAATAATACTAAATACAACATGCTGTCCTCTTAACCAGTAACCCATTACACAAACGCTCTCTGTATCTCATTCATTCCCATACACACACACTCTTACATTCTCTTAATTCTCACACACAAAATCTATTTGTCTTACTGTATCCGTCAGACTCATCTAGGATCTCTGATTTGATGATCTCCTCGATGACGTCCTCCAAGGTGACCAATCCCAGAACCTCATAAAAGGGGTCTCCCTCCCCCTCGTTGTTCACCTTTTGAACGATGGCCAGGGCTGAGTTTCCTGGAGAGAGGGGTAAAAGGTCAGGAGAGCTGGGCCCCTCAAAGGTGAATTCGTAAGCGGATCACAACTTTGGCTGTCCACAAGGCAGGCCTACGTAGGTGACATGAAAGAAATGACTTGACTTTATTGGCCATCTTTGTAAAAACTATCACCACACGTGCGCGTGCGAGTGCACGCAAGCATGCACAGCCTCACCTTTCTTGAACTCCTCCAGCATGGCGTCCAGTTTGGTGTCGTTGAAGACAAAGTGCAGAGGGTGGTTGTAGAACTTGGTGATCGTTGTCATGGGAGTACAGTCATCAGGGTCGACCAGAGCCAGGTCCTTCACGTACAGTATCTCCACGATGTTGGACCTGGGTAAATAACATTAGATACCTGTTAGTGTGTGTATGCATGCGTGTGTGCGTCAGGGATGACTGCCCCCCCGCCCCGACCCCAATTGAGAACACGGACGTTCAAGGCCGCCCGCGTTTAAGCAGTAAACGGGATCCCCCATTAGAGTGAATGGAAAATGTCAATCTGTGGAAATACATATTTTTTTTTACCAATGGCACCAATTATTGCCCATGATAGGCCAGATGTAAGACCTTGAACCGATTATTTTTAAATTGCACACAGAATAAGGTATAAACTGCATATTATGTCTCCATGAGACTCCATCTTAACCGACTTCATTTGGCTCCAATGCGCTCTTGAGTCTTCACATAAGAATGAATGGTGTCACGTGATCGATAGCTTTGTCCATTCATAGAACCAGTCATTGGGGTGTGGCCCTTTAAGTGTGTGTCAGATCTCCCCACCTCTCCTCTTCGTAGATTGGGACACGCGTGTATCCACTCTGCATGATCTCTGACATGGTGGAGAAGTCCAGCACAGCGGTGGAAGACAGCATGAAACAGTCCTTGAGCGGAGTCAGGATGTCCTCCACTGTCTTACTGCGCAGTGCACCACGGCTAAACTCCTCCTTCACAAATTCACTGCAATGGAATCACAACAATGACGACAATGGATGGATTACATGTATATCATATATAGCGTCTTCAATGAACTTTACAAACGCTCAAAAACCCTAGACAGAGGAAGGATAACTACAGTGCTAAAGAGCTAGGAGAGTAAAAGCTTTTGTTACAGCCCAGCACTCACCAACCTGATCAGGTTAATGCTAGGCTGGAACAAAAGCCTGCGCCCGTTGGCCACCCCATTCAGAGAGCAGTGTGTGCCACCCATGAACGCAACACACATACACGGTCATCTGTATGTGTGTGTGTGTCAGGTACCTGTAGGGGTCGTTGACATTGGTCCGTATCATCTCCATGGCCCTCTCCCTCACGCCGCAGGTGCTGATGTCACGCCTCAGTGCCAGATCCAGCACCAGGCCCAGTGGGCACGACAGTGGGCACGTCAGCACCATACACACCTGGTAGTTAGAGAAAGGAGGAGCCTGTTCAATTATATTGTATTAAGGGAAAGTATGATAAAGGGTCCTAGAAGACAGCCGTCCCACCGGATGCTAAAGGAGACATAGGTTGTGTTCATTAGGGCCGTGGTTCTCACACCTCTCCTCAGGGATCCCCGGACCTTTCGCAATTTTGTTGTAGCCCTGAAGTAGCTCACCTCGGTCACCTAGTCAAGAGACGCGTTCCCCTGCTCAGACATTGCACGCACGAACCAACGGTTGAGTGCCACGTCACTGACTGTGCCGTCGGGCACTAGATTGCTATAACACATGATGTGGTTAGCTGATGCGTAAAATACCTATCCAGGAGTTGTGAGATCCGGCACACGTCAGCCACGTCTGAGCGGAGGAACACGACCAAAGGCTCGATTGAGTTGACAAGTTGAATCGGGCGTGCTAAGTCTGGAACTGATAAAACACATGTAACGGGTAGGGGTCCCCAAGGAAAGGTAGGAGAACCACTGCATTGGGGCATGCAACAGAAAAGGTCTTCAAATGGAAAACAAAAAGGTTGTCCCTCCCCGTCCGTTTCCCTCTGGTTGGTGCCTAATGAACACAACCCTGGCTTTTTAAAAACGTCTCCATACAGACCTGTGCCAGCCAGGTGAGGCCTGGGGCCAGCTGGAAGCCGTAGCCGGAACACACTATATGTGGAACCAGCTCTGACACCAGGAAGATGAGGAACCCGCTGGTGAAGACGGCGGGTGCTATGGAACCCAGGGCCCGGTAGAGCAGCACACCTAGAACCGAATGGCCCAGAGCGCACAAGAAAAGCAGGGAACACACCTAGAACCGAGAGTGGAGAGATGTGGAGTTAGATACTGTGGAGCCAGAGAGATGTCATACATCTGAATATTCTTGAGGGTAGTGCAGGGGTCTCCAGTCCTGGAGAGCTACTGGGTTGGTGTGCAGGCTTTTGTTCCAATCTAGACGAGCTGATTGTCTGAAACAGGCGCGTTAGTGCTGGGATGGAACAAAAGCCTGCATGCAACCCTGGCTCTACAGGACTGGTGAAAGTTGGAGACCCCCCCCAAA
Organism: Salvelinus fontinalis; assembly: GCF_029448725.1. Taxonomy (NCBI): domain Eukaryota; kingdom Metazoa; phylum Chordata; class Actinopteri; order Salmoniformes; family Salmonidae; genus Salvelinus; species Salvelinus fontinalis. The sequence goes on from NC_074674.1 coordinate 15,353,345, forward strand.
TCCTGGTGTTTAATTGTGTGTGTGTACACTAGGGACCCACCAGGAAGTTGCCCCTTCTCCGGATGGGCTCGAGGCGCTTGGCGGCCCGTTTGTCTTCCTCAGAGCCGCAGCTGTGCAGGACATAGAGCTCCAGAGGGTCCAGCCACAGCAGGCTGAGGTTCACGGTCCTCAGCACCCCACACACCAGGATCAGCAGCACAATCAGCACCGCCACACCCCACGGAGGGATGTAGTCCGCTGGGAGACCATTTTCGTTGTTGATCCGCAGCCTGTCCCGTCCCACTGACACCCAACTCCCGCTCTTCAGCACACACAGGTGGTAGGTCGGGTTGGCATCATCCCCTGCAGTGAGAGACATAATGCTCTTGTCCCGCACCTTTACCTCTATCAGCCCGCTGTACTCCTCGTCTGCCGTGACCTCCCCGGTGACCTGGAAGGCGGAGGTGTCACGGCGGGTCTCCTGCCCACACGGGTCGGCTGCATCCCCCACCGCCCCGGCCTCCCCAAGTCTAGCCCCAGCGAACGCCACCCACGGCCAGGTACCATTCAGATCCGAGCCGAACAGCCGGAGCTTGAAACTGGCCCCTTGCGGCGCAGAGATTATCCTCTCCTTCATATACACCCGGCCTTCTGGGTCCTCCAGTCGCAACCCCAGAACGCGCGGGGCTTCCTGGCTGCAGGCGCCGTCCCCGATCCCCCCGCAGAGCAACAATATCATCAACAAGAACCGTAGGTCTGCCAAGCTGGCCACCATATTGGAATTGGGCAGCTTGGCTCTGCGCGAATCATGTGACTGCCTGCCCCTCGCAGCTGCCCGCCCGCGGAGGCTCTGCGCGCCACACAGCGCTCAGAGAAAAACTGGCTCCCTATTGACGCCATTTTGGGGAGAAAGTGCATTGGTTTAGTGTCATCCGCTGCTCTCGTTCAGGGCCACAATGGACGCACTTTCCTCGTAAACTAAACCCACCTTCTCAGAAATGAACCAATGAGAGTCCATGGCTGATGACATCCAATGGGTACAGGGAAAATGAGTATCGCGCCACGCCCATCTTTGTTTGAGAGTCTTGAAAACAAGACAAATTTAAAGGGGCTTCGTCAATATTCCTTGACGCATAATAGAGATTACTTAGGCAGCCTAATGACTATGTAAGTAACCATTTGCCGGGCGATTTAATGTTTTCCTTCGTTTGATTGATATTGTTATCAGCTTTGTTCTGCGCAATGAAAACACAGATCTAGGATCAGTTCACCCTCCCTCCCTAAATCCTAACCTCAACTATTCTGGGGAGGGCGCACAAAATGTATGCAGACCAGCACCTAATAGGGACAAAGTCATCATACTCTGTGCACAGACAGCTCCCTCTGATACAAAGCCATGTACTTTGGGATACATTCACAAGAGAATCCTAAACAGTCTGGGTCAGTTAAAACATGGTTACTGATTAAGGATTCCTGTGAAGCATATGTCACCGACCCAAATGAAAACACAGCATGGATATGCAGTGGAAGACTTCTACTGCACACGTTGTACCTAACAAACTGAACCAGATGACTTTGTGCTGTTGTGAAGTTAAACACCACAGAGCATTTTTGTTTACCTTTTGTTACTTTGTCACATAGCTCTACTGTTTGCCAACAGTCACTAATCTTTGTGACCTACTGTTGACATTGCAATTGTGGGAAATCCTTCATCTGTTTTTGTACATTTGACCCAGCTAAGTGAGAAAAACAGTGAACACAGACAGCCAAACAAAAAGGGCACAGGAGACAATAGTTTACGTAGAGAAATATAACTCTAACTTTATTAACCCCATGTTGACTCCTTCACAGCTCCCTCCAAAGTCATTATAAAACAGTATGTACACTTTGCTTTAAGTTAAACAACCCAGGGGTAAGATAAAGTTACAGGCATTTACTCTTCAAATCAACATCCCCCCCAAAAAAGAAAATAACAGAAAGGAAAAACATCCGAGTCTCTACCACAGAACTTACTGCTGATCAGTCATTAAACATGAAAGTCAATAGTTGTTGAAAACAAGCACTCCAAACCCTAACTTTAAGTAATAAATAAATATAACATTTAGAACTTCATCCCCGACCAGCTTCTTGTGGAAGACTCTCGCAGAGAGAAAGAGATTAGTGTGTGTACCTGGAGGCCAGACCCCTAGTCTCTGTCAGACTGTTCAGTGTGTTTTTACATATGGGGCTGACACTGGACCAGTGTGCTCATCTCTGTCTGAGTAACCTGTATTGTTTATAAATCATTGAACTCATTCTAATTCCATGCACACAAAAAAAACATCCTTCTTGGAGGACATTCTATTCCATTGTAGGGTTCTGGTTCCCAAGCACCCAGGCTAGCAGTATGGCACCAACCTGAACCCAGATCTGTTTGTGCCATATCCTATATGGTCATTGACGTGACAATGGTCATATAGTAGTTGGCTGAGAGCCCAAACAGATCTGGGACCAGGCTAGTATGGCACCCCTTTGTCTACACAGTGGAAAAGCTGTCCCTGGTCTGAGAATACAGCACCAGAAATCTTAAACCCTCCACGTTTAGGTCGAATATTCACACTGGGGCTGAGCTAACCACACAGCAGAGCAGAGCCTGGCTGCCAGTTAAGCCTTGCCCTCCCAGCAGGAACCACCCAACAGCTAGAAGGATCTGGACATTAAAAAGAGCTTATAAGACTGTTCAGACCAGCAGTCAAGGAATTTCAATATAACATGACCGGCAGGAGAGGAGGGAAGAGAGGAGAAGGGAAGAAGTGGGGGGTGTGAGGGGAGAGAAGCTGGGGGAGAGGGCAAGGAAAGTAGCAGAGTAGGGAGGAAGAGGAAAGAAGAGTGGAAAAGGAAAGGAGATGAGGGAAAGGAGTGCTAGTGAAGGACAATGTTGTTCAGTCTAGCCAGACATAACATAAGCTAACAGCTACATTAACACAGCGCTGCAATACATCATGGTCAGAATGCTACTACATGCTAATTCAAAATGGGGGAAAAATTAATTTGAGAGAAAGGTAGAAATGTTCTTTGATGTCAAAACAGAGCAATGTTTTTATTGCTAATTCAATATCTTCCAAGTAAAATGTCTTAGTCGAAGGAGATAAAAGTTCTTATATCCAATAAGTATTCTCACAGAGGCTACTTTATACATGTGTTCCATATAGGCATCCCCCCCTCTCACTCCCATCACAGATAATATAGTAGACAAATGCCAATTTCTTCACAATATACAGTAGTATTCACAGTAACATAGTACAAGCAGGAAATATATAACAAATCTCTTCCTCCGTCCCAGTAACCCGTTGACAGACGTGACTGTCTGTCAAAAATGAAAGCCTGTTTCACATGAGAGAACACAGAACAAAAAATGACAGAATATTATTACTTTTCAAATAAATACAACATTTCTAAGTAGTCGAATGCTTTCATAATCTGACCGTTCTCAGTACAGACTAGGAGCATCGCAGCCAACCAGTGGCTAAACTGGGAACTAGACCAGTGGTGTAACAGAACCAGTAAGGCCCAATGCTATAAGTGACCTATGTGAACCAGCAGTCAGGTCTAGGGTTTTTGTGTGTAGAAGTGTGTAAGGCTGCACCAACCATAGACTTAGAAATCCTAGAACGGACGACCCCATTCAATACCCTGTACTGAGGGGGCATGTGTCCGTTCTATTTATTCCAATTCTAAGGAGGGGATATACTCTTAAAATGCAGGTAGGAACTCTTCCCTGTGGAACAGATCTTACAGAAATTCGTTGGAATAAATACTCAGTTCTACCTCGTTGTTCTAAAGTGATTTTCTGGTAAGTATTTACTTAGAAATACATTTGTATGTGTACATTATTTTTTGTCTTCATGTCGACCGTTGCTTGAGTTACTTCATTGTCACTTCATAATATATCTCTAGGGATCAAGATAGGTAAATGCTAGCAGCATTATATGTCTGGTCCGCCCTCCACCCAGAGAATGCATGGTGAGGGAAACGCATGTAGTAATCTCTAAGACAGCACGGCAGGGCACAGTGCTTGTAACAGTTTCCTTTATACACACACAATAAATCCTACATCAGATTGAATCTGAAGGGTCAATTGTGGATCCCCTGTTTTGGAATGTCTTTTTGGAGTACCTACAATGTAAATGGTAAGGGAACATTGTGGTGGAGTGCCTTTTTTCATGTCATGTCATTAGCAGTGGCAACTACCCCTCACTGATTGTATCATCACGCAGTAAAACTCTCAATTCTAAACTCCACTGTGACATCACACACAAACGCTGAACTCAACTCCATTGTGGCATCACATAGTGGAATTTCAACTCCACAGTGACATCGCCCCTGAAAACAGTCACTTCCATATTCCATTGTGACATCACACAATAACACTCCAAAGCAACCAATCATGTTAAACCACAGCGTCTCAGACACTCAAATGCTAGTCCACTACTTATTATGTGAAATTATACAAACAGGAAAACGAGCTAGTATTGTAGTTAAATTGAGCTATGTTCACAAATAGGAAGCTGAGCTAGTATCATAGTGAAATTATACAATAACACAATAAGAAAGAGGAGCTAGTATCATAGTTGAATTGAGCTCTGTTCAGTTAGGTGTGTTTGTAGGTTCTGGGGGAGTTGGTTGCAGTACAGTAGCAAAGTCTCTGTTCAGGAGTGTCAGTGTCATCTGTCACAGTACATGGAGTTTAGAGACTCTTCAACAAAAGAAAAACAATCTATAGAATATAAAACATTGACATCAAATAAATCTCAAAATACATACAAAAGTAATCTGTAATGCAAAATAAATATATTCATATTTAAATAATGAATCATATAAATATACTTCACATCTCTGGTTAGGAGGTGGGTTCACGGTAAACAAACCCACCTGTCAGTCAATTAGCCAGCCGACTCCTCCCCTCCAGCAACCCCGCCCTCCACCTCAGCCTGTTAGGTCTGACAGGGTCAGGTGGTCAACCACTTGTAGGGCTGTTTCGTTGCATAAACTTTCTGAAATGAGACACAGCTCAGGAGGTACAAACCGCTACCCTCCTGTCCCTCCTGTCGAGCCCGTGTCAACAGGCTCCAAACTCAACAATCCCCTAATACTAACGTTTTTTGGAAATTGCCATATTTGGAAGAACGAAAGGACACCAAATATAAAATAAAAAATAAACCAAGATTCTAGAAATCCCTCCTGAGAATGTTCCATTTGTGTTGGGGGGGGGGGGGGGGGGGGGGGGTTGAATGTCATTTCCATGGAAACAAAGCATGTGGGAGGGGAGTGGTCTCAGGAAGTGTTTTAGAGAACACAGGTGCGTGTAGGTGAGAGTTCACAGTGAACACGAAGCTAAAATGCATGAATCTCTAAATATCGCTACATTTCTCTTTAAAAAACATATTTTGCTGTCACTACAGGTCATATTTCTATATTTATTTATACCGACAACCGAAGTGCAGAGAATCAACACATATTATAAACATGCTATACGTGGTGGTCTATCTCCCCCTCCTCAACCCTCCTCCCCCGTCCTCCCCACCAACAAAGCTGATCCCAGACTGTGCCTGCAGCCACCGTTAAAACTGGCAAACACACATTGCATACACACGCACTCAACCGTATGACAGAGACGAGATACATCACACACAATGACCTCTGCACAAGTGTGTGAAGCACCAGTGTTCCCCGTCTCTCTCTCTCTCTTCACCCCATCTTGAGAGGTGGGTGGGCGGATAGTACAGAGACATGAGGATTCCCACAATGCACCTTAGAATCTTCCAGTGCTCCAGGGGGTAGTCAGTCCACGGCCAACAAAACGTGTGTGTGTATTCCTTTTTTACAAATCTTAACCCCCCCCCCCCCCTGTTGTCAGATGGTGCTCTCTGTGTGTGCGTGACTGATGGTGTGCACGTGTGTGTGCAGGTGTTGGTGTGTGTGAGGGTGTTGTGTGTGTGTTTGTGGGTAGCTGGGCCTGCGTGTGCCGCTTACGCAGTTTTGCGGCTGCTCAGAGAGCAGAGAGGTCTTCTCACCCGGCCCGTTCTCCAACCCTGGCTTCGCGGAAGAGGGGGATTTGGGGGGGAGAGAGGTGCAGGGAAGAGGTGGGTGGGGGAGAGAGGAGGTGGAGGGCGGAGGAGGGTGAGTGGTGCGTGCACCCGAGGAGGGGGGAGGAGGTGTTTGAGGAAGAGGGGTGCCTTTGGTGGGAGGAGGGGTGGATTGGGGCAGGGCCAAGCGGGGGTTGACTTGAGTGGGGGTGGTGGTTTGGGGTAAGGGGGTACGGTTGGTGGGAGGGGGGGTGGGTTGGGGGAGAGCAAGCGGGCGCTTGAAAGGTGTGGTGGCCAGGGGGAGGGGGGTGCGGGGAGGGGCTGGTGGGGTGATGGGGAGCGGGAGAGCAGAGGTGCTGTCCAGACGGGGGTGGCTGCCCTCGGGGGACTGGGGGGTGCTGTCCAGCCTCGACGCCAGCAGACCATTCTGGTACTGAGAACGAGTGATCTGAGGAGAGGAAAGAGAGAGTGTTAGGAAGAGAGAGGAGAGGAAGAACAAGTATATGAGAGAGACAGCAAAGCGTGCTTTGAGAGAGTATGGCGTCATGGTATAAGAGGTAATGAACAGCCAATCATCATCACAGGGACAACCCAGGGTGCACTGGCCCTCAGAGATGTAACGCTCCCTATACTTTGAATGCATTTGTCCCGCAAAAGGTGGGTAAACGCTCCTGCAAAATAAAAAAGCTGCATAAACAGCGTTTACGTGTGCTTACCCTCCACTACACCACTGCTGGCCAATCAGTTGGGCTGGTAAAACATTTCTCAGTAGAGCTGAATAGTGGGCTGGAATGTCTGGGCTAATTTCTGAAATATTTCAGGTCACCGTTTCATTACATGGGTTAGTCTTAAATGATTGTAAACAAAATTTGGCGACATCACTCTGCGAGAGAGTTTGTCACATTAACGGCTTACAATTTCTGCAGCACAGGCATTTGAAAAGTAAATTTTAACCAGCACAACTGTAGAAATAGGGACTTTTCCCATTGTAGTTTTTCCATTTCCATGGCACTGGCAGGGGTTAGAGGTTAAAGGTGAGAGTGTTGTGAGTCACTGTCACAGTCATACTCTGGACCTAGTTTTGTCCCATGAAATAAATGTTGTGGATCTTAATGTTTCTCCTCATAATCCTCGACTATCGGACCACCATTTTATTACGTTTGTAATCGCAACAAATAATCTGCTCAGACCCCAACCAAGGAGAATCAAAAGTCGTGCTATAAATTCTCAGACAACCCAAAGACTCCTTGATGCCCTTCCAGACTCCCTCCACCTACCCAAAGACATCAGAGGACAAAAATCAGTTAACCGCCTAACTGAGGAACTCAATTTAACCTTGCGCAATACCCTAGATGCAGTTGCACTCCTAAAAACATTTGTCATAAGAAACTAGCTCCCTGGTATACAGAAAATACCCGAGCTCTGAAGCAAGCTTCCAGAAAATTGGAACGGAAATGGCGCCACACCAAACTGGAAGTCTTCCGACTAGCTTGGAAAGACAGTACCGTGCAGTACCGAAGAGCCCTCACTGCTGCTCGATCATCCTACTTTTCCAACTTAATTGAAGAAAATAAGAACCCGAAATTTCTTTTTGATACTGTCGCTAAGCTAACTAAAAAGCAGCATTCCCCAAGAGAGGATGGCTTTCACTTCAGCAGTAATAAATTCATAAACTTCTTTGAGGAAAAGATCATGATCATTAGAAAGCAAATTACGGCCTCCTCTTTAAATCTGCGTATTCCTCCAAAGCTCAGTTGTCCTGAGTCTGCACAACTCTGCCAGGACCTAGGATCAAGAGAGACACTCAAGTGTTTTAGTACTATATCTCTTGACACAATGATGAAAATAATCATGGCCTCTAAACCTTCAAGCTGCATACTGGACCCTATTCCAACTAAACTACTGAAAGAGCTGCTTCTTGTGCTCGGCCCTCCTATGTTGAACATAATAAACGGCTCTCTATCCACCGGATGTGTACCAAACTCACTAAAAGTGGCAGTAATAAAGCCTCTATTGAAAAAGCCAAACCTTGACCCAGAAAATATAAAAAAAAATAATAATAAAAAAAAAAAAAAAAAATCGGCCTATATCGAATCTTCCATTCCTCTCAACATTTTTAGAAAAAGCTGTTGTGCAGCAACTCACTGCCTTCCTGAAGACAAACAATGTATACGAAATGCTTCAGTCTGGTTTTAGACCCCACATAGCACTGAGACTGCACTTGTGAAGGTGGTAAATTACCTTTTAATGGTGTCAGACCGAGGCTCTGCATCTGTCCTCGTGCTACTAGACCTTAGTGCTGCTTTTGATACCATCGATCACACATTCTTTTGGAGAGATCGGAAACCCAAATTGGTCTACACGGACAAGTTCTGGCCTGGTTTAGATCTTATCTGTCGGAAAGATATCAGTTTGTCTCTGTGAATGGTTTGTCCTCTGACAAATCAACTGTAAATTTCGGTGTTCCTCAAGGTTCCGTTTTAGGACCACTATTGTTTTCACTATATATTTTAACTCTTGGGGATGTCATTCGAAAACAATGTTAACTTTCACTGCTATGCGGATGACACACAGCTGTACATTTCAATGAAACATGGTGAAGCCCTAAAATTGCCCTCGCTAGAAGCCTGTGTTTCAGACATAAGGAAGTGGATGGCTGCAAACGTTCTACTTTTAAACTTGGACAAAACAGAGATGCTTGTTCTAGGTCCCAAGAATCAAAGAGATCTTCTGTTGAATCTGACAATTAATCTTGATGGTTGTACAGTCGTCTCAATAAAACTGTGAAGGACCTCTGGACCCTGATCTCTCTTTTGACGAACATATCAAGACTGTTTCAAGGACAGCTTTTTTCCATCTATGTAACATTGCAAAAATCAGAAACTTTGTCCAAAAATGATGCAGAAAAATGAATCCATGCTTTTGTTACTTCTAGGTTAGACTACTGCAATGCTCTACTTTCCGGCTACCCGGATAAAGCACTAAATAAACTTCAGTTAGTGCTAAATACGGCTGCTAGAATCCTGACTAGAACCCAAAAATTTTATCATATTACTCCAGTGCTAGCCTCCCTACACTGGCTTTCTGTTAAGGCAAGGGCTGATTTCAAGGTTTTACTGCTAACCTACAAAGCATTACATGGGCTTGCTCCTACCTATCTTTCCGATTTGGTCCTGCCGTACATACCTACACGTACGCTACGGTCACAAGACGCAGGCCTCCTAATTGTCCCTAGAATTTCTAAGCAAACAGCTGGAGGCAGGGCTTTCTCCTATAGAGCTCCATTTTTATGGAATGGTCTGCCTACCCATGTGAGAGACGCAGACTCGGTCTCAACCTTTAAGTCTTTACTGAAGACTCATCTCTTCAGTAGGTCATATGATTGAGTGTAGTCTGGCCCAGGAGTGTGAAGGTGAACGGAAAGGCTCTGGAGCAACGAACCGCCCTTGCTGTCTCTGCCTGGCGGTTTCCCCTCTCTCCACTGGGATTCTCTGCCTCTAACCCTATTACAGGGGCTGAGTCACTGGCTTACTAGTGCTCTTCCATGCCGTCCCTATGAGGGGTGCGTCACTTGAGTCACTGACGTGATCTTCCTGTCCGGGTTGGCAGGACCATGCCTCTGGACTACCTGGCATGATGACTCCTTGCTGTCCCCAGTCCACCTGGCCGTGCTGTTGCTCCAGTTTCAACTGTCCCGCCTGCGGCTATGGAACCCTGACCTGTTCACCGGATGTGCTACCTGTCCCAGACCTGCTGTTTTCAACTCTCTAGAGACAGCAGGAGCGGTAGAGATACTCTTAATGATCGGCTATGAAAAGCCAACTGACATTTACTCCTGAGGTGCTGACTTGTTGCACCCTCGACAACTACTGTGATTATTATTATTTGACCATGCTGGTCATTTATGAACATTTGAAAATCTTGGCCATGTTGTTATAATCTCCACCCGGCACAGCCAGAAGAGGACTGGCCACCCCTTATAGCCTGGTTCCTCTCTAGGTTTCTTCCTAGGTTTAGGTCTTTCTATGAAGTTTTTCCTAGCCACCGTGCTTCTACACCTGCATTGCTTGCTGTTTGGGGTTTTAGGCTGGGTTTCTGTAGAGCACTTTGAGATATCACCTGATGTAAGAAGGGCTATATAAATAAATTTGATTTACCTTGACATATTGCAGGTCAGTGAGAGCCCGTACGTAGAAGTCTGGTGTGTACTGGCAGGCGGTGAGCTGCGTGTTGCTAGCGGTTACTGAGCCGCATTCTCCGGAAGCGCCACGCTCAGTGCAGCTTAGCGACGCCGAGCGGTTCAGACCGCTCGCGTGAGTAGGAGAACGGAACTCTGGGATACGGAGAAGGAGAGAGCGGGTGAGCTGGGGATAACCCACACACACGAAGTACACAAACACGCACATTCCCACGGGCACACACATCCACATTTGCATGCATGCACACAAGCACGCACACAGTACATAAACACACACATGCACATTCAGGCGCACACAGAAACGTGAATTAGAGAAATCAACATGAAAAGAGAGTGAGATTGTCTATTGATGGGATAGAGACAGTAGGAGGATATGATCGTAGCGAGAGCAGCCAGAGCAATATAAACAGTATTTGGCACGGCTGACAGCAACGACAGAGACATTATGAAGTTAATGAGAAACACTACAGTATGGTTTCGATCACTAGATGGATACTGGCGGCTAGTGAACACACAACACGTGCCGTCGCACCTACAGTGCCGTGAAAAAGCCAACAAATAACACTTTGATACTCTTCTTATATGTCATAAACCAAGTTATGCAACACCCAATGCCCCTGTGCGAAAAAGCAATTGCTCCCTTACAGAGAGCTCTAAAAGGAGACTGTCAGGCACTAGGTCCATGATTTGAAGCGAAAGAGCAGCGGGGTCATGCAGCAAGACAATGATCGAAATCGCACAAGCAAGTCCGCATCAGAATGGCTGAAAAGCAAGTTGTTGTTGTTGTTGTTTTGGAATGAACTACGTAGTCAAAGTCCAGACCTAGCCACCTTTTGCACACTCTTGGCATTCTCTCAACTAGCTTCATGAGGTAGACACCTGGAATGCATGCGTGTCCACACTTTTGACTGGTACTGTAGGCGTGAGACTGATCAGCAACTACAGGAAGCGTTTGGTTGCAGCCATTGTAGATAAAGGTGGCACAACCAATTCAACGAGTGTGAGGGTGCAATTACTTGTCACACAGCGGCCTTGGGTGTCGCATAAGTTTGTTTATTAAAGAAATTAAATAAGTATCACCATTTTGTGTTATTTGTTCACTCGGGTTCCCGTTACCTAAAATTAGGTTTTGGTTGAAGATCTGATAACAATCCGTGTCAAAGATATGCTAAAATCTAGAATGTTTGAAAGGGGGCAAATCGTTTTTCACGGCATTGTACACACAGCAATGCAAATGTATACACACAGCATCACAGAGAGCAACAGGTATATATGCACAACACAACAACACAAACATATGCCCACCCAAAGATGAAGGTTGAGTATGATTGGTGATTACAGAGGAGGATGGGGTTCAATTATGATTATATGCTGGGAGGGAGGGATTATTTCAGGTGCCAGGCTTCCCCATATCACATCAAGGATAGGGGGTGATGGGGACCAATCAACAGCCAGGATCAGGAGAAATGGCATTATGGCAACCAATCAACGATGGTTCTGTGCTTAACCAAGTCACCTGTGGACGTTTTGGTGTTCCTGAGCGTTCACCGTGGCTCAGAGATCGGCTCGCCAGGCATGCCATGCAAATGAGGCTCTGATTGGCATGGGGGGAGGTGGGGGGGGGGTCGTAACTGTGTATGAGTGTTTGTGGTTGGGTAAGTTGGGGTTAAAAGGAGTGTGTAGTGAGTGATGCATGCCCTGTTCCAATTTTGACTCCTAACTCGTTCCTTCTAGGCACACATCTAAAAACATTGTATAGGTATTGACAAAATGGTAATAGCATCACTGTGTCTTTTGGTAGGCTGGGTTGAACTGTCATCCTATTGCCTATACGTATATGCTCTTTTCAGCTCTAGTGCCTAGGGGAAGGGGTTAGGGAACTATATGGTATAGGAAGTAGTGAGTGGGTCAGAGGTAGTTTGGTGATTTCTGTGAAGTGAGTGAGTAGTGACCATAGAACTCTAATTCTATGCTAGTGACAGGATCAGGTAATCGCACAAGATACAGTAGAAGATGCCTTTAACCACAGACCTAGTATCAGAATACCCAAAATGTAACCAATGCGGTAATAAGGAAACATCTGACCCTGGACCAGTGGTTAGGGCAACTAGTAGGGGTTAGAGGTCAGATATGAGAGGTAGTGCCGTGGAGCAGAGTGGCTCCACCTAGAGCCCCATCCAGCAAGTTTCTTCCTTCCTACTCTATTCCTCCTCTTCCTCAGTTGGTACTGTGTAGTCCAGCTCTGCCACAGGTCTGAAGAAATTGGAATCACCCATGTCAAGTCCCTGACACTGCTCCAATATGACGATACTGTTTCCTTCCTTCTTTCTTTCTTTCCCTCCCTCCCTCCCTCCCTCCCTCCCTCCCTCCCTTCCTTCCTTCCTTCCTTCCTTCCTTCCATGTCACTGGCAAAAGCAGTACTGAGGAAACCCGATCAGTGAGTAGTCCAAGGAAGAGACCAAGAAAGGAAGGAAAGAAAGGAAGGAAGAAAGGACGCATAATATGCATGTAACTTCAACTGAACCCTTACCTTGTTGGAACAGGGCCTGTCAACTGAGTGACGTTGTCCCAGGCTGCTCTGCTCTGCTCTGCCCTGTCCTGTCCTGCTGACTGAGAACAAACCCACTGATGTGACCTGATGTGGCATACAATCCGTCAAAAGCACATAGGGCTCAGCTGCCATCATCAGCAGTCATCGGCCGAGTAAGAACTGCAAGTAGAACCTCACCACATCACTCAGTCACTAAGAGAGAGAGACCACTGCAGAGCACCGGCTTGTCCACCAACCTATTAATTCAATACCATCCTACTCCACCAGAGGGTATAGTGGAGCGTAAATCGGCATTAAATAGTATTAGACGCAAATATTATGCTAACAACACACTATTAGCTAGGATCAGCGCAGCTGACTCATCTCGAACGGCAGTCGACGTTTAACCGCTGCGGTCCTGTGAGTCGTTAAACCAGTGACATTAAGTGAAACAATAACGAGTGCAGTGTTCAGTCTGGTTTAACCAGGCTACTGTGAGTCGGCTATCGAGTTCTGGAGGAGAGCGTTAGAGCAGGGTTTCCCAAGCTGATTCAAATAATCACAGCTTGATGATGAGTTGGTTATTTGAATCAGCGGTGTAGTGCTAGGGCATAAACCAAAACGTGCATCCAGGGGGGGCCCCAGAACCGAGTATGGGAAACCCTGCTCTAACTAATGCTCTCGAAAGCTGACTCACAGTAAGGCCTGATTAGATTACTAAGGCTTTGCACCCTTTGGTTTCCAGAGGGAATAAAACAAACACAGAATGAGAGAAGAATAAAATCTTGGGAGGTAAGAGTAGAAAGTTTTCGTATTTGATTCTACGTCAAAGAAAAGCAGGTAAGGCAAACACATGGTGTAACTGACCCTAAATGTAAAGTATTGATATTCTAGTGGATCTCTAGGCTGTCTGTCAGGTTGTACTTGCTGGAGCAGGGCTCTGAAGAAGAGGATGATGGGAGGGAAACAAAAAAGGTGATCTTGGCATAAAAAGTGGCCCCTCCCTCCCTCATGTTGCCCCTACCCTCTGGGCGGTTGGTTCTTTACCTGGGAAGCGAGAGAACAGAGAGAATCTCTTTAAAGAGAGACGTCGTGGAGGAGGGGACGCCACTGATGGGGAGAGAGGGGGAGTTACGGCTGAGCGAAGGGGGGGAGAAGGGGGGGAGAGAGAAAGACGCTCTTGTTTAATCATCGATAGGCAGTAACAGCACTGTAGTGGTTAACAGCACTGTAGGATGCCCTGAAGAGACAAACCTTCTCCTTCACAGAGCACATTGACATTTTCACCTCAATACATCATTTAGTGAACCATTCACAGAGGCTGTGTCCAAAATGGCACTCCATTCCCTATTATAGTGCACTACTTTTGGCCCGGATTAGCCACATAAGGCTATGGCATAAAGTAGTGCACTACATAGGGGATAGGATGCAATTTCAGATACGCCCCGGGTGACTCGTCATTTTCACAGGTCAACGAAGGCCTGCTGTCGGATTGGAGGGGGCAGATTGCCCAATGGGAGGGGCGTAACTGAGTGACATCAGACGCTGACATGAGTTGGACACAGTTTGACACATGTAGGCAGTAGTACAGTACACATCATATAGCGCATGCACACACACACACATTACATAGATGCTGCGCACACAAAGCACAGAAAAGACTATCACAGAGAGAGAGAAAGATGATTTAACATTTAAGAGGCTTTTAACAACCAGAACCTACTCTGCTCATGCCTGCGTGTGTAGCACCATCTACAGAGGTACTACACTACTGACAACATTGAAAGCTCATCTCCATCCATTTCTATGACTTACACCATCTCTACATTGATTATGTAGAGGCTTCCGAGTGCTGCAGCGGACTAAGGCACTGCATCTCAGTGCTCGAGGAGTCACTACAGACACCCTGGTTTGATTACACGCTGTATCACAACCGGCTGTGATTGGGAGTCCCATAGGTCGGCATACAAGTGTCCCAGCGTCGTCCGGGTTTGGCCGTCATTGTAAATAAGAATTTCTTCTTAACTGACTTGCCTGGTTAAATTATATATTTCAGAGCAGCTATGGCTGCTAGTCATACTGGTATCTGACCACTAGGTGTCATCAGCGTTTCTAAAGCATCTGGACTCCAGCACTGTGGCATCATCACCCTCCAGCCAATTGAGCTCTCTCAGATATGCACACACCCCCCATCATTGGCACACACACACACACACACACACACACACACACACACACACACACACACACACACACACACACACACACCTTGTCCTTTATAGGTGACACTAGGGCTGTGGCGGTCACGAAATTGCATCAGTCGGTGATTGTCAAGCAAATAACTGCCGGTCTCACAGTAATTGACCATTAATTAACATAAACACATTTCGCATCTCCTGCCTTCCACACATGATGCAGACCACTGATGCAGACCTTTGGAACATGTACATTAAAAAATGTATAATAAATCCATGTACTATAGCCTAAACCTTCACAATAAATTCCATATTTAGACAGGTCTAAAGGAACATGATATGAAGAAAATGTAGTATTTTTCAGAAGAACTGAAGAGCATACTGAGTTTTGCTTATGTTAGGTCCTGATCTGGCTATGTTAAATGGCTGTGGGCTACACTAGTTCATTTAGCAGACGTGGCATTATTTTATCGTATGAAGAATACAATTAAACAAAGCCGAATGAAATATAAAAAGGATATTTTCTCCAAATGATTTGAGGGAGTGCGCACATGCGGTTATTCTGCGTTGAGCGGTTAACAAAGAAATAGGTACACCTGTATGCTTAATTTAGAGCTATTAATGTAACTTCTGTTGTTCAACAAACATTGGGCTATATGTTTCGATTTTAATACATTATAAGGCTGCATGATGCCACTAGTGATGATCTGAAAAAAGTAGCATGAAAGGCATGAGCTCTGCTTTGGTTCTTGCCCAGGCTGTACACACTTCATCAGTCTCTCATTCACAATTTGACTAGCATTTGATAATGCCTCGAATTTCCTGGCGGCATCCCCTTTGTGTGGCCATATTCCCCCTAAAATAATACATACCTTTTGCGGCCAGTGGCCGTTTTGCCCTTGGGCTGAATATAATTATTAAAATTCCCTTCTCCCGGATGCGTGCTGCGAAGCACCTCTCACTCACATGGCTCTCAGTCACATGATCGGGTCTTTCTCACAGGCTACAAGTGAAGACAGAAACATCGGGGACGCAACTGTGCGCATCCTTATCCAATTCTGAGGTGCATATTTAAGATATTGGAAAAACTGTCCACATTTACTTTTCATCAGCCAACAAGATGAGTAGGCCTAACAAACAGCAAAAGCACTAGCTTATGTCAATCTACTATTTCCCACAGTACAAAAACCCACCTATTCTATTCTGTGTGAGAAATATTCCAAACATAGTCTGGGACAGTTGTGGGACGCGATAGATCACAAATTAATACAACCACTAGCGTAAAAAAAACAACGTTTTAAAGTAATGAGGCAAAAGCAACAGATCAGAACGTTTTGCTTAAAATGTTGATAGTAGTTTATTTCTTCACATTATAAGCGCAGCAATGCGCTCACACAGCAGTAGGCTATAAGCGGGAATGTTCCATGAGCGGGAAAACGCCATTATCAAAAGTGACCGCAAATGCGATAAAGCATGTCATGCTTTTTTTATAAATGTGCATTTTTTTATGGTGAAAACGATCTTCCTCAAACTCGAAACTCACACGCTGCTTATGTATGCCCTTGTAAAGCAGATTCATTTGCTTAATATTGAGAAGTTATTTGTTATCAGTTGTGAAGTGGCCAAACCTTAACAACCTTAACGAAACATACAGGCCTATGGGCTAGGCTACATGAGGTTTGCGACTATGACTCGAAAAAGTCGCAAAAATATCGGCTAATAGTGTCACCCATCAGATTATTCTTGATTTAATCTGGTCTTTACATATACTAAATAATATATGTGGCCTAGCCTATAGAAATTTGGCCTAGTCTATAGAAAGCTGATGGGATCCTCCCACCCTTTAATAAAGGCCATCACTCTGTTTTCTCAGGCAATTGCATAGCCTGTAGAAATGATGCGCAATGAGCTCATGGGCTCTCTCAGTGAGATGATTAGATTTTCCATGACATTTGCATTGATGTCAGAGTGATTAGAGGGACAATAGAGTGCTGAGTCCACGGCAGGTAGCAAGTTTGGCAGGCTACTAACGACCGTCAGCAGCATCATAGCTTGGAGAAGCCTAGCTACCGTGACTGAACGGTCACGTGGAATTTGACTGCCGTCATGATTCTCGACCGCCGGTGTGGCGGTAATACGGTCACCGCCACAGCGCTAGGTAACAGTGGTGTACGTTTCTTTCTACCTGTTTATTAAATCAGCTGTGGATCACATTTCTGTCTGTTGGATCTCCTGAAACCTAAGTGATTACGCACACTCACCTACTTGTGAGCTTTGCTAACACACATTTCATTGTGAGCTGTGCACAGTGCTAGTTGGAGCATTTCCCCTATCCCGTCTGGTGTGTGGGTGTTTGAGTTGAGCACTTCTGGACGTTGGTCAGCGAAGCTGGTGTTTCAGGAATACAAATTGAAGGCCGAAATGCTGAAGACTAGACTGAAACAAGTTTAGACAGGGGCAAGTGCACAGAGAGTTGTCACATTGTTTGTGCATGTGTGTATGAGAGAGAAAGGGGGCGAAAGAGAGAGAGTCTGTGTGTGTATCTCTGCGCCAGTGTTGATGTGCATTGCTTGTGTCTGTGGTCTGATCACATATACATTACGTGTGTGTGTGTGTGTGCTCACCCAGTGATGGTGAGCTAAGAGCCATGACTCCATAGTAGGAGAAGGGTCCGGTCTCAAACTTCATGTTCTCGTTTCCAGCCTCCACCTCCACTCGCCCCTGAGGAACACACACACAGAGTTCCAAAGCAATATAACACACTTTGACTTGCAGGTCGTTGTGAACAAAAAGTAAACCAATTAAATAAAGATACATACCCACACGCTGATGAGTAGTTTGCACAATAAAACAGCAAGAGCATTCATCAGTGTGCAGGTATTTACCTTTATTTCATATACATTAACACACACACAGATCTCAGTCGGACAAAGTGAACATACAGAGATGCAGCATTTCTACTGCTTCAGTGGTGTTGTCTCTTCTATCTACTATGTTTCTACATTCTACTTTTTAAAGTATCCTGTGTTAGCACTGATCTATCCACAAAGGCCCGAATCCTAACTCCATTGACATCAACGCACGATTTATGCAGTCGTCAAGTTAAGCCTGAGCATCAGACCAGGATTATTCTGATTCTATTTCTACTGCTAATGTTGTCTGATCTATCTGCTACGTTTCTATGGCTGAGCCTTCCTACCAAGGTAAAAGAGAACCCTGGCGGTCTCATCAATATTATATCACAGTGCAGGTGTGCATGCTGAGGTTCCAGTGTCTCTCTCACACACACACACACACACACACACACACACACACACACACACACACGGTCTAATGTCAATGTGCCCTGGCAAAACACATCCCAATGACTCCCAACAGATGACACATACACACACAACCGTGCACACACACCTTCCTGAATGGTGAAACGAGAGCAACTGTGCTCATGTTGCTGTACCTGTATCTGCACAGTGTCACCTTGAGTGTCATCAACAAAACACCCCACAGAATTTTATTTTATTTTATTTATTTACACACGGTCGGGCTTCGTCATCTGGTATCATAAACACACATAAGACATGGAAGAATGTGTAGAATTGCAGAAAATTTGCTTTAAAACAGCAAAAGAATCCTCTGCCGCATGCTAAATGTAAAAAAATTGCGTGAAATTAGCTATAAAACTACAAAATGGTCACACCCCTCTTGTTGGCTGAGAGAACAGTTTGGGGTCGCATGGGATGCGAGGTGGAGGTTTGTTACTACACCGATAAATGACATTATCCATCCGGACCTTTGCCACCGAGGAAGAGTGTGACTGGACCTTCTCAAATACTTCAGATTCAGGTCAACTTTATTATCCCATCTGCTTCAAAAGACGGTACATAAAATATGAAAACACAGAAACCACACAACCGAATTATTTGAAAGTGCCATAGGTACACATTTAAAAGTGAAAGTGCAATATGCTGTATACTCGAGGGATCGACAGACTATTATACAGCGTAATGGCTGTTGGAATAAAAAGTCCCCATATCTATCTGTTTT
Source organism: Salvelinus fontinalis (assembly GCF_029448725.1). Lineage (NCBI taxonomy): Eukaryota > Metazoa > Chordata > Actinopteri > Salmoniformes > Salmonidae > Salvelinus > Salvelinus fontinalis. The sequence goes on from NC_074674.1 coordinate 15,372,356, forward strand.
GATTGTCTTTTTAAGAAGCCTCTTTCCCCTTGTCCGGCTGCTGCTGTGACTGAGTTTGCAGTGAAGAGGATCTGTCCTGCAAAATACTTTCAAGTTGTAGGAGATTTGTGTACAGGTTGATGACCGATTCTTGATCTATACCAATTATCCTTCCCGCCGTCTTAATCAAGCGCTGAAGCTTGACTTCGTCTTGTTTCCAAACATGCATATCAGACCAAAGGACAGCACACTCTGGAGGACAGATTTACAGAACATTTGTAAGATATGGCGGTTCGACATTAAAACGGTTCGGTTTGAGTCGAAAAACTTTATCGGTTGCAATTTCTTGATCTTTGCAAAGGCACAGTCCTTGCATTTCAGTTTGTCTATTTGGATCCCCAGGTACGTATATGTGGTCACTCTAAATCAGCTGATTCCCCATTGATCTTTGTAGGAGGTGGCGGAGTTTGGTTCCTTCTGAAATCCATTTCTCATCTCTTTTGTTTTCTTAACGTTTATTTCAAGGAAACTATTCAAGGAAAATGTTAACCCAGTTGATCAGTAGAGAGCGGACACCAGATTATCCACCAGTAGGTGGGGTTGGATGGTGTTAAACGCACTACTGAAGTCAATGAACACAATTTCACTAGGCTATTTGCCTTTTCTAAATGTTCGTAGATATTCTTCAGCTTGACCAGTAACCCATTATCAACACCCACGGTTCATTTGGTTCTAATTGGGAAGGGAGACCAGAGAGAATTTGTTTTTCAATTACTTTTTCAAAACAATTCATTAGGTACAGATCTTTTCGTTCTTTTCAGGTATTGGGACAAATCAGTAGACTTTTTCCATAAGACTGGAATTATCCCAGTTCAGTGACAGCTGGAACAGCTTCTGGAACGGTAATGCGAGCTAGTCTGCGCATGCCTGAACTGCCTGGCTGCTGATGCTTTTTGGACCATATCATTTTAGTTTGCTTGACACGTTGAAAGTACTGCTTGACGTCATTCAGAGAGATCTGTATATCAACTGGTATGCTGTCTATACTGTCCAAGGCCATTTTCTGCTGCGATGCAAAATCACACGTCAAACCTACAATAGAAACTGTTCAAATCACTTGCAAAAGCAAGGTCATTTCGAAGGTCACACAATGTCTCATTGGTTTGTAGCCTGTGATGCCCTTCCCAGCCTTTCCTACTGTCCTTGAAAAGGTTTTCTAATTTGTCTTTGTATGCTGCCTTGCACTGATTTAAAAACACTCGTTTTTTCCTGGTTGAGGAGCTCTTTTAATTCCGGAGTTACCCACGGGTTATTATTGGGGAAGATGTTGACTTTCTTTTTTAGAAATAACGAGATCCTCACAGAAACGGATGTCCTCCGAGACGGTATGCGCTGCCTCTTCCAGGTCATTGGTTCTGTCCGCCAGGACCGCCCAGTCAGTGGACTCAAAACAGTCCTGGAGGGCTTCATTAGCTGGGATGAGCTGAACCATGTTATGATCTGAAACCCCAAGATTGGGTAGCGCCTTAAGGAAAATACGCACCTGGGATGTTACCAGAACGGAGGTCCAGACAGGCTTCATTTCAGGTCGGACGTGTAACATATTGCTGATATGATGGTTAAAGTTCCCTGTGATTAGCTTCACTGCTTCAGGTGACTCCGTCTCAGCCTGGGATACAAGGTCACGAATAACGTCGGCAGCTACTTGAGTGTCAGCGGAGAGAGGGCTTTGTAAACAATTAATAGCACCTGAATACCCCTGGTCTATGTGTTGTGTTGATGTGTCGTCTGTGTGTATTGTGGTAGGCTATGGTATGTACACTTGTAGTGCTTTGCCCTTTCTCAGAAGAGATTAAAACCTCGCACAATTACACACACCGACAGCCGTGCTGAAATGACTGATTACCCAGGGCCGTTTAAGACTCATCGCCCCGATCTCTTCCCCAGGGTGATCTGGGTAATCCCCGCAGTGAATCAGCATGGGGTAGTGTGTGTGTGTGTGTGAGGGGAGGGTTAACCTTTGCCCGACCGCCATTAAGGGAGCGGAACTCCAGGCTATGATTTAATGATGTGCTCTGTGAGGCAGTGTGTCTGTGGGCTAGGCAAACATACTAGTCTAAACACTGCAGGCTTTTACGGTCTGCAGTCAGAGTGGACTGATGCGTGTGTGTCTGATGCAGCATAGCGCTGACTTAAACAGGGATGTGATTCTTGTCTGAATGAGAATGATGTTAAAGAGTCACTCACTCACTCACCATTCTACAGTTGAGGTCAGAAGTTTACATATAAATACATTAAACTCAGTTGTTCACAATTCCTGACATTTAATCCTAGTAAAAATTCCCTGTTTTAAGTCAGTTAGGATCACCACTTTATTTTAAGAATGTGAAATGTCAGAATAATAGTAGAGAGAATTATTTATTTCAGCTTTTATTTCTTTCATCACATTCCCAGTGGATCAGAAGTTTACATACACTCAATTAGTATTTGGTAGCATTGCCTCTAAATTGTTTCACTTGGGTCAAACGTTTCGGGTAGCCTTCCACAAGCTTCCCACAATAAGTTGGGTGAATTTTAGCCCATTCCTCATGACAGAGCTGGTGTAACTGAGTCAGGTTTGTAGGCCTCCTTGCTCGCACACACTTTTTCAGTTCTGCCCACAAATTTTCTATTGGATTGAGGTCAGGGCTTTGTGATGGCCACTCTAATACCTTGACTTTGTTATCCTTAAGCCATTTTGCCACAACTTTGGAAGTACGCTTGGGGTCATTGTCCATTTGGAAGACCCATTTGCGATCAAGCTTTAACTTCCTGACTGATGTCTGGAGATGTTGCTTCAATATATCCACATAATTTTCCATCCTCATGATGCCATCTATTTTGTGAAGTGCACCAGTCCCTCCTGCAGCAAAACACCTCCACAACATGATGCTGCCACCCCCGTGCTTCACGGTTGGGATGGTGTTCTTCGGCTTACAAGCCTCCCCCTTTTTCCTCCAAACATA